>NC_090649.1:212245805-212591638 GCF_040937935.1 Hyperolius riggenbachi | reverse complement strand
TTGTGAGCAGAAACAATACCCGCTCTCCCAGAGTTCTCTGAGGCAGAAGCCCATGTGATATCATAGCCTAGGCTTACTTATCAATATACAGCAATATATAACTATAGGAAGTGCTAACTGATGCTGAAAACCAGGATAATTCATGTAAAATTGGATATTGCAACACTGTTATTTCTATAAACCTTGCCGTAACTGAAAGGATAACCAAGAATATGTCTATTATCGTTTGGTTCTGTTAAAGTGTGTAATTTGTCTTCATTGCTTTTATTAATTTACTGTGTTTAAAAAGTTTCAGTTTTAGTTGTGCACATATATATATGTATATATATATATATATATATATATATATATATATATATATATATACATACATATATATATATATACTGTACATTTGTATCTTTGGAACATTCAAAGTAAGTCAATTACTCATTCTTAACTCTTAGAGTACAACAATTATTTTTTTACCATGAAGGTCAGGGAAACAAACTAGATTCATTTTTTGTCACAATATTCTCTAGGTGCATAGTTACTGTGTTTTATATATTGTCAACCATTCCCAACGTCAACAACAATTTTTTTCAAGCAGTGACATGAATTATGCAACATGGGGTCAGGGACAAATTTCTCACATAAAAATACACTTCATAAATATATGCCATAAATTCTGATTTAGATCAGCCTATAGGGGATTTTCTATACTGGTGTTCTCTTCACTTTTTTTTACCTGATCCCTAGAAAAATATCGCTGTATACCAAAGCAGCACATTTCTTTGTGTACAGTACAGTAAAAAGTGTTCAACATTAGATAAGTAGTTAAACATTAGATAAAAAAAAATTAAAAGATAGATAGATAGATAGATAGATAGATAGATAGATAGATAGATAGTATAAAGGTGGAGAACCAGAAGATGATCTGCTTCATTTTTTGGCTCAGTTAACATTAGGTCTGCAGTTCTGAATTTCGAGAGAACAGGTAGAGCACTTCAAAATGGATAAGTTAAAACCTAGTATGATTTTCTATAGGCTATATCATTTGCATCCATATTTAATGTTTTTTTTCCTCTGTTGCGTTTCAGCAACGGACAAACCCAAACTGTCCAGTTTTGGGAGGACAGCAGACTGCATTGGCGGTTCCCCCAATGTATACCATTCATGCAATTCAGACCCTGAAATGGACCACACCACATTTCTGGAGTGATACAGCATATCTATACCATCAGGTACAGTGTTCTCCCCAGGATTTTTTTCCAGCCGGGTGGCATGAAAAAGTAGCCGGGTGGGGCGTCACGGAGAAATTTGGTGGTGTGGAAAATAAAATGTGCTCTAATTATGTCCCACACATGCGCCGATATGCACGCTGGCAGCCACGTGGGGCATGTGTATGGATGATGGACGCAGCCTGGAGCTAGCGGTGCACACGGACAGGTAAAGTATAGGGGCGGCGGCACATTGCACATTAGGGGGGTAGGTGGCGGATGCGGATACTTACAGGCTTGACAGTAGTGTCCGTGCACGATGACAGCTTGTCGGCCGTGCACGATGACAGACTGTCGGCTTAGCCTCGGGCGCTGGTCCCGCCTCTTACTACCGCTGAGACTGTGAGTGCTCGAGTTCGCCGGGAAGCGCGAGATTTCGTGCACAGAGCTGTGCAGATTCAGGAGCATCGTGCGCGATAGCTGGCCGGTGATGGCAGCTGGGAACGCAGCCCGCCGGGCAGTAATTGATTTTACCAGGGCCGCCCACCTGTTTGATCCTGGGGAGAACACTGCATTGTTATATCTGTGGTTCAGGTATGCACACAGCATTGATGACATCTTTCTTATTTTGAACACATTGCTACAACAGCATGTCAGTGTCAGGAGTATCATCAAGCTGTGCATGTAGCTTCTCACAGCTCCACTGACTCATCTGCTGCTCCAGCCATGAGATCCATAGCAGCCTGGACACCCCCCCCCCCCCCCCCCTGAGTGACCCAGACATATTTGTAGTGCAACCCTGACCCCCGATTGCCCCCTCAGCCAAATGCCGGGCAGAATCGTGCTAACGCAATCTCAGCTCAGTGAGTTGATGTGTTAATGTCCCCTCCCCCCGAGTTTTCAAACATCCTCCGGCAGAGCAGAGTAGCAGACAGAGTGTAGTCCTTATCAGCAGCGTGTCCGTCCCCCTCCTGCACATACGGGCTCTATTAGCAGAGAAGTTTTCACTCACCGCTCCTCGCCGTTCGGGTTCCCCTGCTTTGCCTGTCATTCCCCTGCTTTGCCTGTCACCGGCTCACATCTATGTCGCTATGCTGTGGTGCCTCGCCACCAGAGGGCATCGTACATATGAGCCGGTGACAGGCAAGCAGGATAACCCGAACGGCGAGGAGCAGTGAGTGAAAACTTCTCTGCTAGAGCCTGTATGTGCAGGAGGGGGACGGACACGCTACGGATGACGACTATGCTACTCTGCAGCGCTGCTCTGTGCACATTCGGGAGCAGCGCTGGTTTTTGCTACTTAACCCAGTGCGATACCCGGCCACGTGCTGATGGGACCGCAGGCAGCTGGGCGGTAATTGATTTTACCCGGGCGGCGCGCCCACTTGATTGATCCTGGGGAGAACACTGAGGTACTGAACCACTTGGGTACATTGCAGCGTAAAGTTAGCCTTACTAAAATGAAGCAATAATAAAACTCACCATAAATGAAAACAAACCTGAACATTAGTGCTGCATAAACATTTGGACTACTGACTGAGAATATAGCACAACTAGAGCTGGTAATATATGTTTTAGTGATGGAATGGCAGCAAGTTATCAGAAGTTGACTCCAATCAGATTTACTGTTAACACATTTGTTGGCAACACTGCTACAGAAAGTCGCTCATTTTTCTCAAAGCTGAACAAATTCCTTAGCCATCTGCTGCCAACTAATTTATCATGTAGATTCCTCTGCAGTCATTTAGAATAATGGTCTAATTTCATCTCTTGTTGCCTGGCTAAATAACAGATCTCCTCAAGATAACCAGATATGGATTGTTGTATATTTTCACCTTGAATAGCACAGAGCAGCTAAATAGCAGCATGATTCAAACAACTGCAATAGTCATACTTAAGTTATTCACCATGTAATTTTCCCATTGTTGTCTATTGTACTAAAATGACTCCAAAGTGTAAGAAATGTTTAAAGTTTCAGCCCCAGACTGAAGCAGTCACTCTATATCATTTTGGGGACCTTTTCCAAGGGTGCAGGTGTTCCCAGATCAATACCAGACAAGCAGGGTGTAACTATAGGAGAGCAACCCCTGCTACTGCAGGGGGGGCCCAGAGCTGTAAGGGGGCCCCAACTACCACTTCACTGCCTCCAATAAAGGGGCCCATCTTTCAGGTCAGGTGTTTTTATAGCTACACTTGTCAATGGTGTGAAGATAAGATGCCAGCACTTGTTTGATGACCATTGCAAGATGGGCCCCAGGCTGTGAGGGTCACCAGGGCTAAAGCAAGGGAAAAGGGGTGTGCATTGGGGGCCACATCCTTCTTGTGATACACGTAATGTAAAAAAAAAAAATCTAAATATGCTTTCAGCCGGATTACAAAGCCATAGGACTGCATAAAAAAAACTTTCATCTCAGGCTGGCCTCCACAATGGGAAAGGAGTACATGTGAAGCCACAGCAATGTGCAAAGAACGTTACGCCACAATAATTCTCTGCACATCATATGGTTGGCGTATAATATTATTATTATTATTTATTATACATTGTTGTTTATGTTTCTTTATGCATCAACAGGCATGACACGGAATTAAAGCAACATGATCTGCCAATGACGTGGAATGACTGCTGAGCACAATAGTTGTGATGGAATGCACATTCATGAGTGCTTAAAACTAACCTTCGAAAAAAAAAAAATGTAGCTTCCAAAACAGTGAAGTTGATCATTTGTCCATACAAATGTTTTTCACATCACAATAGACTGCAATTGTTTATCAGTTTGTCTGGTACATGAACTGTTAATTCTGTCTCTTCTGTTTCTAACAAATTAGATGCCTTCCTCTGCGGTGCAACAGCCATTCCTGAGTGCAAAGTCAATGTTGATCTCTTCTGCGCTCTATATCTTCCCCCCCCCCCCCCACACACACACAAACCTTCTTTCTCTCTCTATTTATTCCACTCTGTGTAATGAAAATAGAGATGCTGATGGGCCTAATTGATGCTGTATTAGCAACTGTTTCCTTAACCTCTTCAGGGTCAGATGGTTCTGGCTCCTTAACCACTTGAGGACCGTGGGCTTTAACCACCTTAACCTTCCTGGCGGTAAGCCCGAGCTGAGCTCGGGCTATGCCGCGCAGGAAGATATCTCAGCCCCTGGTGGGGCGAGTTTCTTCATTTAAAATGCTGTACGCGCAGCTAGCACTTTGCTAGCCGCGCGTACAGCTTGATCGCCGCCGCTCTGCGGCGATCGCCCGCACGCAGCGGCGCAACAGGGCCCCCCCCCCCCCCCGCCAGAGCCCTGCGCTGCCCGGACCAATGAGTTCCGGGCAGCGCTATGGGCTGGATCGGAGGCGTCTGACGTCAGGACGTCGGCTGACGTCCATGACGTCATTCCGATCGTCGCCATGGCGACAGGAGAAGCCAAACAGGGGAACGCGTTATATACGCGTTCCCCTGTTTGCTATTGATGCCGGCGACGATCGCACTAGAGGGACACATGCGCCCTCTAGTGGTGTTTCATGTAGCTACCACTCTGGTAGCTTTACATGAAACAAAAAAAAATTTTTTTTTAAAAAAAAGGATTTTTGCCTTTTTGGCAAAAACAACTAACCGCCAGGAGGGTTAAGGACCAGGCACTTTTTTTCCATTCAGACCACTGCAGCTTTCATGGTTTATTGCTCGCTCATACAACCTACCACCTAAATGAATTTTGGCTCCTTTTCTTGTCACTAATAAAGCTTTCTTTTGGTGCTATTTGATTGCTGCTGCAATTTTTACTTTTTATTATATTCATCAAAAAAGACATGAATTTTGTCAAAAAAATGATTTTTTTAACTTTCTGTGCTGACATTTTTCAAATAAAGTAAAATTTCTGTATACATGCAGCGCGAAAAATGTGGACAAACATGTTTTTGATTAAAAAAAAACCCCATTCAGCCTATATTTATTGGTTTGGGTAAAAGTTATAGCGTTTACAAACTATGGTGCAAAAAGTGAATTTTCCCATTTTTTAGCATCTCTGCCTTTTCTGACCACCTGACATGTTTCATGAGGGGCTAGAATTCCAGGATAATATAAATACCCCCCAAATGACCCCAGTTTGGAAAGAAGACATCCCAAAGTATTCACTGAGAGGCATAGTGAGTTCATAGAAGATATTATTTTTTGTCACAAGTAAGCGGAAAATGACACTTTGTGCCAAAAAAAAAAAAGTTTCCATTTCTTCTAACTTGCGACAAAAAAAAAATGAAATCTGCCACGGACTCACTATGCTCCTCTCTGAATACCTTGAAGTGTCTACTTTCCAAAATGGGGTCATTTGTGGGGTGTATTTACTGTCCTGACATTTTGGGGGGTGCTAAATTGTGCTCATTGGACTTTGGGCCCCTTAGCGCAGTTAGGCTGCAAAAAAGTGCCACACATGTGGTATTGCCGTACTCAGGAGAAGTAGTATAATGTGTTTTGGGGTGTATTTTTACACATACCCATGCTGGGTGGGAGAAATATCTCTGTAAATGACAATTGTTTGATTTTTTTTTACACACAATTGTCCATTTACAGAGAGATTTCTCCCACTCAGCATGGGTATGTGTAAAAATACACCCCAAAACACATTAAACTACTTCTCCTGAGTACGGCGATACCACATGTGTGGCGCTTTTTTGCACCCTAACTGCGCTAAGGGGCCCAAAGTCCAATGAGTACCTTTAGGATTTCACAGGTCATTTTTGTTTCAAGACTACTCCTCACGGTTTAGGGCCCCTAAAATGCCAGGGCAGTATAGGAACCCCACTAATGACCCCATTTTAGAAAGAACACACCCCAAGGTATTCCATTAGGAGTATGGCGAGTTCATAGAAGATTTTATTTTTTGTCGCAAGTTAGCGGAAATTGATTTTAATAGATTTTTTTCACAAAGTGTCATTTTCCGCTAATTTGTGACAAAAATAAAATCTTCTATAAACTCACCATACTCCTAACGAATACCTTTGGGTGTCTTCTTTCTAAAATGGGGTAATTTGTGGGGTTCCTATACTGCCCTGGCATTTTAGGGGCCCTAAACCGCGAGGAGTAGTCTTGAAACCAAATGTCGTAAAATGACCTGTGAAATCCTAAAGGTACTCATTGGACTTTGGGCCCCTTAGTGCACTTGGGGTGTAAAAAAGTGCCACACATGTGGTACCGCCGTACTCAAGAGAAGTAGTATAATGTGTTTTGGGGTGTATTTTTACACATACCCATGCTGGGTGGGAGAAATATCTCTATAAATGACAATTGTTTGATTTTTTTTACACACAATTGTCCATTTGCAGAGAGATTTCTCCCACTCAGCATGGGTATGTGTAAAAATACACCCCAAAACACATCGGGCCTGATTCACAAAGCGGTGCTAACAGTTAGCACCCTGGTGAAAAGCCCTTTATCATGCCTAAACTCAGTTTAGGCATGATAAGTTTAGGTGTGATAAGTTTAGGTGTGATAAGTTTAGGCATGATAAGTTTAAAGAGGAACTCCAGTGAAAATAATGTAGTAAAAAAAGTGCTTCATTTTTTACCATAATTATGTATAAATGATTTAGTCAGTGTTTGCTCATTGTAAAATCTTTCCTCTCCCAGATTCACATTCTGACATGTATTACATGGGGACATTGTTACTGTGGGCATGTTATGTAGCTGTTTCTAGCTGTTCTGGCTGTTAGACAGCTCTAAACAGCCATTTCCTGTCTGTGAACATTGTTACATTGTGGCAGTTTGCCAGGAGTACCGCGGTATTCAGAGCCTCTAGTGGGAGTGGTTTCAGCACAAAATCAGTCACACAGCGCCCCCTGATGGTCTGTTTGTGAAAATCATTCTATTTCTCATGTAAAAGGGGGTATCAGCTACTGATTGGGATAAAGTTCAATTCTTGGTTGGGGTTTCTCTTTAAGCGCCAACTGCGTTAGCACCGCAGTGCACAGCTGATCAAAAGTTTTATGCTAGCAAAGTCTGGTGCACTTCGTATAAAGTTTAAAGGTGCTGCTTTGCGTGCGGGACTTTGCAAGCGATCTAAACTTATCTAAACTTAGCATGCCTAAACTTATCACACCTAAACTTATCATGCCTAAACTTATCACACCTAAACTGGCTTTTCACCAGAGTGGTGCAATGGTTATCATGCCTAAAGTCTCTAACTGGGTTAGCACCGCTTTGTGAATTGAGCCCTTTATACTACTTCTCCCGAGTATGGCGATACCACATGTGTGGCACTTTTTTGCACCCTAACTGTGCTAAGGGGCCCAAAGTCCAATGAGTACCTTTAGGATTTCACAGGTCATTGTGCGGCATTTGATTTCCAGACTACTCCTCACGGTTTTGGGCCCCTAAAATGCCAGGGCAGTATAGGAACCCCACAAATGACCCCATTTTAGAAAGAAGACACCCCAAGGTATTCTGTTAGGACTATGGTGAGTTCATAGAAGATTTTATTTTTGTCACAAGTTAGTGGAAAGTCAGAGATGCTTCAAAATGGGAAAATTGACTTTTTGCACCATAGTTTGTAAATGCCATAACTTTTACCCAAACCAATAAATATAGGCTGAATGGGGTTTTTTTTATCAAAAACATGTTTGTCCACATTTTTTGTGCTGCATGTATACAGAAATTTTACTTTATTTGAAAAATGTCAGCACAGAAAGTTAAAAAAATCATTTTTTTTGACAAAATTCATGTATTTTTTGATGAATATAATAAAAAGTAAAAATCGCAGCAGCAATCAAATAGCACCAAAAGAAAGCTTTATTAGTGACAAGAAAAGGAGCCAAAATTAATTTAGGTGGTAGGTTGTATGAGCAAGCAATAAACCGTGAAAGCTGCAGTGGTCTGAATGGAAAAAAAGGGTCTGGTCCTTACAGCGGACCCAAACCAAACATTTTTTTAAATTAAAAATATTTAGTTGCACCACTCTGACACATACAAAGATAAATAAACACTCCTTCAAACCTATGAGCATTTCAGTGCATGCTTTTCACCCTTCTCTTTTCATAACTAGGGTTATACTGGGGGCAGTCATTAGCAATTCCTCCATTGCTACCCCACCAGTTTGCCGGATTATTTCCCGGCAATTTGAAAGGAAGGGAGGAGTTCCTCCAATAAATGTAAAATATTTTATATTTGTCATCAAGCAGCTGAAAAAAGGCTGCTATTTATTATTATAATTTAGAAAATAGATTTTATTTCTGAAATCTTGTATTTTTAATTTGGGTCCACTTTAAGGGGGGTAAAGCCTGTGGTCCTCAAGTGGTTAAGGACTAGAACTGTCCTTTCCCTGTTTTAGCCTGTGATTACTGTGATTGGCTCGCAGGAATCTCGGCGGTCAGGAGCCAATGCATATTTGAAATGTATGCTCTAGCAGGAATAAGAAGCCACAAACAGAGCATAGATTTCAACTAGTGTCATCTGCAAGAGGTAAAAGAACGGATTGGTTGGCTCAGTAATGTATTTTCTTTATACATGTGAACATAATGGATTTCAATATAGTATTGTGAATAGTATTGATCCACTACTGCTGCAGATCAATGAAAAACAATCTTTTCATTTGACCTGATAGAAAATATGTTTAAAAATGAACTGGTAACTTTATAAAATACTTAAGCGCTCAGACAAAATTTCTTTATCAAACAGTAAATTCTACTTTTGACAAGTTACAGCCAGATTACCAATTAATCTCCTTAGCAGTCATCCCTAGTCAGGCTCGGGACGAAAGCCACAGAACAAGGTAGCAGTCCGGTGCCTGAATGAGTTTCATGCAGGAGCTACTGCAGACCTCTCTGTAGTATGTTTTTCTTCTTGTTTTTAGTGTCTAAAAGCTTATGAAAAAATTGCACGGCTTTTAGAACTTAGAGCTGGAAATAATAACGCCAGGGAGGTTAAAGTAAATCTTCTGTAAAACTTGGGACCCTCTTGCGCTTGCAAACCCCTCTAAAAGCACTAGCTACTTTGAGAGCGATTTTGTCATTTAAAGAGGAACTCTAATCAGTAGCTGATACCAACTTTCCCATGAAAAATCTTTATCTTTATCTCGAATAGATCGTCAGGGGGTCTATGTGGCTGATATTGTGGTGAAACCCCACACTTTCCCTTTTTAATACTTAGTTGCAAATCCTTTGCAGTGCATTACAGCCTTAAGTCTGGAATGCATAGACATCACCAGACGCTAAGCTTCATCCCTGGTGATGCTCTGCCAGGCCTCTAATGCAACTGCCTTCTGTGGTACAGAAAAAACATAGGAATTGGATCGGGTACTTTCTCTTTATTTCCTATCACATGTAAACTTAATGATAAATTCTCAGAATGTTTTTTTTACATATAATTAACTTGTAAATAGTGTTGGGCGAACAGTGGTCGCCACTGTTCGGGTTCTGCAGAACATCACCCTGTTCGGGTGATGTTCGAGTTCGGCCGAACACCTAATGGTGTTCGGCCAAACCGTTCGGCCACATGGCCAAACTAAGAGCGCATGGCCGAACGTTCCCCGAACGTTCGGCTAGCGCTGTGATTGGCCGAACGGGTCACGTGGTTCGGACCCGAACGTGCTCTGATTGGCCGAACTGTCACGTGGTTCGGGTAAATAAATACCCGAACCACGTCATATCTCCGCCATTTGTCTGTGGGTTTAGCTTTGGGTAGGCAGGCAGGGTAGTTCGCGCTCCAGCAACGCTAGCCAGGGTCCCCCCAGTCATTGTGTCGCTGCTGGGAATAGTAGTACACCGCTCGCTCAGCCACACTATATAGCATTGTGTTTACTGCCACTCTGTGTACCTCGCTCAGCCACACTATATAGCATTCTGTTTACTGCCACTCTGTGTCTGCTGGGAATAGTAGTACACCGCTCGCTCAGCCACACTATATAGCATTGTGTTTACTGCCACTCTGTGTACCTCGCTCAGCCACACTATATAGCATTCTGTTTACTGCCACTCTGTGTCTGCTGGGAATAGTAGTACACCGCTCGCTCAGCCACACTATATAGCATTGTGTTTACTGCCACTCTGTGTCTGCTGGGAACAGTAGTACACTGCCGCTCACTCAGTCACCCCATTACTATATAGCATTGCTGGGATCTGTAGTACTCTGCTCACCCACCCATACCGTTGTACTACCAGTCACTGTGTATATTGCTGGGATCTGTAGTACTTCACTCACCGTCAACCACTATATAGCATTGCGTACTCTGCCAGTCAGTGTGTATATTGCTGGGATCAGTAATACTCCACTCAACGTCAACCACTATATGAGCTCACCATGAGTTCCTCAGAGACCTCCACTGTGAGCAGCACTCCCAACAACAGCAACAGCCAACGCCCCACGCAAGCTATAGCATCCACTGCAGCAGCCCGTGGTCAGCAGCAGCCCTCCCCGTAGGAGAACGTTGTGTCCATCGGTCCGGCGCCAGAGCGATTATTGAGGGCTGCCATTGAGGAGATGATGGGGCCTGATGTGGAGGAGGAGGTCGGGCTCAGGCCAGCATCCCAAGTTAATGTTGAGGACGATGAGGGGTCTGTGTCTGGGGATGTTGGGGTGGCAGAGGTGGTGGGTGGGTCAGACTCAGGAGAAGAGTTGTATGATGAGGATGATGATTGGGACCATCTGTATGTGCCTCAGAGTCCGACCCCGGAAAACATGTTGTATCGTGTGTTTAGGTACTAAAATCTGCGTTCCCACTTCCCAGTACTGCCCGGGTCCACGGATCCATATAATTTTTTGGGCAGCACTATCAAACTGTGGTACTATGAGTGAGTTGCCATGGTCCTTCTGTGCTGTCACACTCACCGTCTGTCTGCAGATGGATTGTTCAACACAGCTACGCCATCTGACATGTAGTCCTTGACCATCTTCTCCAGGCGATTGGTGTTGGAGGACGTGGAACTGCCCGATTGCTGTTCTGTGGGCTGCTGCATGGGTGTCAGAAAATGTTCCCACTCCAAGGACACTGCCAATACCATTCCCTTTTGGGCACTAGCAGCAGCTTGTGTTCTTTGCTGCCCTCCTGGTCCTCCTGGGTTTGCTGAAGTCAGTCTGTCGGCGTACAACTGGCTAGAGAAGGAGGAGGATGTCAATCTCCTCTCTAAAGTCTCCATCCTCAAGGGCCTGCTGGAATTGTTCCATTTTTGACCTGTCTGACACTTTCTTCAATCAGTTTTTTAACATTGTGTTTGTATAAACTGGGTATAAACCCAGTAATTGGTGTTGTCCAGAATAATGAATAATAATGAATAGTGAATAATGCGCGGGCCGCGTTCAATGCAGTCTAGCATGAATTGAGCCATGTGTGCCAGAGAATCCTGCCAGACTCCTCAGTCTTCATGTTCTTGTGAGCGTTGTGATTGTTGTGATGCACCATATTCGTCACCAGTCCAACGTGCACCGCTCTGACCCTCGGCAGTGGGGGCATCCAATTCCTGCTCCAACTCCAGCTCTTCCTCGTCCTGTTCTTTGTCATAGCTGGGACCAGCGTTTCCTGAGGCAGGTTGCCTGATGTTGGTATCATCACGCTGATCGTTTTCATCTTCAGATTCCCCCACTTGCATCATGCCAGCGGTTTCCATCTTCAACATTGATTTCTTCAGTAAACACAGCAGTGGTATTGTAATGCTGACTGTAGAGTTGTCACTGCTCAGTCACAAGCAACGTGGATTGCTCAAAATTTTGGAGGACTTGGCAGAGATCCAACATGGTGGCCCAATCAGATCCACAGAAGCTTGGTAGCTAGCTGCTGGAATGCGCCTCGGCACTGCGCAAAAGCGTGCTAGCATGTGCAGCGTAGAATTCCAGCGCGTAGGGAGGGACATCACCCAGAGAACGATGGTGCGCTAGATTGAAGCGCTCCTGCATCTCTTGGTGAGTCCTTCAGAAGCGGTACTGGACTTTAAAAAATGTTTTTTTTTCCTTCAACAGAAGATCTGCCACGTTGGAGTGAGGAGGACGCCGCCGACCCCGACACCAAGCTGAACCCCGGCGAACTCCAAGCAGAGGATCTTCAGGAACCCTCAAGGCTTTGAGCAAGCTGAGGAGGATCAGCAGTCCCGACGAGACCTCTCCTCATATGTGACTGTGTGCAGTGGAGTAGAGCTCCCCAGAACAACCTCTCACTTGTCACTTTGTCACTGGTCACTTTGTCACTTTGTCATTTTGTCACTTTGTCACTTGTCACTTTGTCACTTGTCACTTTGTCATTTTGTCACTGTCATTTTGTCACTTTGTCAGTCACTTTGTCACTTTGTCACTGGTCACTTTGTCACTTTTCACTTTGTCACTTGTCACTTGGTCACTTGTCCAGATGATCTCGGTACACCTCCTGCGATTCAAATTCCTGCACACATTGCTCTGGGATTTGGGTGTGATGAATGATGCATCTAACTGGCCACCGGAGGCAATTAAGGCCTTCAAAACATTGAAAGCAGCTTTCTGTTCCGCCCCCATTTTGTGTCATGTTGAGTTGTTGACGTCATGTTCATCCTCGGCCTCGCCTTGCATTTCAGTGCGAGGTGCATTTTCCACAGAAAAAGGTTGTGAATCCGGGCACAACATTTGTGGTTGTTCCATTGACCTTTCACAGGTAGAAGATTGTGGGGGTGGGAATAGCTCCTCCGAATAGCCCATTGTGTCCTGAAAACTACTCATTGCATTGCTTTGCGCACGCATTTTTTTGTCCTCATGCAAGGCCTGAGTTGCGCCTGAAAGCGTGGCCTTCTCCTCCTGCGCCTCCTCCTGTTCCATCACGTCTGCTGCTGCTGGGTTAGCGTTGCCGCCCGGTCCCTGTTTATTGAACCTCTTATCTTTATTACATTTATGACTGCATGGCGGTACAAAGCATGCTATCCGCACGCTTCTTGTCCTCATGCAAGGCCTGGGTTGTTGTGTCTCAAAGCGTGGCCTTCTCCTCCGGCGCCTCCTCCTGTTCCATCACGTGTGCTGCTGCTGGGTTAGCGTTGCCGTTCCCTGTTTATGGAACCTCTCATCTTTATTACATTTATGACTGCATGGCGGTAAAAAGCATGCTATCCGCACGCTTCTTGTCCTCATGCAAGGCCTGGGTTGTTGTGTCTCAAAAAGCGTGGCCTTCTCCTCTTGCGCCTCCTCCTCCTGTTCCATCACGTGTGCTGCTGCTGGTGCTGGGTTAGCGTTACCGGTCCCTTTTCCTGGAACCTCTTCTCTGTATTACATTTATGACTGCATGGCGACAAAAAGCATGTTACCTGTGCAAAGAAACATGACATTTTCCACATTTAAAAGACAGTTTTTCCTTTGAAACTTTACAATCAATTTTCTCAAAAACTATAAGCTCTTTTTCAAATATTTTTTTTCCTCTTGTACCCACTCCCAAGGTGCACATACCCTGCAAATTTGGGGTATGTAGCATGTAAGGAAGCTTTACAAAGCACGAAAGTTCGGGTCCCCATTGACTTCCATTATGTTCGGAGTTCGGCGCGAACACCCGAACATCGCGGCGATGTTCGGCGAACGTTCGCGAACCCGAACATCTAGGTGTTCGCCCAACACTACTTGTAAATAGGGCATTGTAAACAGACAAATGATAAACAGAGAAGGTACAAATTGATCATGGATACTCCTGGATTAGATATAGTTGAGTTCTGATGAGTTCCTGTAAATCTGATTTTAAGCACCGGAAAATGATATTGAAATGTGTATTTTACCTTAAATATACAGTATTACTTTATGCAGGGCGAGGGAAACACAGGAAGAAAAATGGGAAACTGTCCAGACACATGAAGATGTTTCCACAGCAACAGGAGAACTTTCCATAGCAACTTATCAAGTTTTATCTTCCTTCTCACAGGAAACTAAAATCGGATATCTTGACAATTTATCGTGTTTCCTTCCTTTTTTCTTTTAACATGTGTTCTTTTAAACACTTGAGGACCGCCCCCAGCCAATGGGCGGCGGCAAAGACTGGGCCTAAACGACCGCAATACGCCCATCGGCGGGGGCGGCATCAGAGGTGGCTGTGCGACGATCGCGTCATTAATGACGCGATCGCCGCTGGTAATAGGCTCCGCCCACCCTGCTCGGAAACCTGCCGGCCAATCAGCAGCGCCGACGGGTTTCAAAATGCGCAATCCGGCCAATCAGAATAGTATAATACACTTTGTTATTGTAACAAAGTGTATTATACTGGCTGCCTCCTCCGCTGATGGTCACATCGTGGCCGGACCATCAGAGAGGACAGGCAGCCTTGCAAGCTAAGTGCACAACACTTTTTACCCACACAGACCCCCCTGATCGCCCACCCCAGCCCTCAGAACTCCCCCTGACCACCCCAGCACACCAGTATCTGCACCCAAGCACCCACCTCAAAACCCATCAATCACTCCCTGTCACTATCTAGCGACGCTATCCCCTAGGTTAGGTCCCTAACTGCCCCCTAGGGTCCCCTGATCACCCCCCCTACCCTCAGATCCCCCCCCCAGACCACCCCCCTGTATACTGTATACATTTGTATACAGCTGCCTTACCCACTGATCACCTGTCTATCACCAGCCTATCACCTGCCTATCACCTCTTGTCACCACCACCCATCAGAGCAGACCCTAAACTGTCCCTTGGGGGCACCTGATCACCCACCCAGACCCTCAGATTGCCCTCAGACCCCCCCTCCTGATAACCTCCCCAGTGCATTGTTTACATCTATTCTCCCCTGTAATCCCTCACTGAACTCCTATCGTCACCCCCTGTGTCTGCCACCCACCAGATCAGGACCTAGTCTGCCCCGTGCGGGCACCTAATCAACCCCCCACACCCTCAGATCGCCCTCAGACCCCCCCCCCCCCACAATCACCTTCCCAGTGCATTGTATTTGATTGTGCTGTAATTGTATTTGATTGTGCTGACATTCAATTTGATTGTGCTGACATTCTATTTGATTGTGCTGTAATTGTATTTGATTGTCCCGTGATTGGCTTTGATTGTCCCGTAATTGGCTTTGATTGCCCCGTTAATGCCCTGTGATTGGCCTGTGATTGGCCTGTGATTGGCTTTGATTGGCCTGTGATTGTCCTGTGATTGACCTGTGATTGGCTTTGATTGTCCCGTGATCGGCTTTGATTTCCTGTGATCGGCTTTGATTGCCCTGTGATTGGCTTTGATTGGCCTGTGATTGGCTTTGATTGTCCCGTGATTGGCTTTGATTGTCCCGTGAACTGAGTGCCCTGTGATTGGCCTGTGATTGCCCTGTGATTGCCTTTGATTGGCTTTGATTGTCCTGTGATTGTTTCTGATTGCCTCTGATTCCCCACTCGCCACCAGTCCCCTGTCACTATCCTAGTGATCTAAAAACAGTGAGCAGTGAAAACTGTCACTTTTTTAGTATCACTAGTGTTAGCAGTTAGGCCAGTTAGCTAGGCCCCTTTGTAAGTGTCAGTTAGTGCTCAGCCCACTGCACCACAGTCACTAATTAGCGTCATCACTGTCGCTAATCAACATTGGTACTATATAGTATCTGTAAGTGATCATTACTGATCGCAGTCAGATCTATTAGGGTCACTAGGATCCACAAAAAAACGCAGTGTTTGCCCGATCAGGCCTGATCGTTCGCCTGCACTTGCGTTCAGCCCGCCCCACCGCAGTGACAGAATTATTTTTTTCTGATCACTGCAAAAAACACTGTACAATAGCTGTGGCACTGTAAACATCAGTTTTGATTCTTTTTTTTTTTTTTATCAAAACTCAGTGATCACAGCTTTCTACCTCTCAAATACTCCCTTTTGCTAGGTAGGTGCTCTTTTTTTCTGGGTAGTCTCAGAGGAATACCCCCTAAATTTAGCAGTTCACCATGGCAAGAAAGGGGTATTCCGATGATGAGGTTCTCAGGTACATGGCCCAGTCGGATGAGGACGATTGGGATGCCTTATTCGACGAATCTTCCGGGTAAGAGTTTGAACCTGAATTGAGCAGTGGCTCACTGACCGATAGTGATGATGAGGTTGAGGTCCCGGCTAGAGCCAGGCGTACCACACCCCATGTTGTTGGACAGCAGGTGGCGCAGGATCGGCCTCAAGGGCAGCAGAGTGGTGTTCGTGCTGGTCTGAGATTTCATGGTGGGGCAGGCACCAGCAGCACAACATCTCCTGGACCTAGAACCAGTACTTCCATAGACCCTGGTGAAGTGGCGAGCACCAGCATGGAAGTTGAAACTGGTTCGGTGGCACGTGCAGTAAGATCCCAGTCGCAGCCACCAAGAAGACGGGCCCGTACTACCCCTAGTTTACCGGAGGTGCTGGCAAACCCAAATTGGCAATCCCCTGATTCCGCCGCACCCGTACTTCCCCCTTTCACCGCCCAGTCTGGAGTCCAGGTGGAGACAGATAATCTAGGATCGGCCCTAGACTTTTTCTATCTGTTCTTCACCCAGGATCTCTTAGACTTAATTGTGGCAGAGACCAACCGTAAGGCCACACAATATATAACCGCCAAACCGGAAAAGTTCATGGCCCAGCCTTTTCGGTGGAAACCAGTCCAAGTTTCCGAAATTAAATTTTTTTTGGGCCTTCTCCTTCACACGGAACTAGTAAAGCAGAATGTGTTGCGGTCTTATTGGTCTACGGACCCAGCATATCATGTTCCCCTGTACTCTGCTGCCATGTCCAGGACACGATTTGAGAACATCCTGCGCTTCCTGCACTTCAATAACAACGAAACCTGTCATCGAAGTGACCACCCTGCTTTTGACCGGCTCCACAAAATTCGACCCCTTATAGACCACCTGACATCCAGATTTGCAGATGCTTATACCCCTGACCAGGACATCTGCGTAGACGAGTCCCTCATACGTTTTACCGGGCGCCTTCACATCAAACAGTACATCCCAAGCAAGCGCGCCCGGTATGGGGTGAAACTGTATAAGCTCTGTGAAAGGGCCACAGGCTATACATCTTATTTTAGGGTCTATGAGGGAAAAGACTCAAAATTGGAACCGGTCGGATGCCCTGACTACCTGGAGAGCAGTGGAAAGGTTGTGTGGGACTTGGTGTCACCCTTGTTCCAGAAGGGGTACCATCTTTTTGTGGACAATTATTACACAAGTGTGTCCCTCTTTCAGCACTTAAAAATAGAAAAAATCTGATGCTGAGGCATCATGCGGCCTAGTTGCCGGGGCTTCCCCCAACGGCTCATTACCACCAGACTTGAACGGGGGCAGAGGGCTGCCTTGTGAGCTGACGACCTGCTCGCGGTGAAATGGAAGGACAAGAGGGAGGTTTACTTCCTGTCCACCATTCACACAGACACGACAGTTGAAATTCAATGGCGAACTGAGGTCATTGAAAAACCCCTTGTCGTCCACGAGTATAATACTAACATGGGAGGGGTGGACTTCAACAAGACGCTGGTATAAAAAAGTGTCTTTTTACCTCATTCAATTGGCAATTTACAACAGCTTTGTTCTCTACAGTAAGGCTGGGAGAACTGGATCGTTTATTCAATTTCATAAACAGATCGTAATGGAACTCCTGTATCGAGGAGGTGCCGTGGCCCAACCCCAAGATGCAACTAGCTGGCTACATGGAAGGCATTACGCCTATCCAATTCCGAGTACCCCAAGTCACCGAATCCAAAGAAAACGTTGTCGTGACTGCAGCAGGGCTGGAATAAGGCGTGACACCACTGTTTATTGTCCCACCTGTCCTGACCAGCCTGGCCTATGCCTAGGGGAGTGTTTTGAGAGGTACCACGAGCAGGTACACTATTAGAGAGTAGGGAACTCCAGACACAGCGGTAGGCACACAAGGGTCTCTCAGTGCTATTTCACACTGCTGCGATGCGTTAGGGCAAAATGCCTAGCGAAAGTCGCACTTTGCGGTCCCCCCCTACGCCGGAAGTGCTTGACTCAACGCTAGTGCATGCCTACGTTACTGCGTGACTTCTGTGGCAATATCGATCGGCCCGGAAGTCATGTTAGTCTATGGCGACGCAGTTCATTACTAGGCCGAATGCTACTCTTGTGGTATTGCCTGAAGGTCTGTTTTGAAAGATACGGTGCGGCGCGCTCGACCCACCGGATATGTCAATATGCAGTGTGAAACCAAACATCGGGTTTCCAGAGACCCTAATACACAGGGCTGCCAGAAACCTCTCCTTTCACTTGGGACAAATTGCGTAATGTACTTCGCCACAACTCTGTGCGATTTGCACTTCGCACATTGTCCCATGGGGGAGGAGAGGTTTGTCCTTGGGAGGTAAGTTAAAAAAAAAAAAAAAAAAAAAAAAAAAACCGGTAAGCAAAAAAGTTAATGTTTGGTTCGCAATGTTAAGGTTTTGATTAAAAAAGTTCAAAGTTTATTAATGTTAATGAAGTAATTGCTTTGCTGCTTGCTTGTTTTTTGGTTGTTTTTTTTTATTTTTTTTTCTCTTTTTCCATCCATTAACCTTCCAGGTGGACTGAGCGAACGACTAACCAGCTGCAGCATTGATGGTGCATCCTGACAGAACATTGCGTGTCTGTCAGGTTACACAAAATCGGTGCATGCAGCGCTGCAGGACGAGATTTCTCCTCCGCAGTCAAAAAGATACGTTTGCCGAGGCATATGGGCCGAGGAGCGGTGTTGGGGTTCATACGCTTTGGCAAGCACTTTGTATCAAAAAAGAACTCTGGCAATGATTTGTTCATCCACATCGATCGGTGTGAATGGATAAATCAGGTTGGCCAGGGCATACGAGCTGGTGGGTTTGGATTTTTGGGGCGGCAGCTCCTATGTCCTGGCAGACGCCTTCCCCTCCTTTCTGTATAGTTTTGTCTTTTTTCTTCTCTCTTTTTTCTATCCAGACCGACCAATTAGCTGCAGCACTGATGGTGCATCCTGACAGAAGCATTGTGCTTCTGTCAGGTTACACAAAATCGGTGCATGCAGCGCTGCAGGACGAGAGTTCTCCTCCGCAGTCAAAAAGATACGTTTGCCGAGGCATATGGGCCGAGGAGCGGTGTTGGGGTTTCATATGCTTTGGCAAGCACTTTGTATCAAAAAAGAACTCTGGCAATGATTTGTTCATCCACATCGATCGGTGTGAATGGATAAATTGGGTTTGCCAGGGCATACGAGCTGGTGGGTTTGGATTTTTGGGGCGGCAGCTCATATGTCCTGGCAGATGCCTTCCCCTCTTTTTTTTTCAAATTTTTTTTGCATATATTTTTTCATCCACATTGAGTGATTGATTGTTTGACGTTCATTTCTCCTTTCAGCCCAGAGTGCATTACCCTTATGCCCAATATAAGGAGTATAGCAGAAACTCCTAATACTGTCCATACATGTAATGATTGCCAGAGACCCTAAAATGCCAGGACAGACCCCACGAATGATGCCATTTTGGAAAGAGGACACCCCAAAGTATTCCGTTAGGTGCATGGTGAGTTCATAGAATATTTTTTTTTTCACAAGTTAGCAGAAATTGTGTTTTTTTGTTTTTTTTTTTTTTTACAAAATGTCATTTTCCGCTATCTTGTGACAAAAATTTTTTTTCTATGAACTCACCATGGCCCTCATGGAATACCTTAGCGTGTATTCTTTCCAAAATGGGGTCATTTGTGGATTTTGTTAACTGTCCTGGCAAGTGGGGGGGGGGGCTAAATTGTAAGCACCCCTGTAAAGCCTGAAGGTGCTCATTGGACTTTGGGCCCCTTAGCACAGTTAGGGTGCAAAAAAGTGCCACACATGTGGTATTGCCGTACTCAGTAGAAGTAGTATAATGTGTTTTGGGGTGTATTTTTACATATAACCATGCTGGGTGGGAGAAATGTCTCTGTAAATTACAATTTTTTATTTTTTTTCACACAATTGTCCATTTACAGAGATATTTCTCCCACCCAGCATGGGTATGTGTAAAATACACCCCAAAACACATTAAACTACTTCTCCCGAGTGCAGCGATACAACATGTGTGGCACTTTTTTGCACCCTAACTGCGCTAAGGGGCCCAAAGTCCAATGAGTACCTTTAGGATTTCAGAGGTCATTTTGAGAAATTTAATTTCAAGACTACTCCTCACGGTTTAGGGCCCCTAAAATGCCAGGACAGTATAGGAACCCCACAAATTACCCCATTTTAGAAAGAAGACACCCAAAGGTATTCCGTTAGGAGTATGGTGAGTTCATAGAAGATTTTATTTTTTGTCACAAGAATTTTTATTGTTTTTTTTTCACAAAGTGTGATTTTCCGCTAACTCGTGAAAAAAAAAAAAAACTTCTATGAACTCCTCATACTACTAACGGAATACCTTGGGGTGTCTTCTTTATAAAATGGGGTCATTTGTGGGGTTCCTATACTGTCCTGGCATTTTAGGGGCCCTAAACCGTGAGGAGTAGTCTTGAAACGAAATTTCTCAAAATGACCCGTGAAATCCTAAAGGTACTCATTGGACTTTGGGCCCCTTAGCGCAGTTAGGGTGCAAAAAAGTGCCACACATGTGGTATCGCCGTACTCAGGAGAAGTAGTATAATGTGTTTTGGGGTGTATTTTTACACATACCTATGCTGGGTGGGAGAAATATCTCTGTAAATGGACAATTGTGTGTACAAAAATCAACAAATTGTCATTTACAGAGATATTTCTCCCACCCAGCATGGGTATGTGTAAAAATACACCCCAAAACACATTAAACTACTTCTCCCGAGTGCGGCGATACCACATGTGTGGCACTTTTTTGCACACTAACTGCGCTAAGGGGCCCAAAGTCCAATGAGTACCTTTAGGATTTCACAGGTCATTTTGAGAAATTTTGTTTCAAGACTACTCCTCATGGTTTAGGGCCCCTAAAATGCCAGGACATTATAGGAACCCCACAAATGACCCCATTTTATAAAGAAGACACCCCAAGGTATTCCGTTAGGAGTGCGGTGAGTTCATAGAAGATTTTATTTTTTGTCACAAGTTAGCGGAAATTGATTTTTATTGTTTTTTTTCACAAAGTGTCATTTTCCGCTAACTTGTGAGAAAAAATAAAATCTTCTATGAACTCCCCATACTACTAACGGAATACCTTGGGGTGTCTTCTTTCTAAAATGGGGTCATTTGTGGGGTTCCTATACTGTCCTGGCATTTTAGGGGCCCTAAACCATGAGGAGTAGTCTTGAAACGAAATTTCTCAAAATGACCTGTGAAATCCTAAAGGTACCGTACTCATTGGAGTTTGGGCCCCTTAGCGCAGTTAGGGTGCAAAAAAGTGCCACACATGTGGTATCGCCGTACTCAGGAGAAGTAGTATAATGTGTTTTGGGGTGTATTTTTACACATACCCATGCTGGGTGGGAGAAATACCTCTGTAAATGGACAATTGTGTGTAAAAAAAGCAAAAAATTGTCATTTATCGAGATATTTCTCCCACCCAGCATGGGTATGTGTAAAAATACACCTCAAAACACAATAAACTACTTCTCCCGAGTGCGGCGATACCACATGTGTGGCACTTTTTTGCACCCTAACTGCGCTAAGGGGCCTAGTCCAATGAGTACCTTTAGAATTTCACAGGTCATTTTGAGAAATTTCGTTTCAAGACTACTCCTCATGGTTTAGGGCCCCTAAAATGCCAGGACAGTATAGGAACCCCACAAATGACCCCATTTTAGAAAGAAGACACCCAAAGGTATTCCGTTGTGTTTTGGGGTGTATTTTTACTCATACCCATGCTGGGTGGGAGAATTCTCTCTGTAAATGGACAATTGTGTGTAAAAAAAATCAAAAGATTGTCATTTACAGAAATATTTCTCCCACCCAGCATGGGTATGTGTAAAAAACACCCAAAAAACACATTATACTACTTCTCCTGAGTACGGCAATACCACATGTGTGAACCCTTTTTGCAGCCTAGGTGTGCTAAGGGGCCCAACGTCCAATGAGCACCTTTAGGCTTTACATGGGTGCTTACAATTTAGCACCCCCCAAAATGCCAGGACAGTAAATACACCCCACAAATGACCCCATTTTGGAAAGTAGACACTTCAAGGTGTTCAGAGAGGGCTATGGTGAGTCCGTGGCAGATTTCATTTTTTTTTGTCACAAGTTAGCAGAAATGGATTTTTATTTTTTTTTGTCACAAAGTGTCATTTTCCGCTAACTTGTGACAAAAAATAAAATCTTCTATGAACTCACCATGCCTCTTTGTGAATACTTTGGGATGTCTTCTTTCCAAAATGGGGTCATTTGGGGGGTATTTATACTATCCTGGAATTTTAGCACCTCATGAAACCTGACAGGTGGTCAGAAAAGTCAGAGATGCTTTAAAATGGGAAAATTCACTTTTCGTACCATAGTTTGTAAACGCTATAACTTTTACCCAATCCAATAAATATACACTGAATGGTTTTTTTTTAATCAAAGACATGTAGCAGAATAACTTTCGCGCTCAAATGTATAGGACATTTTACTTTATTTGAAAAATGTCAGCACAGAAAGTTAAAAAAGTTATTTTTTTGACAAAATTCATGTCTTTTTTTGATGAATATAATAAAAACTAAAAATCGCAGCAGCAATCAAATAGCACCAAAAGAAAGCTTTATTAGTGAGAAGAAAAGGACGTAAAATTCATTTAGGTGGTAGGTTGTATGAGCGAGCAATAAACTGTGAAAGCTGCAGTGGTCTGAATGGAAAAAAAGTGCCTGGTCCTTAAGGGGTAGAAAGACTGTGGTCCTCAAGTGGTTAAATAGAGCCCATAAAACTTACACAAGAATACATGTATGTGATGTTACAAGGAGAAAATAAAGCATCTGACATTTGTTTTAGTTGTTGTTTACATTTAGAACAGTAATTTGTATTTCTGTAAATAGATAAGCCTTATACAGTATATGAATTTAGCAATTTAGACATTTTAAATGTTACATTTTATTCCAATAATAGCCATTTCAAAACCCAGTTAATCTATTGACATCTAACTAGAGTTGGGCCGAACGGTTCGCCGGCGAACGTGGTTCGCGCGAACTTAGGTGGTTCGCGTGCGGGTACCGCACGCGAACGTTTTGCGGAAGAAGTTCGGTTCGCCCCATAATGCACCTGAGGGTCAACTTTGACCCTCTACATCACAGTCAGCAGGCCCAGTGTAGCCAATTAGGCTACACTAGCCCCTGGAGCCCCACCCCCCTTATATAAGGCAGGCAGCGGCGGCCATTACGGCCACTCGTGTGCCTGCATTAGTGAGAGTAGGGCGAGCTGCTGCAGTCTCTCATATAGGGAAAGATTAGTTAGGCTTAACTTCTTCCTGGCTGCATACCTGTTCTGTTCAGTGAGCCCTCAGCCCACTGCATACCTGTACTGTGATCCTGCCACTGCATACCTGTTCAGTGATCCTGCCACTGCATACCTGTTCTGTGAACCCACCCACCACCACTGCATACCTGTTCAGTGATCCTGCCACTGCATACCTGTTCTGTGAACCCACCCACCACTGCATACCTGTTCAGTGATCCTGCTGCCACTGCATACCTGTTCTGTGAACCCACCCACCACTGCATACCTGTTCAGTGATCCTGCCACTGCATACCTGTTCTGTGAACCCACCCACCACTGCATACCTGTTCAGTGATCCTGCTGCCACTGCATACCTGTTCTGTGAACCCACCCACCACTGCATACCTGTTCAGTGATCCTGCCACTGCATACTTGTTCTGTGAACCCACCCACCACCACTGCATACCTGTTCAGTGATCCTGCCACTGCATACCTGTTCTGTGAACCCACCACTGCATACCTGTTCTGTGAACCCACCCACCACTGCATACCTGTTCAGTGATCCTGCTGCCACTGCATACCTGTTCTGTGAACCCCCTACTGCATACCTGTTCTGTGAACCCACCACTGCATACCTGTTCAGTGAACCCGCCACTGCATACCTGTTCTGTTCAGTGGACCCGCCACTGTATACCTGTTTAGTGAACCCGCCACTGCATACCTGTTCTGTTCAGTGGAGTTTGGTGTGTCAGTGTGAAGCAGTACCTTAATTACACTACCTGATTGATGTATACACATGCAAGATGTTTTAAAGCACTTTAGGCCTGTCATTTAGCATTCAATGTGATTTCTGCCCTTAAAACGCTGCTTTTCGTCAAATCCAGATTTTTCCCGGGGACTTTTGGCGTGTATCCCACTCCGCCATGCCCCCCTCCAGGTGTTAGACCCCTTGAAACATCTTTTCCATCACTTTTGTGGCCAGCATAATTATTTTTTTTTTCCAAAGTTCGCATCCCCATTGAAGTCTATTGCGGTTCGCGAACTTTAACGCGAACCGAACCTTCCGCGGAAGTTCGCGAACCCGGTTCGCGAACCTAAAATCGGAGGTTCGGCCCAGCTAACTCTATATTTGTCTTTTACATGAACCGGTATTTGTTGGTAGTGTTGCCGTTCGTGTTTGGTTTATTGAACCTATTCAGCGCTGCGTAATATGTTGGCGCTTTATAAATACAATAAATAAATAATAAATTAATAATAAATATTCCGTCTGTAATGACACTTTTACGGTATGGTCGTACCATCTTGTCATATAAAATATATAATTACCAGCCTGGTCTGCTCTTCCCGAAAACCTCCCGGAGCCGCCTGGCCACTGGCTTCCATCACATAGCCCAGCCCCACTGCTGAAAAATGTCATGTTGTTTTCTCTACTCAAGAGGGGGGTTGGGTCGCAAGAAAGCTGGTGTACACAGGACTCCGGGAGGTTTTTTGGGTGGATCAGACCAGGCAGGTAAGTATAACTTTTATATGCCAAGACGGTAAGACCATACAATGAAAGTGTAATTTCAGACTAGTTAGGCTCTTTAACCACTTAAGTACCAGCAGTCTCTGCCCCCTTAAGGACCAGAGACTGCTGGTACAATCCTGACAGATAACGAAGAATCGCCGCACATACCCCCCACAATCGCCATCACTGCCGCACGTTGGGAACCTGGGCCACCCACTCTGCCATCTCTATGACAGCAGAGTTCCTGTGAGCCAGAAAGTGTGCAATAATTGTTTAAATAAAACATTGAGTAGATCCTTCTTTTGCAGAAATTACAGCCTCTCAACCCTTCCTGTAGGTTCAAATGAGAGTCTGGATTTTAGTTAAAGGTATTTTGGACCATTCCTCTTTACAAAACATCTCTAGTTCATTCAAGTTTGATGGCTTCCGAGCATGGACAGCTCTCTTTAACTCACACCACAGATTTTCAATTATATTCAGGTCTGGGGACTGAGATGGCCATTCCAGAATGTTGTACTTGCTCCTCTGCATGAATGCTTTAGTGGATTTTGAGCAGTGTTTAGCGTCGTTGGCTTACAAAGGAAGATCCAGCCCAGGCGCAGCTTCAGCTTTGTCACGGATTCCTGGACATTGGTCTCCAGAATCTGCTGATACTTAGTGGAATCCATGCATCCCTTAACTTTGACAAGATTCCTAGTCCCTGCACTGGCCACACAGCCCCACAGCATGATGGAACCACCACCATATTTTACTGTAGGTAGCAGGTGTTTTTGTTGAAATGCTGTGTTGTTTTTCCTCCGTGAATAACGCCCCTTGTTATGCCCAAATAACTCAATTTTAGTTTAATCAGTCCGCAGCACCTTATTCCAAAATGAAGCTGGTTTGTCCAAATGTGTTTTAGCCAACCTCATGCGGCTCTGTTTGTGCTGTGGGTTGAGAAAAGGCTTCCTCTGCTTCACTTTTACATACAGCATCTCCTTGTGTAAAGTGTGTCGAATGGTTGAACGATGCACAGTGACTGCTGTAAGGGTTTGCAAGCATAAGTATATACACTGTCAGCCATTTTGTCTTCTCAGCAGCCATCTTAGGATCCATATATATATTGTAGCAAGCTTTTAGTTTAGCCAGATCTTGAAGACTGAACATGTCATGCTACACTGCATTCTCACTTCCCCAATTCTGTTCTATCTTTGTCCTACAGGAAACTTTTATTGTGCCACTTTGACACCTGCAGAGATGTCATATGTTATGCTGGGAAAGTCCTCATCTGTATTATTTAAATCGTGTATTATGTAAATATGCTGGAAATTTCTATGTCTATTGAGTTTGCGCAGGATGTACAAATTACTGTATAAATATAATGATTCAAAGGCAATAATTAATCTGTTTGGCAACCACAACCTGTCTGTGTGTCTCTTATTGTGGCTGACCAGCTGATTCAATGCCAGTACTGGTATAGAAATCACAGAGTATTATTTCTAGGTTTTCTAGGTCATCACTGAAGGTCCAGTGGGTCTGTGAAGTGACCACTTCCTTTCAGCTGGGGCTCTCGTCCTGGGATTCTTCAAACGCCTCAGTTCATGTAAGTACTAATTATGTCTTTATGTTGATTGAAGACTGTTTATTACTTATATGAATTGTTGGGGGTGTCGAAGCAGGCAACTCGGGGTTTGAATAGTATTCAGACTTGGGGTCTAAAATTTTGATAGTATAATATATAGACCTTAATTTAGAAGAAAAAAAAAAAAAAAAAGGGGGAGAGGTATGACAGGTAATAGGAATAGGGAATAGGTTTGACTTTTGGTAAGTCTAAATTTGACTTTTGGTAAGTCTAAATTTTAAAATTTTCGGACTTTTTAGGTAAAAGTCTGAATGAATTGGGTGTTAGATTTTTGGGGAAAATCTAATTTGTCTATCTGGGTCTGATCAACTCAGTAGTAATTTCTTCAGGAAAGAAAGAGTTCCTTTTGGTAAGGAATTAGAAATGATTTCTTTTGGTAAGAATAAGGGTTTAGATAGTCGCCATAGTATATTGATTATGTGGGTTCAAATACTTTGTGATTTCTAATATATGTTTGTCTGGTCGTCTGCTTATCTTATCTGTTGCATAGAAGTATAAGATAATTTGTTGGTATTTGTGTGGAACTTCAAGTCCAAATCATTATATAGAGTGATTTGGCTCCACTGTATTGTGTTCCTTACTAAATAATAGATTGGGTTTAAAGAGGATCCCTAGACTTGAATAATATATACAAGAATCCCTAGACTTCAATAATATATTTCTAACCTGAATAGATGGCCAAGAAAGTATATTATAAATTAGAATTGGGTGAGATGGGCCAGAATATTGTTAAGTTAATTCCTGCCCCTACGCCTATGAGTTTTGAGTCATGTGTAGAGTTTGTTATAAGGGCCTCTGGAAAAAGATCTTTAGTTCACCCGTGGGTAGAAAAAGTAGTGGAAAAGACCAGGGAAATGAATTTTAGTCCACAATTCCCCTTAATTGGTAGTAATAGTCTAATACATATGAACTTAATTAAGGACTTATGTTTAAAGAGGGAAAAAGATTTGTCACATAATATTAACTGGGATTATCAATATATGTATCAAGGAGCAAAGAATTGGTTAGAATTTGCCCCGCATTATTATTACCGAACAGTTGAATAATAATGTGTGTTTTATGTATGTCTGTTGTCTGTCTATAGGGTGCGCCAGCGATGATATAAATTGCTATAAGATTCTTACTGTATTTCTGAGAGAAGGTTAGTAAAATTAATATTAAGAACACACATGGGATTCGGATAAGAGCGGTCATTTACTGAAATCGCCAGTATAAATTCTATGTACGTACAAACTGGTTTCAGACGCCACCTTTGGAAAAGGTCTGTTTGTACTGGGTTTTTGTGATGACCGATCATTAAAATTATCTGAATTATCCATGGGTCATGTAAAATAAGCTTTTCCGTAAAAAGAAACATCTCAGAAATATAATAATGTAATCAGTTTCCTGTAAATTAGGATCTAAGTATGCAATAATATGTATCATAATGTATTCATATATGTATTGTGTACAACCTGACACATATGTGTGTAAATTGGGAGATTGTATTGAGTGCATGTATGTGATATGTATGATAGAGAGGTGATAACTGCAGGGACATAACAATAGGGGGAGGGGTACAGAAGGACTGACCGTACCCATGCCTTTGGTCCACAAGGGCCCCGAAGGGTCCACCCTCTATCACCGTATTAGTTTTCTATTGGTCCTGAACAATAGTAGTCTTTAACACACTGTTGCCAGTGTGTCCCAATCCCCTCCTTGCACCTCTGACACTCTAAATGTCTTTGGTAAGTTTTGGCACGCTGTATCAATTGCCCTGTATAGAGTTCTTGGGGGGGGGGGGGCTGATGTAAAATCTACACCAGGGCCCGTAGTTAGAATTCTCCTTTAAGTTTGAAAGGGTTAAAAATTAGCACACGTCATTTTTAAGGGATCTAATCTGCGCCCGCCAACATCTGTGTGGGTTCCTCCTCTGAATCAGTCAGTGACAGCAAAATAAAATGAGGAAGTAAAAAGTATTGCTTTTTAATCTAATGGGGTCTAACATTAAAACATTAGATTAATTAGGAAACATATTTGTCCGTATGTATGGATTAATGTCAGGTATACTACTTGCCTTATAAAATAGTAGTATTTTTAACTCTTTTTATCTGTTAATAATGATTTCTGCATATATACGGATGTATTCTTAATAGTTAGAAATAAAAAAGTTAAATTGTATCTAAATAGGATTTTGGTTCTGTGACAAAAGATTCGTTTTTTTCTTTTCTTTAATTGGTGTTTCCGGGTGGCTGCACAAAACGCCTGCTTATGTTTTTTTTCTGCCAGCAGAGAGAAAAAAAAAAAGAGGAACTAGCGTACTACTTTGCAGAAAAAAAAGCACATTCAGAAGTCTTTTCTGAATATACCGTATATCTGTATACATATGTATCTTATGAGGTATATTATTGGAGTATTTGGAACAGTGAATAATTTATATATATTTCTTTTGTCCCTATCTTTCTTTAATATACCTGTTACTGTGTTGTTCACTACACACGCGGCAGTCTGTAAATAAATCCACATGTCTAGTATAGGAAGTTTTAAGGAGAATGATTTTTTTCCTGAACCTTAGTGTCCTTAAATTAAATTAGATTTCACTGATACCAACTGTCACCCAGGTCCATATGTATATGATTGAAGTTTCCCATACTGCAGAATAGATTTTTGGATTTTTTTATACGTGTCCAAAAGGGGTTCTGATATTTTTTCATAGGTAGTATAGTGAAATCATATATCATAGTTTGGGGCCAATTTGGAAGGAAGCCGGTTGATTTGTCTGTGGGATTTTTTGTTGTGAGGAAACTGAGTGCATGGGGGAAACCCATGCAGACATGAGGAGAACATGCAGACTCCATGCAGATGTTGACCAGTCAGAGATTTGGGTAACATTGCAAGGCGAGAGCACTGGCTTCTACGTCACCGTGTTACCTTAGTTTCATAGTGTAAAGTGAATTGAGTTTTTAGTACAACCCAATTCCCTTAGTCTAAAGTGGGTTAATTGGGTAATGGCGTTTTGTCACCCAGACTTATACAAGTGAGTAGAGTTAAATCATTTCCCCATGTCATGGTAGTTTGCCATAAGTTTGTTAGAATAATGTTCATATTTGAACGGAATTTATATAGCTTGTAACTTTGAAGCATATAGATTCAAATAATTTACTCAATAGTTCTCCATAGATAAAATCCTTCTTGAATATTGTATCATAGTTGGTAGGCTGTATTTTTATATCAATCGCAGCAGAAAAGGCATTTAATGATGTTTGCAACTCATTGTTGAAGTGTTACATGCTATTGTAACTAAACTGTGTCTAATTTAATTCTTCACTGGCCTGGTCACCCAGTTGAACGAATTCTCTCAGCTTGCTCCTCCTCCAAAGCCACTCTGATAAAGCACAGTTATTGTAACTTCAATATTTCTAAATGTCATGCAACTCTTGAAAGATAATGATGTATTGTATACTGTTTGTACTATATTTTAGTGGATATTGTGAAACTGTGAAAGCCATATTCATTTGGGAATATTTATGGAAAACATTGAGGACATATTAAATAGTCAGGACAGGTATATAGTTGTAGGTCAATTAAGATCACGTGTGTAGTTCTGGGTCACACTTGCTGTTTATTTCATGTCACCCTTTAGATTATGGGAATTCTTTTCCAATAGTGGGGTTTTTTTGACCTTAATAACCCCTCTTCCTGTTCATAAATCCATCTCCTTTACATTAATATCTCCTCTCCGGGTGGCACAATATCTTTGTGTGTATGTAATTAATGACATATATTAGCAGAGAGCTGTTTAAGGCTCTTACTCTATGTCACTCATATTTTTAGTGAGAATATATGGTTTTTTTGTAAGCCCAAAATCCACTCAGCATAGGAAAATAAGTACATTTTTCTTAGCCTTAGGAAAATAGCTTAGTTTAATGCTTGAACCTTTTTTGACAAACTGCAGAATCATTTGATGTTGATATGACAATTATTTGGATGGATTTTTAGATTTTTGACAGAATTTTTCACTGTTCTGAAGACTCTAGGAAAAAATACACTGTTTAATTTTATAGTGTACTGCTTATTAGCTTTACCCCTGACAGGATTTTTAATTTCAGTTCTGCTTGATCTGTAGTTCAGTGTCTGTTTAGTAAGGAGGCCTTAGCCTAGTCTCTGTAGTGCTGTTCTTTGTATGTGTGCCTATAGAAGTGTGTCTCGGGGACAACCATAGGTATAGTACCTTAAGCGCACTATGGGGAAAAGGACACTATAGATGTTCTTTGTATGTCTGTAGCTTTAAATCTAAAAGGGGACCCAACCCTACTACAGGGAGACAGTGCTGGCCACTGTTCCACTTTACTGTAACCCTGCCATATAGCCTTTTTGCTAACTCTGACTCTGACCAGACATTAAAATAACTTTAATGTATGGTCAAAGAGGGGAAAAGAGCCCGCCCTGCCCAGGCCTAGTGATCTGTTTCATGCAGTGGTGTAGTAAGAAGGGGTAGTGAGGTAGATACTGCACTAGGGCCACCTAAGCTCTTTAAATACATCGCTATTGTTTGTGGTCATTGTGGTATGATTGTGGAAGGTATGATGGAATGAGAGTGTGACTGGTAATGGAAAAATGAAAAATGGGAATTCATTATGGTGTAAAAAATTCATTGGGAATTTATCCTCTCTGCCATGTATGGAGTCACATACTCGCACGGGTACAGCGACACGACGTCATGCGAACGGGGTATTGCGAGAGATCCGTTAGGGTCATAGAAAGATCCGCTAAGTGTGTGTTGAAGTTCATGGTGGAGAGTATGAATCCTATTAGTATTACAACTACTAGGAAAAATAAATGACTTATTGGATTTTTGGGAAAAACCTGATGCTCGCACATGTCTCTTTATTCTTTCAGAAACAACTTGCCAGACATCTATCCTGAGGAGGATAAGACAGCCTGACCGGAGTCCATCCGGAAGTCATCCATCCAGAGGGAGTCTGAGGCTATCCTGAGTCTATCTTTACAGAAGGATTTCTTACTGGATCCGCTGTTTTGGGTGAAATAGTTCAACTAAGGCCTGAATCCCAGAAAGAGACTTTTCATCAGCTCCATAGTTGCGTGTGTCATCCGTTGAAGAATGGAACAAGATCTGGATCTCAGACCCAGGAAGATTGTATGGATTGTGGGACATTCTTATGTGTATTGGGCTCGTAGGAAAGCTACTAATAGTGACTATGGGGAAAACCTTGGGTTATCTAAAAATAACTTCTATTGGTTCAGTACTAGAGGGGTGGGCTACGATATTAAGGATATTCTAGATGGAGAGTTAGTTGTAAGTCACATTATGGGTTACTGCTTTCTGAATAAGTAACAGCCTTCATCTCTGCTATATCATCCTTTAGGAAAGAATTATAATTAGGTTTTTGTAAGTTATATAATGGGTTGATATGTAATGAGCAGATATTTTTCTCAATTACTAAATAAGGCCAAATGCTGATAAATCCAGGGATTTTTTCTGATCGCCATTTTGGGGTCAGGAAGGAATTTTCCCTTTTTGGGGCTAAATACACTATGCCTTACAAGGGTTTTTCGCCTTCCTCTGGACCAGCAGTGAAATGGGCCGGTGTGGTGTGTTATGTTATGTACACACCTCTTTCTTCAACCCAGATAACTATAAAACTGTATATTTATCAGACAGTAAAATATATATTTACATACCCACGCATACGTGTTGCTACACATATAATTCAGCAGACCTGATCTCAGTGGGCAATTTTCAGGGTACAAGTCTCCTATTTTTGGTACCTTGGTCTTTGGTAGATTCAAGTTGGCCATAATTGTCTTGCTAAGTTTTACTAGAGTATTATATTTTGTCCTATCCTGATTATGAATATAACTGATGAGTGCCCATATGTTTGATTAGCAGAGTCCTTCTAGTATGGTCAAATCTGAAGGTAGCCATCATTACAGTTGTCCTGTTAGTCCTGATCTTGAAAGAGTATCTATAGCAGCGGTTGCTATTAGTTACATCTTTTCTGCTTTGATTTGTAGTGTGTCTGTATAGATATTTACCGCTACTGTGGTAAAACGTCAATTAGCTAACATTCCTTTTCCTTGTTAAATCAGAGTTGTATCTGTTTGTCTGAACAAGCATAACAGGATTTTGGTCAGTATGATTGGTGCAATGGACTACAATTTCACAGCAACACAGTTGCCTTGGGCAACCGGATTGGTATATTTAGTATGGGATAATTGGAAGGCCAGAGATGTTGAGGATCTCATGTAGCCTTATTCCCTAGATTTCTGCTGTGATCTGTATTCCCTTTCACAAATGTGTCCTGGACTGAGGCCTGTAGCTACGGTTTGACCTGCTTGGTGAGTTCTGGCAGTACTCCTGTATTTCTGATCTCAGCCTCTGTACTCGGGGCATTAAGGCCTGAGTATGATTGTAGTTGGGTTGATGTCCACTCCCTGGGTTAACAGGAGTGTGTGACCTAGAGTAAAGGATACAAAGATAGTTTGGAGTACAGTGGCTGATGGAGGGTCGGAGGTCTGCCATGCCTCACAAATGGGTTGTAAACTAAATTGTAAAGTCAAGACCACCCTCTCACAAATATAGCCACCTTATGCATGCGCTAGTTGCTATCATAAGGGTGTTTTTGACCTTGGCCTACCTAAAAGCCTAGTATTTAGACAAGCCCTTTTTTAGACAGGAGCAGATGGAAACTTCTCTTGGAGTAAGTGCTGATATAAGACAGTTTCTTTCTTGTATTGATCTGAGAGAAACATTCCTGCTGCAGGCTAATTTATACACATGAGTGTACCCTCACATGCAGTATGCATAAGATTTTTGTTAGATTACATCAGGAAAGAGAAGTGCAGACAACTTCTCATGTTATGTCCGTTATCGCATCGGAGGACTGTGACCAGAATTTTGCCCACTGATATGTTAGTTCTGTATAAGGCTAAATAATTGACATTGATATGATTATCTTTTTTCATAAAGATACAATTAGATTGGCATCCTCCAGGATACTAATCTTTGGGGGACAATACTAGCATAGTCTGTGTAGCCATTTTTCCTTTGGAAAATGTCTAAAAAGGAGGGAATTGTAAGGGTTTGCAAGCATAAGTATATACACTGTCAGCCATTTTGTCTTCTCAGCAGCCATCTTAGGATCCATATATATATTGTAGCAAGCTTTTAGTTTAGCCAGATCTTGAAGACTGAACATGTCATGCTACACTGCATTCTCACTTCCCCAATTCTGTTCTATCTTTGTCCTACAGGAAACTTTTATTGTGCCACTTTGACACCTGCAGAGATGTCATATGTTATGCTGGGAAAGTCCTCATCTGTATTATTTAAATCGTGTATTATGTAAATATGCTGGAAATTTCTATGTCTATTGAGTTTGCGCAGGATGTACAAATTACTGTATAAATATAATGATTCAAAGGCAATAATTAATCTGTTTGGCAACCACAACCTGTCTGTGTGTCTCTTATTGTGGCTGACCAGCTGATTCAATGCCAGTACTGGTATAGAAATCACAGAGTATTATTTCTAGGTTTTCTAGGTCATCACTGAAGGTCCAGTGGGTCTGTGAAGTGACCACTTCCTTTCAACTGCATCTGCAGCAAGATGATGTTGTAGGTCTTTGGTGCTGTTCTGTGGGCTGACTGACTGTTCTCACCATTCGTCGCTTCTGTTTATCCAAGATTTTTCTTGGTCTGCCACTTCGAGCCTTAACTTGAAGTGGGCCTGTGGTCTTCCATTTCCTCAATATTTTCCTAACTGTGGAAACAGACAGTTGAAATCTCTGAGACAGCTTTCTGTATCCTTTCCCTAAAACATGATGGTGAACAATCTTTGACTTCAGGTCATTTGAGAGTTGTTTTGAGACCCCCATATTGCTTCAAAGAAAATTAAAAGAGGAGGAAAACTTACAATTGACCCCCTTAAATACTTTTTCTAATAATTGGATTAACCTGTGTATGTAGGTCAGGGGTCACTGAGCTTACCAAGCCAAATTGAGTTCCAATAAATAGTTCTAAAGGTTTTAGAATCAATAAAATGACAAAAAATGACAAATGTATGCACCTTCCTAATTTTGTTTAAACAATTATTGCACACTTTCTGTAAATCCAATAAACTTAATTTCCCTTCTCAAATATCACTGTGTGTGTTTCCTATATGGTATATTTAACCGACATTTTTTATCGTAACAACCAACAATTTATGCAGGAAAATCATGACGATTAACAAGGTTGCCTAAACTTTTGCATCCCACTGTAGTTGTCATTTGGAAAATCAAAATTTTTTGCAGGTTGGCCCTCGAAGCAGTATGAAATTGCTACTCCCTACTACTGCATACCTTTTTTCCATTTTTGTTTTAACTACTTAAAGACCGGGTAACGCCCATGGGTGTGACCGTGGCTGCAGCCCCAGGACCACCTAACGCCAATTGGCGTCAGGTCCTGGGGCTGCAGTTTGCAGAAGATTACGCGCAGGATGCGCACGCATCTCCTGCTTGGGGGGCGGATCTCCACCCCACCTTCAGTCTCCGAGCGGCGCTTGATCGGCAGCATCGCTGTACTGGGGACAGCCGTGTCACACGGCTGTCCCCCGGTTAAACAAGAGAGCGATCGGCTCTCATAGGCTGAAGCCTATGACAGCCGATCGCATCATTGGCTGGCTGGGGGGAGGGAGGGACGGAGAATAGGGAGCCTCAATAAACAAATAGCACTTTTTATTAAAAATATAAACATAGATATTTATATAACAAACAAACAAACACAGATGGGGCAATCAGACCCCACCAACAGAGAGCTCTGTTGGTGGGGAGAAAAGGGAGGGGGGAATCACCTATGTGCTGAGTTGTACGGGCCTGCAGCTATGCTTTAAAGCTGCAGTGGCCCATTTAGTTAAAATTGCCCTGGTCTTTAGGGGGGTTGACCACTGCAGTCCTCAAGTGGTTACATAGCTATGTGTTCCCTAGAGGTGTGGTGAGTTTTTCATGTCATTTTATTGCCATGTGTTGCTGTAGAACTCCACAGGGCTGAACACACCACCACTAGTGTTGGGCGAACAGTGTTCGCCACTGTTCGGGTTCTGCAGAACATCACCCTGTTCGGGTGATGTTCGGGTTCGGCCGAACACCTGATGGTGTTCGGCCAAACTGTTCGGCCATATGGCCGAACTAAGAGCGCATGGCCGAACGTTACTCGAACGTTCGGCTAGCGCTGTGATTGGCCGAACGGGTCACGTGTAGTGTTGGGCGAACATCTAGATGTTCGGGTTCGGGCCGAACATGGCCGCGATGTTCGGGTGTTCGAGCCGAACTCCGAACATAATGGAAGTCAATGGGGACCCGAACTTTCGTGCTTTGTAAAGCCTCCTTATATGCTACATACCCCAAATTTACAGGGTATATGCACCTTGGGAGTGGGTACAAGAGGGAAAAAAAAAATAGCAAAAAGAGCTTATAGTTTTTGAGAAAATCGATTTTAAAGTTTCAAAGGGAAAACTGTCTTTTAAATGCGGGAAATGTCTGTTTTCTTTGCACAGGTAACATGCTTTTTGTCGGCATGCAGTCATAAATGTAATACATATAAGAGGTTCCAGGAAAAGGGACCGGTAACGCTAACCCAGCAGCAGCACACGTGATGGAACAGGAGGAGGGTGGCGCAGGAGGAGAAGGCCACGCTTTGAGACACAACAACCCAGGCCTTGCATGAGGACAAGAAGCGTGCGGATAGCAATTTGCGTTTTGTCGCCATGCAGTCATAAATGTAATACAGATGAGAGGTTCAATAAACAGGGACCGGAAACGCTAACCCATCACAGATGTTCATTGTTCATGTTACTTGGTTGGGGTCCGGGAGTGTTGCGTAGTCGTTTCCAATCCAGGATTGATTCATTTTAATTTGAGTCAGACGGTCTGCATTTTCTGTGGAGAGGCGGATACGCCGATCTGTGACAATGCCTCCGGCAGCACTGAAACAGCGTTCCGACATAACGCTGGCTGCCGGGCAAGCCAGCACCTCTATTGCGTACATTGCCAGTTTGTGCCAGGTGTCTAGCTTCCATACCCAATAGTTGAAGGGTGCAGATGGATTGTTCAACACAGCTGTCACAGGAGCCCTCAGTGGCTGACCGCACTTAGCCTTCTAAACGGTGCCAGCGCACAGATCGTGCGAACTCTGGTCGCAGTCAATGCGCAGGAACCGTTAAGAATTAGCCGCAGACAACTCAGAAGGGAGCCTGTGAGACACGGGTGATTACAACGTCACCTACTGGTTCAGAGTAAACTGCCACCACCGCGGTTACTATGGGACCGTGGGGCCCACTAACTGACTGACTAATCCTGCGAATAAAACGGTTAAACACACGATATTCTGTCTAGCCAACAACAAACAAACAGTAGCGTATCTTCAGAGACCCGGGATCATTTCTGTGTGTGCTGATAAGCAGGGTAGCGGAAAGTGAATGACTTGGAGAAAGTCGTTTATTCACGCAATATAAATAATTAATATATACAGACAATTATGAAAATCAACAATTGTGAAAACAGCAATAGCCAGTATGAAAAATAAAAGAAGGGAGAAAATTACTTAGTTCCTGGAAAGATGTCCTTATTGTGGGAAGAATCATAAAGTCCTTGGTTTCAAAGTCCAGAGTTCAGACCAGGTGGATACCAGCATATCCTCAAGCTGGCATCTGATGAGTGCAAGATGGTTCAGTGTGGAGGACACAGCCCGCCTGCTGGCTCTGTGCTTTTGATGAAGCTGGTTTGGGGGTGTGGCAATGCCAGCCCCCTCTGAGCTACCAGCAAATGACAGTTCATTCCCTCTGAGAGATTTTAGAGCTAAACTTATGAATTGCTGTAACTCCTGAACCATACACGTTACATTTAGGGGGGTAACAGCTTCATACTGGGAGGAAAATACAGATTAATATGATACCTGACATGGCTAGTGCATCAGATCAGGGTCCTGAGTAGATTCATACCTGGGTGGTAGGGGCCCCGGGCCCCTCTCGACTGGTATCAAGAGATCCAGCATGACCCTACGGATCCAATGATACCGCTCTCATAACCACCCTATTTATTGTATTCTGTAAATGGGCAAAAGATTATATTGTACATTCATTTCTTCCTGCTAAGGCCGGAGTCAGCCTGACTGGAGTCCAGCTGTGTCTGCTTCTTGGCTATGAAAGGCCCTGTTGGCTCCTTCAATTAACATCTGAATGTGAAATCTGCTTAGACAACTTTGAGTTTACACCTCTGGCTTGATCAGCAGTCACAGGGCCAGTCTTCCTGCCAGCTGCTTGTCACCTTATACCTGATGGATGGGCCATCAGCACAGCTTGAAGCCAGGGACTCTCTGGGCCCAGGCTCATTAGCATATCAAAAGGGCCAACCAGCATTTGGAATGGTGCTCTCTTTGCTAAGAAAAGGACTGCAGACCTCCTACACAATAAATCCAGATTGTACCGTTTTGAAGCGCAATCGATGCAGGAATCGAGTGCGATCGTTCTTTTCTTCACGGGCGGTTCCAGGACGCGCCTGCGTCCCCGCAATCGTCCGTGACAGCCCCCCCCCCTTGTCCGTGGCTTAGCCACTCATCCGCAAGATGTGTGGCGGCGCCGCTAACCTGGCTGACGGGCCTCGAGTTGCCGGTACGGCGGGAAAACCTATTGGAGCCTGTGGCTCGGTTCCCCTGGACCAGTCGCGGTCGGCTACCCTCAGGGTTGACCCAACATGGACCGTTCTGGACCGGGCGTTTGCGCCACTGCAGTCGGACGTGGTGTCTGCCGGGACTGCGGACAACGGGCAGCGGGTTGGTTAGGTCAACAGCCAGCCCACGCAGGGTTCCCCTGCTAAGTGGCTGTGGACCTAAGGGAACCCCGCGGGAATCCCTGGACCTGCCCAGCTCCTGACAGACGGCACATGCCCTGCAGTAGTTTGCTACATCCCTGTTCATCCGGGGCCAATAAAACTGGTTCCGAATACCGGCGAGTGTCTTGCGGACCCCTGAGTGCCCTGTCAGAGGATTACCATGTGCGGATTTCAGCACATGTCCCCTGAACGCACTCGGGACCACAAGCCATTTGGTATTCGCGTGGGATCTACCTGTAGGGGGCTGTGCAGACTCACTGTACAGTCTCCCACCTTCCCAGTACACCTTGAAAGCGGCCCCGTCTGCGAGGGGCTCAGCGGCTTGCTGCATGAGCACCTCCAGGCTTGGGTCACTTTGTAGTGCGGCTGAGAATACGGCGCTGTCAGTTTCAGCCAACTGGCTCATGTCACACGAGGCCAGCGGCTGAAAGGTCTCATCCCTGCGGTCAGAGGAGGGGGAGGAGGCCGGAACCCCCTCCACCTGTTCTGAGCTCGGGTTCTGAGCAGTGCAGCTGCGCGGTATTGCTAGCACAGGTACACTGTCAGAATGGCACAGACGGACATTACTCGGATCATCATTGCATGCAGTAATGACATTGACAGGTATAGACATTTTTTCATTACAGACAGGTTGTACAGGAGACTCAGGTACAGTTACAGCATCATCACAACAGACAGTCTGTACCTCAAACTCAGGTGCCTTTGAAGCAGGCACTATTGAACCTGGTACCCTTGAACTGGGCACATTCAACCCACCTCCCCCTGGTGCTCCCCCAAGTGTATAAAGTACCTGGTGGTGGGTGGAGAGTCCGTCTCCTTCCGTGAGCGACAAGGCGGTCGTGGCAGGTTCATAGTAGGACACAAGCTTGCCCAAATCAGTCCCTAGCAACACAGGGACTGGGAGATCCTTCATAACCCCAACAACCCTTTCGTGGACCCCTCCCACTCCCCAATCCAGCTTCACTCTGGCGTGGGCTATGTGGAAAAGGGTGCCCTCTACTCCAGTAAGGGCAAGGGATCGGCTGGAGCTGATGCTCTCCTTTGGCACAAGATGTGAGTGAACTAACGTGATGTCAGCTCCGGTGTCTCGAAATCCGGTGACAACTTTGCCGTTCACTCTAACAAGTTGCTGCTGGTCGGTTCGGTCGCGGATTTCCTGTCCGCGTGCAAACAGGACAAAATCCGATGATCCAGGCTGTGGTTCGCTGGCGGGTTGCCTCTGCTGTTGGTGAGGTGCAGGTGATGCAGATGATCCAGGTGCTGGTGGTGTCTGTCTCCGCTCCGGACAGTCGAATTTCATGTGTCCGGGCTGGCGGCAGTAGTGACAGGTGACCTCTCCAGGCGCTGCGGGCCTGGGTGCAGCAGCTGCGCTGGGTGGCCTCTGTGGCGGACGGCTCACAGGGGCAGGAGGGTCTGCCGAGGTATTGGGCTGACCTCCTCTCCAGCTGGATGGGACAGTTCTGCGTGTATCAGCCACCCGGGTAGTTGCAAAAGTCTCAGCAAGGTCTGCAGCGACAGTGGCTGAAGCCGGCCTGCGTTCTAACACAAACTGTCGTACATCAGCAGGGCAAATGTTCAGAAATTGTTCCAGGACTATCAAGTCCTCCAGGACATCATAAGACCCTTTGGTGAGGCCTAGTGTCCACTGGCGGAGTGTGGTGAGCAAGCTGCTGACCACATCTCGGTATGAATCAGAAGACTTTTTCTGCCAGGCCCTGAACTTTTTGCGATAGGCTTCTGGCGTCAGCTGGTACTTAGTAATGATAGCGTCTTTTATAGCAGCATAATCATTATCCTTCTCCGCAGGCAATTCTGCGAAGGTATCAAGCGCTTTGTAGCGCAGCAAAGGTGTCAGATGTCTGGCCCACTGGTCTTGGGACAGACGATACTGACGGCATGCTTTTTCAAAAGACCGCAAAAACAAGTCAATGTCTGTGTCTTTTTCAATATTAGCAAATTTAAATTTTGCACTTACGGGTGCTGCAGCTCCTTCGGCAGGGAGGCTGGGCGGTGAACTCCGGCTGGCCTGTTGCACTTTTGCCATGTTTAGCTCATGCTGTCGTTGGCGCTCCCGTTCTCGCTCAGCGGCATCCCTCTCCGCGTGGCGTTCTGCAGCAGCGGCCTCCCTCTCTGCGTGGCGTTCTGCAGCAGCAGCAGCATTGCGTTCCGCAGATTGGCGCTCCTCACGCATGTACTGCAGGTACTTGTCCAGGTCAGTGTCCATCAGCTTTTGTAATGCCTGCTGCATTAGCGGATCAGTACAAACGGACAGTCCAGTACTGGCCGGTTCCAGGCGAGTACTTTCAGAAATTCTGGGATTGGGGTCCACACTGACAGTCTCTGGCGTAACTGTTGCAACAGGGCCCGCAGGATGCTCAACCTCTGTACGCCTAAGATCTTCAGCCTCTGGTTCCCCTTGATTGTCAGATGGGCTGGTATCCACCTCAGCGGACACTCCCGGCTCCCGCAGTTGCTGGGCATCCCATCTGGACAAGTCTGCTATCAGGTCCCGTTTTGTCTTGCGGAGGATGCCAATGCCCCTCTCTTCGCAAAGATTTTCCAGGTCTGCCAGGCACATGTTCTGGTAGTTCCCGGACATTTCCATGCCAAATAAAATAAAACTTTGGGGAAGGGGTACTGGCTACACAGTCTCTCTGTATATATAAAAAATATATTGCCTTCCAGCTACACCAACGAATTAGTTCGTTTCTCGATAGCGCTAGCGCTATCGCAGATACTTTCAGCACAACACAGGTCTCACCGCTGCCTACCACTGTCACAGGAGCCCTCAGTGGCTGACCGCACTTAGCCTTCTAAACGGTGCCAGCGCACAGATCGTGCGAACTCTGGTCGCAGTCAATGCGCAGGAACCATTAAGAATTAGCCGCAGACAACTCAGAAGGGAGCCTGTGAGACACGGGTGATTACAACGTCACCTACTGGTTCAGAGTAAACTGCCACCACCGCGGTTACTATGGGACCGTGGGGCCCACTAACTGACTGACTAATCCTGCGAATAAAACGGTTAAACACACGATATTCTGTCTAGCCAACAACAAACAAACAGTAGCGTATCTTCAGAGACCCGGGATCATTTCTGTGTGTGCTGATAAGCAGGGTAGCGGAAAGTGAATGACTTGGAGAAAGTCGTTTATTCACGCAATATAAATAATTAATATATACAGACAATTATGAAAATCAACAATTATGAAAACAGCAATAGTCAGTATGAAAAATAAAAGAAGGGAGAAAATTACTTAGTTCCTGGAAAGATGTCCTTATTGTGGGAAGAATCATAAAGTCCTTGGTTTCAAAGTCCAGAGTTCAGACCAGGTGGATACCAGCATATCCTCAAGCTGGCATCTGATGAGTGCAAGATGGTTCAGTGTGGAGGACACAGCCCGCCTGCTGGCTCTGTGCTTTTGATGAAGCTGGTTTGGGGGTGTGGCAATGCCAGCCCCCTCTGAGCTACCAGCAAATGACAGTTCATTCCCTCTGAGAGATTTTAGAGCTAAACTTATGAATTGCTGTAACTCCTGAACCATACACGTTACATTTAGGGGGGTAACAGCTTCATACTGGGAGGAAAATACAGATTAATATGATACCTGACATGGCTAGTGCATCAGATCAGGGTCCTGAGTAGATTCATACCTGGGTGGTAGGGGCCCCGGGCCCCTCTCGACTGGTATCAAGAGATCCAGCATGACCCTACGGATCCAATGATACCGCTCTCATAACCACCCTATTTATTGTATTCTGTAAATGGGCAAAAGATTATATTGTACATTCATTTCTTCCTGCTAAGGCCGGAGTCAGCCTGACTGGAGTCCAGCTGTGTCTGCTTCTTGGCTATGAAAGGCCCTGTTGGCTCCTTCAATTAACATCTGAATGTGAAATCTGCTTAGACAACTTTGAGTTTACACCTCTGGCTTGATCAGCAGTCACAGGGCCAGTCTTCCTGCCAGCTGCTTGTCACCTTATACCTGATGGATGGGCCATCAGCACAGCTTGAAGCCAGGGACTCTCTGGGCCCAGGCTCATTAGCATATCAAAAGGGCCAACCAGCATTTGGAATGGTGCTCTCTTTGCTAAGAAAAGGACTGCAGACCTCCTACACAATAAATCCAGATTGTACCGTTTTGAAGCGCAATCGATGCAGGAATCGAGTGCGATCGTTCTTTTCTTCACGGGCGGTTCCAGGACGCGCCTGCGTCCCCGCAATCGTCCGTGACAACAGCTATGCCATCTGACATGTAGTCCTTGACCATCTTCTCCAGGCGATCGGTGTTGGAGGTGGATCTGCACGCTTGCTGTTCTGTGTGCTGCTGCATGGGTGTCAGAAAATTTTCCCACTCCAAAGACACTGCCGATACCATTCCCTTTTGGGCACTAGCTGCGGCTTGTGTTGTTTGCTGCCCTCCTGGTCGTCCTGGGTTTGCGGAAGTCAGTCTGTCGGCGAACAACTGGCTAGAGAAGGGGGAGGATGTCAATCTCCTCTTTAAAGTCTCCACAAGGGCCTGCTGGTATTCTTCCATTTTGAATTACCATTTCCATTCCATTCTTTCTTCAAGCAGTTTTGGAACATTGTGTTTGTACCGTGGATCCAGAAGGGTATAAACCCAGTAATTGGTGTTGTCCAGAATGCGCACAATGTGTGGGTCGCGTTCAAGGCAGTCCTAGGCCGAAGAGGTCATAGCTTAGGGTCACAAAAACCTGTTTATTTGGGCTATTTCAATGGTAGTGATGGTGACGTACATAAATCTCAGCTATGGCCGTTAGCAACGTCTGAATTTCACGAAATGTCTCATGCAGGTAGAAGACATATTGTTAGACTTGGATTCCAAAGATGGGGTCCCTACATCTCTGCAAACCAGAGTTACAGGGGTCCAAAATTGGTAAAATCCCCCATAGGCTTTCATTGGGCCTCCTATTTACAGTTCCAAAATCTCACATCTTTTCAAAGGGCAATTGATCAGCAGTGGCAAATTTTCTAGCATTGTAGGGACCCTTAAGGGGGAACATGACTGGTGAGTTTCGGGCCCCTAGGCCAAAGAGGTCATAGCCTAGGGTCACAAAAACCTGTTTATTTGGGTTATTTCAATGGTAGTGATGGTGACGTACATAAATCTCAGCCATGGCCGTTAGCAACGTCTGAATTTCACGAAATGTCTCATGCAGGTAGAAGACATATTGTTAGACTTGGATTCCAAAGATGGGGTCCCTACATCTCTGCAAACCAGAGTTACAGGGGTCCAAAATTGGTAAAATCCCCCATAGACTTTCATTGCCTCCCTATTTCACTTTCCAAAATCTCACATCTTTTCAAAGGGCAATGGCTCAGCAGTACCAAATTTTCTAGCATTGTAGGGACCCTTAGGGGGAACATGACTGGTGAGTTTCGGGCCCCTAAGCCAAAGAGGTCATAGCCTAGGGTCACAAAAACCTGTGTATTTGGGTTATTTCAATGGTAGTGATGGTGACGTACATAAATCTCAGCTATGGCCGTTAGCAACGTCTGAATTTCACGAAATGTCTCATGCAGGTAGAAGACATATTGTTAGACTTGGATTCCAAAGATGGGGTCCCTACATCTCTGCAAACCAGAGTTACAGGGGTCCAAAATTGGTAAAATCCCCCATAGACTTTCATTGCCTCCCTATTTCACTTTCCAAAATCTCACATCTTTTCAAAGGGCAATGGCTCAGCAGTACCAAATTTTCTAGCATTGTAGGGACCCTTAGGGGGATCATGACTGGTGAGTTTTGCCACTGCTGAGCCATTGCCCTTTGAAATGGTGTGAGATTTTGGAACGGTAAATAGTAGGCCCAATGAAAGCCTATGGGGGATTTTACCAATTTTGGACCCCTGTAACTCTGGTTTGCAGAGATGTAGGGACCCCATCTTTGGAATCCAAGTCTAACAATATGTCTTCTACCTGCATGAGACATTTCGTGAAATTCAGACGTTGCTAACGGCCATAGCTGAGATTTATGTACGTCACCATCACTACCATTGAAATAGCCCAAATAAACAGGTTTTTGTGACCCTAGGCTATGACCTCTTCGGCCTAGGACTGCATTGAACGCGACCCAGGCATTGTGCGCATTCTGGACAACACCAATTACTGGGTTTATACCCTTCTGGATCCACGGTACAAACACAATGTTCCAAAACTGCTTGAAGAAAGAGTCCGACAGGTCAATATGGAATACTACCAGCAGGCCCTTGTGGAGACTTTAAAGAGGAGATTGACATCCTCCCCCTCCTCTAGCCAGTTGTACGCCGACAGACTGACTTCCGCAAACCCAGGACGACCAGGAGGGCAGCAAACAACACAAGCTGCAGCTAGTGCCCAAAAGGGAATGGTATCGGCAGTGTCCTTGGAGTGGGAAAATTTTCTGACACCCATGCAGCAGCACACAGAACAGCAAGCGTGCAGATCCACCTCCAACACCGATCGCCTGGAGAAGATGGTCAAGGACTACATGTCAGATGGCATAGCTGTGTTGAACAATCCATCTGCACCCTTCAACTATTGGGTATCGAAGCTAGACACCTGGCACAAACTAGCAATGTACGCAATAGAGGTGCTGGCTTGCCCGGCAGCCAGCGTTATGTCGGAACGCTGTTTTAGTGCATTGCCTCCCTATTTCACTTTCCAAAATCTCACATCTTTTCAAAGGGCAATGGCTCAGCAGTACCAAATTTTCTAGCATTGTAGGGACCCTTAGGGGGATCATGACTGGTGAGTTTTGCCACTGCTGAGCCATTGCCCTTTGAAATGGTGTGAGATTTTGGAACGGTAAATAGTAGGCCCAATGAAAGCCTATGGGGGATTTTACCAATTTTGGACCCCTGTAACTCTGGTTTGCAGAGATGTAGGGACCCCATCTTTGGAATCCAAGTCTAACAATATGTCTTCTACCTGCATGAGACATTTCGTGAAATTCAGACGTTGCTAACGGCCATAGCTGAGATTTATGTACGTCACCATCACTACCATTGAAATAGCCCAAATAAACAGGTTTTTGTGACCCTAGGCTATGACCTCTTCGGCCTAGGACTGCATTGAACGCGACCCAGGCATTGTGCGCATTCTGGACAACACCAATTACTGGGTTTATACCCTTCTGGATCCACGGTACAAACACAATGTTCCAAAACTGCTTGAAGAAAGAGTCCGACAGGTCAATATGGAATACTACCAGCAGGCCCTTGTGGAGACTTTAAAGAGGAGATTGACATCCTCCCCCTCCTCTAGCCAGTTGTACGCCGACAGACTGACTTCCGCAAACCCAGGACGACCAGGAGGGCAGCAAACAACACAAGCTGCAGCTAGTGCCCAAAAGGGAATGGTATCGGCAGTGTCCTTGGAGTGGGAAAATTTTCTGACACCCATGCAGCAGCACACAGAACAGCAAGCGTGCAGATCCACCTCCAACACCGATCGCCTGGAGAAGATGGTCAAGGACTACATGTCAGATGGCATAGCTGTGTTGAACAATCCATCTGCACCCTTCAACTATTGGGTATCGAAGCTAGACACCTGGCACAAACTAGCAATGTACGCAATAGAGGTGCTGGCTTGCCCGGCAGCCAGCGTTATGTCGGAACGCTGTTTTAGTGCTGCCGGAGGCATCGTCACAGATCGGCGTATCCGCCTCTCCACAGAAAATGCAGACCGTCTGACTCAAATTAAAATGAATCAATCCTCGATTGGAAACGACTACGCAACACTCCCGGACCCCAACCAAGTAAAATGAACAATGAACATCTGTGATGGGTTAGCGTTTCCGGTCCCTGTTTATTGAACCTCTCATCTGTATTAAATTTATGACTGCATGGCGACAAAACGCAAATTGCTATCCGCACGCTTCTTGTCCTCATGCAAGGCCTGGGTTGTTGCGTCTCAAAGCGTGGCCTTCTCCTCCTGCGCCACCCTCCTCCTGTTCCATCACGTGTGCTGCTGCTGGGTTAGCGTTACCGGTCCCTTTTCCTGGAACCTCTTATATGTATTACATTTATGACTGCATGCCGACAAAAAGCATGTTACCTGTGCAAAGAAAACAGACATTTCCCGCATTTAAAAGACAGTTTTCCCTTTGAAACTTTAAAATCGATTTTCTCAAAAACTATAAGCTCTTTTTGCTAAAAATTTTTTACCTCTTGTACCCACTCCCAAGGTGCACATACCCTGTAAATTTGGGGTATGTAGCATGTAAGGAGGCTTTACAAAGCACAAAAGTTCGGGTCCCCATTGACTTCCATTATGTTCGGAGTTCGGCTCGAACACCCGAACATCGCGGCCATGTTCGGCCTGTTCGGCCCAAACCCGAACATCTAGGTGTTCGCCCAACACTAACCACCACCAGCATTGTTTCTAAATGGATTTCAATAAAACTCAGATTCAGGTTCTACGGTACATGGTAATTTTGAGTTCAGCCATCAAACTGAACACAGTCATGAACAAGCTTACATATTTTATTTTTTATATGGTACTATTCTAAAGGCTATAGATTTATAAACAGACATTACTCTTATATTATTATTAGTAATATTATTGTTGTTGTTGTTACTATTATTAGAATTATATTTCTAAGAGCAATGTAGCAAGGTAAGATGGTGTAGATATATGCAAATTATTAAATATTGTAGTTATTTTTATCTGACCCTTATGTGCAATTTATCCTTTCAGACACTGGAGGGAGATAAACTCATAGCTTCTGCTCTTAGTGATGTCTCCATAGGGTTCATGAACCGCGTATATAACAGATTAAAATTCTGCTACAATGTGAAATATAGCTCATTTATATAATTTTTACTTAAAAGAGGATCATTTTAGGTCCTGTTTTTCTTGCTGTAGTAGCTGTCCATCTGTACAGTTATTCAAGGGTTACATCAATTACTATACAATGAAAAAGAAAAGGAGAAAGGGCTCTGTCACACTCTCAATCTGAGCCTGTATTAATGTGCTTTAATACTACACAGCAGTGCATGGCTGTGTGCTTGTCAGGAACATGTTTTTATGCACATTTGCATTTTTGGCCACTGTTTCTAATATTAATAGGTGTGTTTTCCTGAAAAGATGTACCATGCAGTACTTTTAAAACTGCAATACTGTGTGTAGAAATCCAAATGCACAAGTCTGAAGGCTAATATGTTAATGCTATGAAAAAAAAAACATCCAATGTACTTTAAAAATCACATGCACTTACAAAAAAGTGTGAAAACGTATACAGTATAGGTGGAAAGTGCCCTTAGGAATGAAAATGACTCCATATAAAGCTGTGTGTACAATAAAAACTACCACGTGTTCCATAATATTTAAAGTGATGCTGACACTCATGGAAAGGAATTTAAAAAGTGTACCAGAGACGCTGCAAAAAAAGATCCGCAGAGGTCCGTGCATGCACAGAAGACCCTGACTGACGTGACTTAGCCTGTTACCAGAGCTGATTGCGGCTGAACGGAGGCCCACGGGAGGATGGCGAGGGACTCAGACGTCTTTATGGGGCTGAACAAAGCCCCGGGTATGTATCCAATCTTTTTTCATTCAAAGCAAACCTGAACAGAGGTTTATGTTGTTGCTTTACTATTTGCAGAGTCAACAACCAAAGTTATTGTAAGTCCATAATGCAGCAGTAAATTAATCGAATGTTGCAACATGTAACCAATTACAGTAAAAATAGATGGCTTGTATGAAGAGAAAGAAATATGTTTTACTGGTACCTGTACCTTCAACACACATTCCAGGAATTAAGGGTATGGGCTCCCTGCATCCCCCACGTCATTTAAAGTAGATAAATAGCAATAGGATCATGTACTACATTTTTTATTTGTACTTGAAATTGACAGGCAACTGATCCACTGCCTGGGGCAGACAGCCAAATTCCCTCCTTCAATCTCCACCGCCTGTCTGTCCAGGCATCACTCCCACTACAAACCACACCCTTTCCATTGCAATCAGTAGGAGGGAAAATTAATGGTAACCTCCTTCCTGGATAATACACTGCAGAAGGCAAGTGGGCACTCCAATAACTATAGCTGTACTGAAAAAGTGAAATAGCTGCCATTTTGAAGCAAGTGAGTTAGAGTGCCACTTTAATTTAAAATTTAGGTTCAGATAGTAGACAGGCACTGTTAGAAAATTGGGTGAGTCTAGCATGTGTTGTGGGGAGGGGTAGAAGAAAGCCACAAGATAGTGCGGTGTTGTAATTTATTCACAAAATATAATCACTAATAAGAATCACATAAATAATAATGAGGAGAAAGTAGGTGGGTCATGTGGGTTATTGGATACACATAGCGGATAGTGAGTATAGGTGGATCGGTGTATAGGTGTACCTATAGCCAGGGGATCTGCATCTCCTGATGAGTCATTTGATGACAAAACTAGTTGGGCAGATGCTGGAGGTGGCAGAACATGCATAGCTAGGCATCAAAAATTAAAAAAAAAGTAATTTAATAGAAAAAAAAAATTTTAATGAATAAAAAAATTACTTTACAGCACCAAAAAAAAAAGGACTTTGCAGTAGCAATCAGATGCCACCAATAGAAAGTTCTGTTAGTGGCAAGAAAAGGAGGGCAGATTCATGTGGGTGCTGAATTGTATGGCCGTGCAATTAACACTTAAAGCTGCGCAGTGCCGAATTGTAAAAAATCGCCTGGTCACTGAGGGGGTTTAAGCCCGTGGTCCTCAACTGGTTAAAATTTTACAGAATTACACTATGAGGAGTTTTTATTTGAGGTATAGGAGACAATTAAGAGGCAGTAAAGTAATATACTGCACCAGAGTGGTCCCCTGAATGAAGTTGTAATGATCAATAATGAGTCTGCTGATCAGCACTAGCTCTTTTCAGCACAAAAGACAGTATTTTATTCAAGAGTGTGATCACACGTGTTTGAGGTGCACAGTATATTTTCCGGAACAGAGGAGAGTGATAGCCCTAGTGACAGGGGCTATCACATTAGCAGAGAGTGGTCGTACGGTCAGAGTTGGTAACAGATCGGTCATATATATGGGTACAGAATCGTTAGGCAAAATCGTAGTAAGTATTCAAGCAGGAGTCGGTAGCAGATCAGATAGGCAAAGGTACAGAATCGTGAGGCAGAGAGTAATCAGAGGTACAGGCAAAAGGTCATACACAGTAATAATTAATACAATGGTAATAATAATAATCCTAGTCTAGTGTGAAATCCCGGGGTCCTGCCGGGTCAAAGCACACATGGATCTGACTAAGGTCTGAGCGCTAGCACAGTGAAGTATTCGCAACAACAGACAAAGAGCTACTGACATGGCCAAGCTTGAATGCAGACAGGCAAATCCAAACTGCCCGCCCAGACCAGCCTGACCAATCAGCAGCCAAAGCCAGCAGCCTGATGTCAGCTGATCGACAGATCAGCTGATCCTTCTCCTAAGTGCATAAAGGTCCTGTCGCTCCGTGCGTGAGCGCGCGGACCTAGACTGATGCACTGCTGAGAGCCCTGTCCTGCCGGAGGAAGCGTGATGCGTCTGAGAGGGCGCGGAAGACACCTCCGTGACGTCAGGTGCGGAAGCGGCGGTCGCGCTTCTGTCCACCGACGAGGTAAGGCTGCTGTACCTGACAGAAGTCCTTTGGAACAGAGTGTATTGATCGTTGAAGGTTGGGGGTGACTTGGGAATATCCACAATGTGTGACTAGACCCTGATGGCCACCCATCTGGGGAGTGGCATTCGATCGGGTGTGGTGAAGACCTTACAACTCCATACATAAACAATTACGGGGCTTTAAATGAACAATTAGTCTTTCATTCTTCTTAGAAAGTTTCTTCAAGATTACAGGACAAGCATGTGGACAGTTTGGGAGTTCCAAATCACATAAAAACTGCCTAGGCAGTATTATAATTACGGGTGGAACAACATTACTCTTCTTTTATTGTTATCTGTATTGCTTGTGAAGACTTGCCTGTCAAAGAATTTGGAATATAGAATGCAAAGTGGAGTGGCGCTGGAACTGAATTGGACTGGACTTGTTGTACCCATATAGCAGGGGGTGCACCTAACAGGACTGCAATTTAAGGGAGCTGTTGTGCACTGATAAAATTCACCAAGGGATAGAAATTGTTTATGCTGGTATAATGTTGACAGAATTGAAATGGCACATTTGTTTTCAGCCTAGAATAAGTGTTGTATAAGCTCTATTAATTTATGATCTCTCCAGGTCAGCCCATGTCATGTAAAGCGCAAACAAGGGGTCTTATCTATTTGTCATAAATAACTCACAACTCATTTGGGCTAAGCAAACATCCTTGAAGGTCCCTTTAGATGTCCTGTTGTAACTGATGTATCTTAACCACTTCACTACCCTGGTAATTTTCGAAGTTCAGCTCAGATGGCAGCTTTGGCAATAACTTTATCAATAATTATCACAACTAAATGATCTAGATATTTTGTTTCCAGGACAAACAAGGCTTTTTGTGGATGATATTTGTTATCAGCCATTATTTTCTATGCATTTTAACAGGAAAATAAGGAAAAGTGAAAAAATACACAATGTATCCACTTTCATACATTATAGCTTTAATGTAAACAGTTCTATTGTACATTAAACACACATTTTATTTGTCTATCCCTCCTGTTTATTTAAACAGTTCCTATGTTTTGATAATGTATTAGATGTAACAATTAAGTCATGTATACAATCTGCTACTGTCTGCTCCTGGAATGTGTATTTTATACTTGTTTACTAATAAGCCCTGCCATTGAATTCCCTGGGAGGAGGAGAGGGGTTTGCTGTCATTATTTTACAACTCCGTAGTAATGTTATCAGGCCAGAGATAAATAAACAGTGATATCTAAGATTTTGTAGTAAGGAGAGTGCAGAGACTTATTTAAACGTCATAGGGACAGCAATTGGTTAAAGACACTAATTTATATATGGTGTTCAAATGCATATAAATGTAAAGAAAGAGAACCGAGAGCCAAATATAGTGTAGTAAGTACTGGCAATGGGTATTATGAATAGAGTACAACGATATACTCACAAACCAGGGTTACTTCCAGGAAACCACTGTAAAGGCAGGTGAGGAAATTGACCTGTCCTCACTCAGGGTTAGGAAGTTGCTCTCTGTAGATAGGAAAAACAAGGGGTATCCCCCTCCACCAGGGGTGGATATTTAGGTATAGCGTAAACGAGGACAGAGGCGCCAAAAGAATAAAAGCAATTATTAAAACGTTTAAAAGTGCTAAGGAGGCAGTGGTGAACTTACGTCCTGTAAGCAAACACAACAAGCTGCGTATTCAAAAAAGGTAGATTTATTGGTACACTCCAGGGGGTCGTCACAACGCGTTTCGCAGGCCTGAACCCGCTTCATCAGGCAAAAATAAATAGGAGTACACGACAGCAGTATATCTTGGGAACACCTGGCACCTCGTTGGCAACGAGGCGCCAGGTGTTCCCCAGACATACTGCCATCGTGTACTCCTATTCACTATTGCCTGATGAAGCGGGTTTAGGCCTGCGAATGCATTGCGATGACTCCCTGGAGTGTACCAATAAATCTACCTTTTTCAAATGCATATAAGTTGTGTGTTCCAACGTTTTGTCAGTCTACAGGAATAAGTCTGAAGAAGGCTTATTGGCACAAAAGCTTACTCTTTTTAAAATTGTATTGTCCTGATTCAAAACTTCCCATTTAAAGTATGCTAAATACAGATGTCATCTCTACATATTTTTATTATGCCTACGATTGTATAGATGTCCCAAACTCCATAAAAGACTTCATTGTATTAGATCATACTATTGTTTCCCAACACACTAGAACAATGCTAGTATCAGTAGAATATTGTGTTGAGCCTGACAAATGCTTAAAAGCTGAAAGCTTACTCTTATATATTTTTAAGTTAGTCAGTAAATGGCACCATCCTGATTCAAAACATCTTGTTGTTAGAACAAAGTGATATCAGTTTGTCTTGCTGCCACGCGAACAGTGCATGTTAGTGTCTGGCTGGACAGTTTAAAGTGAGATGTCAAATAAAATATTTTCTACTTGGCGGATATATTAAGATATGTACAAACTTTCTGCACGGTTATCCTTCAGTTTCAATCACAGTAATAATTACCGAGACAAAAATATGAAAGAGAAAATTTGAAAATCTCAAAAGCATAGTTTGGTGCTGTACAAGTAGCTTTACATTGTCATGTTAATTGAAAATATTTTTTCTAATTCAATCTGCTACAATTTAAGAATTTACAAAACTCACAGCTAGATCAAATTGATTTTATTTGCAGTATTGCAATACTAGCAGTCTGTATTACTCAGGGCTGTGGAGTCGGAGTCGAGGAGTCGGAGTAATTTTGGGTACCCAGAGTCAGATTTGGAGTCGAACTTGGTGGTTTCATAAACTGAGGAGTCGGAGTTGGGAGTCGGAGTCAGATGATTTTTGTACAAAATCAACAGCCCAGGTAAGTATTAGGCCTGGTTCACATCTGCATTTGCCAACGGAACCGGCTGTACAGCTCCGTGCCGTGGTCCGTTCCTCTGAACGGACTAAAAAATGCTGCAGGCCCTAATTTTCTAGGCCGTTTTGCTCAACAGAACGGAAACGTTTTGCAGCTGCATAGTATCAAATAGAACACTGACAGTTTACAGCACACTGGCTGTAAAAACTGACAGTTTTCCTGATCCTGATGACCAGATCAGTAGGACCGGCTCCTCAAAAAAATGCTAATGTGAACCGGGCCTTAGACTAAGGAGTCGGAGTCAAGGACTCTCATTTTTGGTACCAGGAGTCAGAGTCAATGGTTTCATAAATTGAGGAGTTGGAGTCGGAAAATTTTTGTGCTGACTCCACAGCCCTGGTATTATCTGAATACTCTGAGTAAAGTTTCCATGTCACTGTGAAGATGTTCTGAAAATGCTGTATACAGCACGTTTGCAGTTTATTCAAATCGTAAGCGCTGTAGTAGAATCACCCTCATAGTGTCCCTGTAACGATTTGTGTCAGCAAAGAACAGAATTCTGATTATTAGGTGATCTGCAGTATCACCTATGATGCAGCTATATACCTGATTATATGGTGATCTGCAGAATCACCTATAATACTGGTATATAAGAAGCTGATGTGACAACAAATAGCAATGAGTGATTGGTGCAACAGTAGTACTGATAGCTTTGGCAATACCTCACCAGAGGAGCTGGTGGGTACTAACAGTACAGCGCCCCTCCCCAGAGTCAAGGGCCCTCTGGTGAGAGTAGGGTGGTCTGACAGATCGGGTTCAGCAACAGACAGACAGAGGCAGTACAAAATCAGGAGGCAGAGACAGAAAGATTTAAGCAAGCAGAGTCGGCAGCAAGATCAGATGAGCAGAGGTACAAAGTCACTGAGCAGAAGAGTAGTCAGAACGAGCCAGAGTCATGCACAAATAATAACACAGTAATGTAATCTTTAAGGCTATCAAACAATTCCTATCTTGTGTGAAATCCCCGGTTTCCTCCCGGATCAAAGCACACCGGAACTATCTAAGGGTCTGAGCGCTAACACAGAGTATTCGCAACAGCAGACAAGTTGCGAGTGATTCAGCTAGGCTTTTGAAGCAGAGGAGACCCTTCAGGCACGCCCCCCTCCTATCAACCAATGAGGAGCGGCGAGCGTCTCCTCTGACTTCAGCCGACCGGCCGGTCAGCTGACGCGCCTCCTCCCCGCATAAAGGTCCTGTCTGTGCGTGCGCGCACGCGACAAAGCAACCCTATGTGCAACTGACAGACTCGTCCTCGGCGTGCTAGACGCCTGAGGCACGGATACATTGCTAAACAGGGAGCTGGAGGCAGCTGCGGTGGTAGTGCTGTTCACCGCAGCTGCCTCTCCAGCGTTTGTTACAGTCCCCAGTGGCATACATTCGTAGCAGGCTCCAGTCATGTGGGTGCAGGGTTAGCCAAATGACGGGTTACATTGCTGCTGAACAAATTCTGGGTGGAGCTAATTACTATTCCCCCTCCAAGTCATAGCAACTCAGAGGGAGATGTAATTCGAGGTCCGGCAATCACCGGGTCACCAAATTACCTGTACATGGGGTGTGGGACTAAAGCATTGCTGCTATATCTGCGCTGAACTAAAATAACATTTTTATCTCCTTTTGCTCTCAGAGGTGGTATTCTGCCAGGAAAACTTTTATGGTTGTAATCTGCTAATCAGTGAGGTTTACAGTATTCCTGATAATTTACTGACAAGACAGAAGCGGTCACTTCCATGCCTAAAAAATAAAAAATTAACTCTTTCAGGCAGCAAAATAAAACAAGTAAAACATCCTGGTTATTACAAAGATTTGCACTGTATATACACGTGCTTATCTCATGTCACATGTCGCCTCGGGTACAGTTTAAATAATGCACATTGCCTGGCTGTCCTGCTGATCCTAAGCCCCTGTTTTTTTTAGCCATAGACCCTAAACAAGCATGCTGATCAGGTGCTCTCACTGAAATCTGACTGGATTAGCTGCATGGTTGTTCAGGTGTGTGATTCAGACACTACTGCAGAAAAAAAGATCAACAGGACTGCCTGGCAACTGGCATTGTTTAAAAGAAAATAAATATAGCAACTTCCATATCCCTCTCAGTTCAGATTTCCTTTAAATAAATCAAGCTGAAGGATAGGTAGATATAATGAGTAGAGTGTAGCATACAGCTGGAATAAGTACATTCGTATAGCAAAGTATAGATGTGAAATATTGCATAGAGCGTTATAGTTAAAATGTATTTCAGCTAGAGAACATTTAGGGATAATTCTTAAGCCTTCTTAATATTTTTAACATTCTCCATCAGCATTTCTTAATGGAAGCAGTAGATTTGGGCGCATGAGACAAGTGGACAAAAAGGGCGCCCCATTCACTTCCATTATAAATATCGTTTAATGGGCGCTGAACAGGGAAAAAAAGGCGCCGGAGATTTTTAAGGATTTATAACGGCGCCCGGAGATTTTTAAGGATTTATAACTATGTTTGTGATTATTTAAGTTTACAAAATGAGCCCGTGACGAATAACGTTTATGAAGATACTAAATCACTATTTCTAAAACATTTCTAAAACATTATTATCCACCCAAAAAAATAATTTACATTTTTTTCTTTACATTTTTTATTTATTAATGTCTGTAAAACATTATTATCCATAGGGGGTTTTAGGTTTAGGCACCAACAGGGGGGTCTTAGGTTTAGGCACCAACTGGGGGGTCTTAGGTTTAGGCACCAACTGGGGGGTCTTAGGTTTAGGCACCAACTGGGGGGTCTTAGATTTAGGCACCAACTGGGGGGTCTTAGGTTTAGGCACCAACAGGGGGGTCTTAGGTTTAGGCACCAACTGGGGGGTCTTAGGTTTAGGCACCAACTGGGGGGTCTTAGGTTTAGGCACCAACAGGGGGGTCTTAGGTTTAGGCACCAACTGGGGGGTCTTAGGTTTAGGCACCAACTGGGGGGTCTTAGGTTTAGGCACCAACAGGGGGGTCTTAGGTTTAGGCACCAACAGGGGGTCTAGGGGTTAGGGATAGGTACAGGGAGGGTTTTTAATAAACGTAAATATAAGTTTCACTTTACAAATAGGGAAGATTAACGTTTTAAGAATTGCCGATCTCATACACATTATTTAGTGATTTATAAATTCTTAAAACACTATTTATAAACGAAATTCTACACAATATTTCTATAAACGATATTTTCCATTTATCGTTTATACCACGCGCCCTTTTTTCCCGACGCCCTTTTCGTACGTACGCTTTCTTAATAGCCAGATGCAAAACAAATGTATTAACTAAACTTGGTACAGAACGCTGCTAAACTAAGCTGTGCCATCTGCTAATGTGCAAATCTACAGTAATTGTGCATATCATTTGGCTTCTGCAAAACAATTTGTCTTGTTTAGTCTGCAATTCTCATGCTTTAAGTAAGATAATAATCTTTAAGATTCACTGGTTACGTGGAAGTATTATTTATATTTAGCTCTAGCGCTGTATAACAAATTGTATGCAAAATATATTAATATACTATAAAAGTATATATCAGAAAGAGACTAAAAACATAAAAAAATATTTTTTAATTCCACTGACTCACAAAGGTATAAACGGACTCAGGACATTTTAAACATTAGCTCCCAATAATCATTCACTTTCAGCCCAGGAACTATTTTTCAGGAAACAACAATGATACTTTAAAGCTGTGCGATGACTACTCCCCTCCCCTGCCACATTCCTGCTCCTCGCTGATTGGCTGAGGGCAGGTAAATGTGACAGGCGGTTGAGAAGGGAAACACACCTCACCCCTCTGCAGAAGCTGCTGAAATATGATCTATGCTGTGCTCACATGTGTTTACAAAGCAAGCTAGATATGACAGTGCACTTCCTACAGATGTCATTGGAGAAAGAGTAAGGAAGGAAACTGCATCAGGATTGCCTTCAGTCAAAGGCAATAAAGATGAAAATTGCCTGGAACAATTTTCTCTTTACTATATGATATTCACTGATATCAAAATGTGGACAGTACAATACCTATGTTATGTAAGTAGAACAAGTATTTATCTACTTATGTTAGTGTTTATTCCTGGGATAGTATGGCTGTCCCTGATGCTTTAAAATTACCGAATATACCCGTGTATAAGCCGAGTTTTTGTCCCAAAAAAGTGTCCCAAAAGTGGGTGTCTCGGCCTATACACGAGTCATGATTTAATCAGTGGTTCCACCGAAGGTCCTCAGCATGTGCCTCTCCCGCTGGAGCGGTAAACAAGTCTGTATTTGTCCCCGACATGTGCTGGTTATTGCTTAATGTGCAGCGGCATGTGAAAGCGGTACTCGCGGCTGTTTTCCCACACTATCCCCCGCCTAAGTAGTATACACAGATACCGTACATTGTCCATCTCCGTCCTCACCGCCCCGAGTGTCCCCGGCATAAGCTTACATACAGTAATTGGCCAGCAATACTCGTGGCTGTTACCCGCAGCTGTGTCCGGCAGTCAACGCGGATGCATAGTTCTGGTACTATGCGGCTGTTTTCCCGCAATGTCCCCCTCCAAAGTGTCCCCAGCATCTCCAAAGTCATGCACAGCGGCGTAATCACTCACTCGTTCTTGCCGCCAGGATACATTTTCAGCTTCTCTATCCTTCTCATTTCTATGTCGCCCTCTAGTGATGCCTCACATTGCGAGTGCCACTGAAGAACGTCATAGAGAAGAGACGACAGAGAAGCTGAAGATGTATCCTGGCGATGAGAACCGATGAGTGATTGCGCCGTTGTGCACGACTCTGGAGATGCCGGGGACATTCGGGGACATATAGTAACGCTGCATACTACCTTGGAGGGTGACAGTGGGAGAAAACAGCTGCATAGTACCGTAACTATGCATCTGCGAGTACTGCTGGACACACAGCTGCGGGTAACAGCTGCCTGCAAGTATTGCTGGCCAATTACTGTATGTAAGCTCATGCTGGGGACACTCGAGGCTGTGGGGAAGGAGACTGACAGCATACAGTGACTATGCCTACTGCTTTGGCCGGGGACAGTGGGGGAAGATGGCTGCAAGTACTGCTGTGGTAAATTGGCAGGTGGTCACAAGCTGCTGCACATAAAGCACCAGCACATGACGGGGATACTGGGGGGGGGATGAGTTCTGTAACTATGTATACTGCTTCTTCTATGGGCCCTAATCATTGCACAGAGAGCAATTGTAACATGTGAAATCCAGGAAGGAGCCAATGGTCAAACCATACCTTTTCAGCTGAAGATGCTGGGGTCAGAGTCTTGGGTTAGTGATCAGAGAGCCCTAGGAGGTCCTCAGTAAGTGCCTCATTCTATTCTTGGCTTATACTCGGGTCAACGTTATTTTTGCTGTTTTGGGTGATAAAAGATGGGGGGTCGACTTATACTCGAGTATATACGGTAACCTTTTTTTCTGAAACAAGTCTTTTCAAATAACATACCAAGTCCAGGAAAAATGTAAATAGTTACTAAGGAGTTACTGCCACTACTGGTTTACACTAGTTCTAGCCAAACAATAATGGAACTCTTATATACCATCTGCAAACAGATAAATAGCAAAAAAGCAGGCACTCTGTGACCACCAACTGCATCGAATTACAGTTTATTTTTTAGTGTAGAGTAAGTCGACTAAATTATCCAACACATTTTGCATAGAGCTAATGCCAAAAGCAAATATATCACTTAAAAAGTCATACATTTAACAGCATGCATCAAACAACTATAGAAAAAAATAGCAGCAAAACACTCAGTACTGTTATAGGGATTAAAGTTTCCAATAGTGTCACATTTATTGTAATACTAGCTGATGGCCCGGCATTGCCCGGGTATATATTTGGCTGGTGTTGGCTCTCCCCACTTTTTCTAACCCTAACACAAAATTACTCAATGACCTTGTTTGTAAGCTTTGCGGTCTTTGGCATTAATAATTTGCATTAAAATGGAACAAATCTGATTGGCTGTGGCTCCACTTCTTTTCTGAATTTGAGCCCCAGTCACCCAATGACCAACTATACCAGGTTTGAGGCTTGTGCCATTAACAGTGCAAGAATTGCAGCAATTAAATATTCCCCTTGAAAATCAATAGGTTAATTTTGATTGGCTTTTGCAGGCTCCACCTACGTTTCTGAATATTAATCCCAGTCACCCAGTGACCAACTGTGCACAGTTTGAGAACCCTACCATTAACAATGTAATGGCTGAAGTTTACATTTTCCCAGTGAAATTTGTATTTGTCTCCGCCCACTTTTTGGTTATGGGGATAAAAAGTATCCTGTTATTCCAGGTAATGTACTATGTGTGTGCCAAATTTCATTCAAATCCGTTCAGCCTTTGATGCGTGATCAAGTAACAAACATCCAAACTTTTGCATTTATAATATTAGTGAGATGAGAAGAGATTATGTATAAGCATTAAGTACAGGGTAGGTTAAACTCCTTGACACACTAAACCATTACTATAAAAATTCAGATGAAAATATGTCAAATGCATCACAGGTATACATATTTGGCATTAAACCACTCCTTACAGGAAAAATTAAAGGATACATTTGACAGATAGATGATGCTATCAAAGTCTTCGGAACCAAAAATAAGCACTAAACAGAACAAGGTGTACACTGCCCTGATTTAAACTTTGAGAGCTGGCAGCAGAATGAAGCAGATGTGCCACTATATCAGGAATATCTCCTATGTATGTATCTGGTCAATGCAGCCAGAACTGCAATTTAAGTTAGAAGGCAAAAAAATGTCTAAATTCAGATTCAGACAGCAATATTATACTCCATAGACACATACAAATTTTACACAGCAATGTTACCGTATATCACTACAGATCAGCCGACTGTTTGACACCCCAATTTTAGGTGTAAAGTCTGTGGTGGGGTGGCTTAGCTGCCAGTAATATACTGTGATATACACTCATCTAAAGGATTATTAGGAACACCATAATAATACGGTGTTTGACCCCCTTCGTCTTCAGAACTGCCTCAATTCTACGTGGCATTGATTCAACAAGGTGCTGAAAGCATTCTTTAGAAATGTTGGCCCATATTGATAGGATAGCATCTTGCAGTTGATAGAGATTTGTGGGATGCACATCCAGGGCACGAAGCTCCCATTCCATCACATCCCAAATATGCTCTATTGGGTTGAGATCTGGTGACTGTGGGGGCCATTTTAGTAAAGTAAACTCATTGTCATGTTCAAGAAACCAATTTGAAATGATTCGAGCTTTGTGACATGGTGCATTATCTTGCTGGAAGTAGCCATCAGAGGATGGGTACATGGTGGTCATGAAGGGATGGACATGGTCAGAAACAATTCTCAGGTAGCCCGTGGCATTTAAACGATGCCCAATTGGCACTAAGGGGTCTAAAGTGTGCCAAGAAAACATCCCCCACACCATTGCACCACCACCACCAGCCTGCAAAGTGGTAACAAGGCATGATGGATCTACGTTCTCATTCTTTTTACACCAAATTCTGACTATCGAGACTCATCAGACCAGGCAACATTTTTCCAGTCTTCAACTGTCCAATTTTGGTGAGCTTGTGCAAATTGTAGCCTCTTTTTCCTATTTGTAGTAGAGATGAGTGGTACCCGGTGGGGTCTTCTGCTGTTGTAGCCCATCTGCCTCAAGGTTGTGCGTGTTGTGCCTTCACAAATGCTTTGCTGCATACCTAGGTTGTAACGAGTGGTTAGTTCAGTCAACGTTGCACTTCTATCAGCTTGAATCAGTCGGCCCATTCTCCTCTGACCTCTAGCATCAACAAGGCATTTTCGCCCACAGGACTGCCGCATACTGGATGTTTTTCCCTTTTCACATCATTCTTTGTAAACCCTAGAAATGGTTGTGTGTGAAAATCCCAGTAACTAAGCAGATTGTGAAATACTCAGACCGGCCCGTCTGGCACCAACAACCATGCCATGCTCAAAATTGCTTAAAGGGGAACTTCAGCCTAAACAAACATACTGTCATCAAGTTACATTAGTTATGTTAATTAGAATAGATAGGTAATATAATCTCTTACCCATCCTGTTTTAAAAGAACAGGCAAATGTTTGTGATTCATGGGGGCTGCCATCTTTGTCATGGGGGCAGCCATCTTTTTGGTTGAAAGGAGGTGACAAGGAGCAGGAGACACAGTTCCAACCATCCTGTGTCCTGATTACCCCTCCCAGCTGCACACGCTAGCCTTCAAATGTCAATTCAAAATGTAAAAAAAAAAAAAAAAAAAAATTACACCAAAACAGCAGAACGAGAACAACAAAATCAGAAATCCCATCATGCTTTGCACAGCATCAGGGGAAAAAAAGCCCGGGCAGTTTTCTTCTGTGCAGCTAAAAATGAGGCTTGTATAAGAGAAACAAAGTTCTGATGCTGTGAAACTGTTAAAGAAACACAAAGCCTTTTCAGTGCTGCTGAGTCGATTTTTAGTCCGGAGGTTCACTTTAAATCACCTTTCTTTCCCATTCTGACATTCAGTTTGGAGTTCAGGAGATTGACTTGACCAGGACCACACCCCTAAATTCATTGCAGCAACTGCCATGTGATTGGTTGATCAGAGAACTGCATTCATGAGAAATTGAACAGGTGTCCCTAATAATCCTTTAGGTGAGTGTACAGTGCGGCCCCATATGCAGAGCTGGCATTAGAGTGTGCTGCAGCATGTATAGCTATTTGTTCTCACTCCGGCTTGTATCCACATGTCTACCTAGCAATTTCAGAACTGGCCACTAGAGCTCCGGCTCACTGTAGTCACATGACAGTGAGCTTGGAGCTCTAGTGACCGGTTTAAAAGCTGCTGGGGAAACACAGGGACCAGAGCAGGATCAAGGACCGTTATACATGCTGCAGCACACTGCAACTCGTACTCTACACCAGGGGTCCCCAACCCCTGGGCCGCGGCCCACTACTGGGCCATAGGCTGTTCTGAGCTGGGCCGTGCCGTCCGTCATAACAGTGCAGAGAGAAGCATAATCTGAAGTTTGCAGGAAGCCTTAGAGAAGAGCCGTCTGCAGCCATTGTTATTGCTGCCACCTAGTGTCTGTTATTTGTAATGCAGCATGCTTTCTGTCTGTACGGACACCAGGTGGCAGCAATGAGGATGACTGGGACACTCCGGTCTCTTGCCAGCCACAGAGTTCAGTCTGCAGGAGGTGAGCAGCTGATGCAGGAAGCTAGTGTGGGAAGAAGAGAAGTGAGTGTGGGGAGAAGGGAAGCGTGTGTGTGTGAGGAGGAGGGAAGTGTGAAGTGGGTGTAGGGAAGAGGGTAAAGGGGCTGTGGGAGGGAAGGGTACACGTGAGGGGAGGCAGATGAGGGGAGGAAATTACTGTGTCAATAGATAAGGAAGCCCAGGCAGTAGCCCCCTTCACACCACCTGTCACACCAAATGTACCTTGTGCTGGTGGCTTATGCAGCAGCCCCAGTGCAGTGCAAAGACATCTTTTCCAAAGTGCTGAAGGTGATGAAGATAGTCGTCAGGTAGGGATGGTGTTGCCAGGACTTCTATGTGTAATGCCACTGCCCCCCCCCCGCGTAATAACACCCCCCCCCCCAAGCTCCACACACGCTTGCACCCTTGGAAAAATTGACTGGTGATAAAGTGGTCCTGGGGTCAAAAAAGATTGTGGACCACTGCTCTGCACCCACCGGCACTCTCCAATGTGTGCTCTGAATGAGGGGGCTACTTTGGCACATTGGAGGGTTGACGAACCGTCAGTCCCTGGCTGTTGGGGTTTTTTTAAAGTCAAAAGTTTCAAAGTCGCCCTATGTATGGGTTGGCCAATGCGCATTAATATACTGTATAGGGATGTCTCTGTTTTTTAGTCCTGCCTGTTGTAATGGTCCTGGTCAGCACCCTCTGACCTGGACATACTGCGCTGCACATGTGCAGTATGTCCTCTTGGGTGCCTTGTGCTGACAAATAATGCTGCCTAGTCCTGTCCTCCTGGACGTGTGACTCCACACATGCACAGCAATCTGGGGTGGAGTGTGCGCGGGCCAGGTACACACCTTGGCACAGGAATGTGCGCATACAACACACTGGGTTTCCGGGGAGAGTGATCACAAGGCGCCCAAGTGGACATACTGCGCATGCGCAGTGCAGTATGTCTGGGTCAGAGGGCCCTGACCACACCAACCAGGACCCTCACAACGGGAGGCAGAACTAGAAAACGTAGGCAAACGCCGGGCCACGGCCATGCCTATGCACACCTCTCCACACACACACAGGGCATCAACTAGAGGATTGATTTAGGACTAAGGTGTCCTTAAACATTAGATTTCAGTTGCTCAATCAATATGGCACCAAATGCATATGTAGGTATTCAAGAATTTGCAGGAAGTGTAGGAAATTACCATATACTGGAAGACTCTGACACATTTGGCCAGTCATGTACTGCAATCTGTGTATTAAAGAATTCATGTTTTAATAGCACTGCAGGGCCCACAGCTCCTTCACTACACCACTGATGCTATGAAGAGTAATGGTAAAAGCATGGGAATGAGACAATATGTGGTATTAGAATGTGGTATGTAATGAAAAAAGCACCTCCTCATCCATTGGTATGGGTCCATGGTTTTCCAGGAGTGTTATTTTATTGTTTGTTGTTTGTTTGTTATGGACTTGGTTCTAACTACAGGATGTGAAGTGATATGTCTGTATGTACCTGCTACTCCTGGATCTGTGGATGTCTCATCCTTTTGGTTCCTGGCTACCTGAGACTGACTGAGGCATTGCTCATGGGTCTCAGCTACAAGCCTTTAATTGCTGGGGCCAGATAAGTAACTACAGTACATTTTGTTGGCTCCAGTATTTTGCTCTCTGCTCTGTCATGTACACCTTTGCACACTGCTCTGCCAAACTGTAAGAGTGCAGGCTACGTGAATCCCTATTGCAGCTATGTCCCCTGTTGTCCCCTATCTGCTTTATTTTGCCAACTCTCTGCTCTCTGCTGTGTATCATCAGTTTCCTGATCCCAATTGTCTGTTGGTTCCTGGATCATGATCCAGATTGCTTCCGGTGTCTCCTGCTTCCCATATCCTCTGTTCTCCCCAATTGAGGACCGTAAGGGATTGAGATAGCCAGAGCTGTATGACTACAACTAACATGGCCTCTGAGTTATTGAGCTGGCAGGTGTAAGGCAGATATTAGTGATGTCACAGTAATCAATAGTGAAGACAGTATTTTCCATATTTTCTATATCTAATCCATATATGTGAGGTATGCAGTGGCTAACATACTCCGCTAAAGCACCAGACACCATTGTACAGAATTGCAAGAGGCATATATGTAAGATCACTGTATTCTGTTTTATGATAACTATTTATCCTGCTTTGAACTGCAGAAATAGAAGAGGCTAATAATTTGTTGAAATCAGGACACAGGCTACAAGAATGAGACTATGAATTTTTCCCAGCAGAATTTATCCCCCAGGAGGCTCTGGAACAAGATTCTAACAGAACAGTAAGAGAAAACCGACACTATTGCTATAATTGAAATGTAGATGCAAGAAATGTTTACAGAATAACATGAAAGTTTAACAATACACTTACAGAAGTTGTTTACTGTTAATGAGACAATTATAGCAGAGGTACAATCACTGAAGGAGGTCATTTATCTTAATACAGGATTGAGAACCTGGAGTCAAATTGTAAAGTTTAGTGAGCTCTTCAATGTGAGAAACTCTGTGTAGCATACCGAGATATTTCACGATTTATGCTGTAAAGGTGAAGACTTGGAAAACAGGTTCACATGTAAAAAATTTAAAATCCTGGGTCTGTTAGCACAAGTCTTACCAAAGGGTTTACCAGAGATAATTGACATGTTTTATGCAGAATACATCACTACCAAATGAAAGAAAAAATGATGTTAAGGCTATGTTTCTACTTCCACTGGCGTGCTTTAGCACATTTGTTGACGCCAGAAGGCATCCAATTCCATCCCAGTGTTTCTTCAATAAAATTACATCTTTTTTTTACATTTCATTTGGTAAGCTCCTCCTACCTTAACTGTTTAAAATAGTTTATATTGCCTCCCAATCTGTTATCATGACCCCCATGGGGGATTCTATTAGTTTAATCTCTATTGTTTTTCAAATGCCTCATTGACCCTAACTATACTTTTTGTCTGGAGAGGGACCACACCGATCATGACATACACATTACACAGGGTGGTCATATCCACTGCACCAAAGCCATTCACTGGGGGTGCCTTGCTGCAAGCTTTTTTATTGCCTTATCTCCATTTTTGGATGTGACATACTAACTACACTATAAGGGGCTCCTAATATCTCCTGTGTTTTTTTTCCCTCTGTGGAAGATCTTCAGGTTTTCCAGACTCCCATCACCTTCTACTTTAGTGTTCATTGGTTTTACTCAAGTTTCTTTTTTCATCCTGCAGGTTCTCTATGTGGTTCTGGTGAAGATGAGTATTATGACCGCTTCAGACAATGCTCTGGTCATCTTGAAGTTTCATTGGAGCGAAAGAGCACTGGAGGAGATGGTATGTAGCCTCGACTTTGGTAACGTATTTCTCAATGAGAAGAAAGTAATTAATAATAAAAGAACGGATTAAGGAATTTCATGAGTTTAATATCTTAAATGTCATTATGAGATACACTTGAATGTGTGTAACAAGGTATCTTTATTCAGCAAAAGAAAAGACAGAAAAAAACAAGCCAGAAGAAAATAAGTAAATTAATTGATAGATTACACAAATTGCAATGGAGACATAAACAAAACCCTACTTGAGAAGTTTTATGCGACTTAAGTACTATTGAATTAGAGCTTAAGACGCTATTAGATTATGAGTGTAGGTGGGAGATTAAGGTTCTGAATAGCATATACTGTACTTGATAGTAACAGGTCGCTGAAAACTCTGGATAGATCTTTACAATGACAAAATCAGAATAACGTTTTAAAGGATGGTAAGGGTGATCTTAGAGTTAAAGGGAACCAGAGAGGATGGCACATACATACCTGGGGCTTCCTCCAGCCCCATACGCACGGATCGCTCCCACGCCGCCGTCCTCCGCTGCCTGGATCTGCCGCCACCGGGTCCCGTCATTGCCGCGAATCGGCGAGTCGGCCGGCGGAAGCAGCCAATTCTCCGCATCACAGGGTGCTCTCTCCATACAGATACGCATGTGGCTGCCTATTGCGCAGCCGCATGCGTACGTGTATGGAGGGAGCCCCTGTGATGCGAACAATTGGCCGCGTCCGCCGGAAGTGACGGGGCCGGTACCGGCGGATCCAGGAAGCTGAGGATGGCGGCGTGGGAGCGATTCAGGCTTATGGGGCTGGAAGAAGCCCCAGGTATGTATGAAATCTTTTCCTTTTTTCACCCCCTGTTCCTCTCTGGTTCCCTTTAATATAGAAGATACCTATTATAGTTGTTTATTTAAGCTGAAAAATAGTGTGAAAAGAACATAATTACTGTATTTTTTGGACTAGAAGACTCACTTTTTCTCCCCCAAAAGTGGGGGAAAAAAGTCACTGCATCTTATAGTCCAAATACAGGGAGTTCCTGACTTGTGAACGCCTGCCAATACAAATCTCCAAACTGTCGCAATGTTGGGGACTGTGCTGTGTCCATGCAAAGGAGGACACAGGGGGACAAACGGGGGACACAGGGGGACACAAAGGAGCATAGAGGAGGAAACAAGGAGGACAGAGGTGGACATGTGGGGGACACAAGAGGGACAGAGAAGGACACAAGGAGACCGCAAGAGGTACAAGGCATGAGGTACAAATGGGCATAACCCACAAGATGCCCCTAAACCATGGATGCACCAGGTTAAGTATATATTTTTTTTTCTCCCTGGTTTTGTCCTCTAAACCTAGCTGTGTCTTATGGTCAGGAGCGTCTTACAGTCCGAAAAATACGGTAGCTTTTTTTTTTTTTTTTTTTTTTAAAGATGTTAGATAAATACGCCAGAATTAAAAAAGAGCCAGATAAAGATAATACAGAAGAGAAGTTGTGGAAGTGGGGAAAAGTTTTTATTGTTTTGGGATGTATTCTATCAATACTTTGGATGACAGTGGCACCACATTTTTGTAGACTAATTTAGAAGGTGGTAAAAAGTAGTCTTTTTATAGCCAACCCATAATTGCCTTAATATCTACAGAGCATTAAAATACCAACAGCCTGCTATATACAATGGAAAAAAATATGCCTCTACCTATTTGTATACGTTGGATTGCAATATATGTGCACTTTTATTCATGGTATTATTAATATTTTTTTTTATATTCTTTTTAGTGATACATTCAGAAAAAGGGTTATACATTTGTCATGAAGTACAAAAGGCAGGGGTTAGGAAAGGAAAGTATACTCAGTATAAAATATTTGCAGAGTTAAAAAAGACCTGTACCAAGTTAGAGCAGAATATTCAAGATACCCTTTATTTGCATTAATTTTCTTGGTTTCAGCAACAGAAACAATTCCTATATCTGTATGTTGCTGTATATTGATATGTAACATTGATCTGCAATTGGAATCAATTGCCTGTGATTCATCGGATCTGTGGAATTCCATATATTATTGATGACATGAGTGACTGCTTTGGCGATCTGCGATTGCTATCATTCATGTGGATAATCTGTTTTTACCCTGTGGATCTTTTTACAATAATAATTTATAAATTAATATTGTACAAAAAAAACTTCAGTTTTTTCATTATGTTACATACAATGAAGTTCCTCTTTAAAGGCACTCAGAGCTGTAAAATTAAAAAGATTTTATACGTACCTGGGGCTTCCTCCAGCCACATTTGATCACTCCTACACCGCTGTTCTCCGCTGCCCGCAGCTTGGAGAACCGGGTCCCGTCACTGACATCAGTCGCGGCCAGCTACGCAGGAGAAGTGCGCTCTTTACGTATCTCTCCAGCAGCTGCTAGAGAGATACGTAGAGGGCACACTTCTCTTACGCCAGACTGGCTCCAACTGACAGAAGTGCGGGAACCCGGTTCCCAAAGCGGAGGACAGCGGCATGGGAGCGATCCGAGCGGATAGGGCTGGAGGAAGCCCCAGGTATGTATAAAATCTTTTAATTTTACAGTTCTGGTACACTTTAAGCTTTATTCATTCTTGTTACATTATAAAGAACATATTTGGAAGCTTTCGATGCACAGAAAGCCATTTAAAAGCTGGCAATGTCTTATCTGGGACAAAAAAATAAATGTTTATGGGCCCTTCACTTATTAGAAACGTTATAATTTTATATAATGACCAGATTCAAGATTAACACACTAATTTCCCATTCAACATTTAAAATATATTAATTTATTGAACACTTATGAAAATGCCAGGTATTTCCCACTTCTTCAGGTCACTAATGTCTGAGGCCACATTGAGAATGGCTAGGAGTAGGGTCAGTGGCGTAGCAGTAGGGGATGGAGAGGTCTCGACCGCAATGGGGCCTTTGGGCCAGAGGGGGTCCGTGGGCAGCTCCTTCATCCACAGTATTAGCTCTCTGTTGGTCCTGTGCTGATAATGATCACTACAGATGCTTTGAATGATAATAATTGTTAACCAGCTGTTCCCCATCCCCTTCTTGCACATCTGACACTTTGTTCTCCTTGGCAGGTTTGGTACACAGTATCAATTGTTATGTATAGTGTGCTTGGGGGGCCCAATGTAAAAATCGCACTGCCCATAACCCTCGGCTACAGTCAAGTGACATGTTATGTTGCTATGAGGAGTGGACAAGGGATGATGGTACAATACACCATGGAGTGGCTTCTGGTTGGTAGGGTAAAGATTGCAGAAATGCGCTCAGCTGCTGTTTAAAGGGGAACTTCAGCCTAAACAAATCTACTGCTATTAAGTTACATTAGTTATGTTAATTAGAATAGATAGGTAATATAATCTCTTACCCACCCTGTTTTAAAAGAACGGGCAAATGTTTGTGATTCATGGGGGCTGCCATCTTTGTCATGGGGGCAGCAATCTTTTTGGTTGAAAGGAGGCGACAGGGAGCATAAGACACAGTTCCAACTGTCCTGTGTCCTGATAACCCCTCCCAGCTGCATGCGCTAGGCTTCAAATGTCAAATTCAAAATGTATAAGAAAAAAAAATTGCACCAAAACAGCAGAACGAGAGCAACAACATCAGAAATCCCATCATGCTTTGCACAGCATCAGGGGGAATATGCCCGGGCAGTTTTTTTCTATGCAGCTAAAAATGAGGTTTGTATAAGAGAAACAAAGTTCTGATGCTGTGAAACTGTTAAAGAAACACCAAGCCTTTTCAGTGCTGCTGAGTCGATTTTTAGTCTGGAGGTTCACTTTAACCACTTGAGGACCCACCCTTTACCCCCCCTTAAGGACCAGCGCTGTTGTAGCTGATCTGTGCTGGGTGGGCTCTGCAGCCCCCAGCACAGATCAGCGTGCAGGCAGAGCGACCAGATCGCCCCCCTTTTTTCCCCACTAGGGGGATGATGTGCTGGGGGGGTCTGATCGCTCCTGCCTGCTGGGTGTTGCGGGGGGGGGGGGGCACCTCAAAGCCCCCCTCCGCGGCAAAATCCTCCCCCTCCCTCTCCTACCTGGCCCCCCCTTGGAGATCCGGGCTGCACAGGACGCTATCCGTCCTGTGCAGCCAGTGACGGGACGTCCCCTGTCACATGGCGGCGATCCCCGGCCGCTGATTGGCCGGGGATCGCCGATCTGCCTTACGACGCCGTACAAATGTAAACAAAGCGGATTATTTCCGCTTGTGTTTACATTTAGCCTGCGAGCCGCCATCGGCGGCCCGCAGGCTATTCACGGAGCCCCCCGCCGTGAATTGACAGGAAGCAGCTGCTCGCACGAGCGGCTGCTTCCTGATTAATCAGCCTGCAGCTGGCGACGCAATACTGCGTCGCTGGTCCTGCAGCTGCCACTTTGCCGACGCGCGGTATGAGTGCGCGGTCGGCAAGTGGTTAAGGATTCAGTGTTTCTACTATTCTCGCCCCTCTTCATTTAGCTAAAAATGATGCAGAATAAATGGAGTAAGGTTGGAGTCCTGTAATAATAATTTTAACTGGGGGAAAAAAGGCAGCATCGTCTATACTTCATCTGATATGAGCTGTTAGAACGAAAGAAACTGACCTCTGAAAATGACAGAATCAGACACAGATTGACATTTTGTGCCAAAGCCAAAAAACAGTTCATAGCTGTAATCATTTAAATTGACCTGAGAAAACGGCTGTGTTCAGACATTGCATTACATGGTAGGTCCCTTGTGGTCTTCCTACATCTTCTGGATCTTCCGCTAGCCAACCCGGTAATTCGGTCAGTCAGCGCATGCAAAGTCCGGCCACGCATGCTCCCCCGTTTGCACTCCCGTGGAGGGACCGATCAGTCTGAAGGAAGCTGGAGGAAGCAATCTATTATTATTATTATTTAGTATTTGTATAGCGCCAACATCTTCCGCAGCGCTGTACAGAGTATATTGCCTTGTCACTAACTGTCCCTCAAAGGGGCTCACAATCTAATTCTCTACCATAATCCTATGTCTATGTATGTATTGTGTAGAGTCTGTATCATAGTCTAGGGCCAATTTAGGAGAGAGCAAATTAACCTATCCGTATGTTTTTGGGATGTGGGAGGAAACTGGAGTGCCCGGAGGAAACCCACACAGATCTATAAAACTTTATACTAACCTTTATACTTATACTTTAAGGCTCAAAATAAGAAAGTGTTAATTTAAATTCTTGAAGACGTGGAGTGTGAAATAAACTACTGTAATTTCTCTGTGCCACAGAAAAACTTTAAATTATATAGCATGTTTAAAAAGACTACTGTATTATTAAGAAAGGCATTTACGGAGTTTGTAAGCACTGTTATATTGCAGAGAGTGTAAACAACAGCCTTAACAGTGAGTAGAAGTTGCTTCCCTGCATTCCTTTTGTTTTTACACTATACAGTACAAAGTTGTTGTTCAACCACTTATTTGTCCATAAAAGCACCAAAAGACATGACAAAAATTATTTTATTTTGGCTTAAAAAGGATACCGGGCAAAATGTGTGAGAAATGTATTTTCCACTGGGTGTTGGTAGTTTTACAGGCAGAGTTAAAGGAGTTTTCAGTCAAAATATGCTGCCCCATGATATACTTACCCAGGGCTTCCTCCAGCCCCTTGCAGCCGACATGTCCCTCGCAGCATCTCCACTCGCAGCCCCCAGCCCGGGGTCCCCACCGGTGAAGAGGCCAACCTCCTCTACTGCGCCTGCACCGCTGTCAATCAAGTCCATGTCATCCGCAGTGTACTGCGCAGGTGCAGTAATTCTGCGCCTGCGCTGTACACTGCAGACAACGTGGACTTGATTGACAGCGGCGTTCGCACAGTCGCAGTAAGGACAACCTCAAGGTCGGCCTTTGCACCGGTGGGGACCCCAGGCCGGCGGCAGCAAGCAGAGATGCTGTGAGGGACATGTTGGCTGCAAGGGGCTGGAGGAAGCCCTGGGTAAGTATATCACGGAGCAGCATATTGTGGCTGATAACTCCTTTAAGCCTAGTACACATGTTCATTATCTGTCACCCCAAACCATCTTTACAGATGGTTTCAGGTGAGCACTGTGCAGGCATGCTGCTCTATATCTGGCCAAGCAGCATGTTCTGTTCTGTGGAGAAGGAAAAGGGCAAATGCACAAGCAGCACCACGGTTAGGTATTTCCTTCGAAGTTCCCATTGAACAAAAGAAATTGAAAGAAAACAATCTATACTGGATCTCTGAAGAAGAGGCCAGTGATGTCAGGGAACTTTTTAACTGACATTTTTACACATTGTTCACATTATTGCATTGCAACTGATCACGTTATTCTAACTCGCTGCATACAGGCTTTGTAGTCAAGTCTATGGGCAGCCTCCATTGCTGTTCACACTCATTATATAGTGTGCGTTATGCAACTGATCACTGTGAACCTAGCCTAAAACAGGAACAATTATTTTGTGTAAGAAGAATCTGAACTCTGTATGTAGTTTTACCTAAAAAAAACAAAACAAAAATATTTTACATTCCGAACTTTTGCTCTGTTCTGTACCATGTCTTGCTAGGGTTTTGCCTTTTATCATTTGTAAGAGGAAATCCTTACAAAAATAAAGGATTCTTAAAGGCTATTTGAGTATAAAACCCACATCAGGCTTAATGCTCTTTGTGGGCCACAAAGACATTCACTTAATATGACAAAAAAAAATGAAAGACTTTGTATTGTGCCACAAGAGAGTGTATTTTCTCTCAGAATTAATACACACAAGTCAGTGATGAATTACGATGGCTGTTGTTATAGCAACCAAGCAATAATTATCTGCAGTGAATAACATTTGTAAATTTTATGTGGTTTAGGAGAAGTAAAAACAGAAAAAAGTATCTACATTATCTTTGATAATATAAAACATTATTAGAAAATGATGTATCTGTATAATTAAACTTTGATATCAGATTTTTATAGTCCATTTGCAGTTACAAAGGTTTTCAAAGCATATCCGGTTAGATATGTGGCCTCTCTCAGTTGCAAACCTTACACATCTGAGAACTAACTGCATGAGGCAACAATTAGAACCAAAGGAAACAGTGCATGCAATGCTGCAGACAAAAGCTAGCTATGGATTATGTACTGTTTACCTTGCTATATTATTTATCAGTATATATCCCTGATCAAAAATTAGATAAAAACATATTGTTGTACTGTCTTGCATCCAAGGATCCAGGGGCGTTGTTCGGGTCCTGGGAGATCGGAGGGGGAGGTTTAGGGGAAAGGCCATGTGGGTGTGGTCATGGGTGGGTCCAAATGAACAGAAACTTAGCATCAGTATAGCCTAGGCTCTGTTCACAGTGGAACATTGCAGTATAATAGCCTCTTTGTAATGCGCCTGGCCTGGCAGTGTTGTGTGATGGGTTTGCTGGCAGTGATGCTGGCTGACAGTGATGTTGGCTAGCGGCACTCACACACAGAAACATACGCATGCAGAGACACACAGAGGGACGCACCGAGACAGACACACTTAGGGACAAACATACAGAGACACACTCCGAGAGACACACAGAGGCAGACAGAGAGAGAGAGAGAGAGAGAGAGAGAGAGAGAGAGAGAGAGAGAAACACACACAAAGGCAGATACACAGAGACACAAGGAGATAGTTAGCCACGCACAGAGGCAAACAGAGACAAACTCTCTCATCGCTAAACCCTTATCTGTCTGAGTATCTGTTCTGTTATCAACTACTGCCTGTCTGAAGGCCTGTCTACCTGGTTGTCAAGTCATTGCAGCGCCAGACTCAGCCTGTGGGAGCACTTTGGTCCTCCAGGGTTCCCAGTTCCCACTTCAGGGTCACCGGGTGTAAAGCCACAAGAGTTGCTGTCCTCAGCTTACTGGTCTCCTATACCTCAGATTTGTTACAGTTAGTAAAGAATTTCCATTAAGAACAATCACGTATGGCAAAAAAAATGTTTCTTTGCTTTTACGGGGCCTGTGATAACTACTATTATTACCTTGAGAAAGAGATCTATTGTGGTCCCGAAATGTTGGAACTGAGGAACCAAAAAAATGAGAGGAGAGATGAGGGATGAAAAATAAGTCTGGTTTTGGCTGTCTGCAGCTATCACAGATATAGGATGATGGTCAGCATATCTTTCAGGGTTGAGGACCAAAGACAGAAGTATTCTATGCCTCAGAATATGTAGGACTCCTTTCTCAAGGACTACAACATACAAAGAGAGAATCTTCTATGTGCTCCACAATGAAGGTGTGTAAGCCATCTCTGCATGTTTGTGCTTTTGTAGGTGGTTTCATCCACCTTTTCAGCCTGGCCATGCAGAATAAGTGATAGTATGGTATTTTCTGGCATCCACAAACTTAAGATAGTCCCTTCATCCATCCAAAATGGCCATATCAAGAACTGCCAGATGTCTGTATCATACCATCCCCAGTTATAAGTAGCTTCCAGAAGATTTAAATGTGTATGCTGTGTAAGTAGCTTTACACATAATTCATGAAGTGTGAATATTTTCTTTTTCCTACAAGCTATCTGTATATTCCGCTTCCTGTAAGTGTTCAGAAATTATTTAAATCTGCTGTGTTTCCTGTAAGTGTGTTTCCATACATAAAACATCAGATTATCTTTTTCTTTAATTATTACAGAAGCAGTATTTGACTACAGTAAAAGGTTTATTCTCATTGCTGCAGACTGGAAGACTGAGAACTGAGAGTTGAAGAAACTCTGGTTGCCATGGCAATGGTAAAAAATATCACCACTGTGCACCCACTCTAAGGAGCTTCGTTGTATCATCTAGTCACCATTAACCCTTTTGTGGCACACAGCTATAACTAGAACTTTCCCATTATATGAAGGACTGTAGTCATAATTACTACAGTTATCAAATAAGGAAAACAAGATAGAAAAGAAATGCAACCATGAACTAAACTCATTCATCCAAAATATTAGCTATACTTTATTGATAAAAAAAGCAATGATATTGACAAAATAATATATCTCCAAAAAAGGTAAAAGACATTAAAAAAGTAAATGCATCACCTTACAATATATATCTGTATATTATCAATACTGTCATGAAAAACAAATGTATATGGACCACATAGTAATAGGACCCCTATGCCAATCCCATTGTTAGAAAAACTTAATTTATGTAGTGTCAAAAGATAAAAATATATAAAATATTGTAGCTGGAAATGACTATAGGTTGCTAATCAGCACTGTCACTTAGGTAACCTTCCTTTTTTTCTTTGCTCACCAGTCACCATTTCTGTCAACCTAATCACGCGATAAGGCTCCAGGAAAAGTGAAAGTAGATATTTTAATGATTTCAAGTACTTAGACTTTTTGTTCTTTGAGTTTATAGGTTTGTGTCAAATCTATTGAAGCAGAAGGGACATTTTGATTGTAATTTTGCTTTAAAGGAAACCTGAACTGAAAATTAAAAGTCAAAATAAACATGCATACGTCATACTTGCCTTCCATGTAGTATACTCATCAATCCTCTCCTGCATCCTGTTTGTCCACTGTGGTCAATGGAATTCTCCGTCCTTCATTTAGAAAATAGCCATTACCCCATTACAGTTTCCTGGTCAGCACACTGTTAAACTGCCCACTTAAGCCTTAGGGAAACATGGACATTACCTTACTCATCAGTTGTCCTTTCAGTTATAACTGACAGCAACTGAAAAAATGTCAGTTAAATATATCATGTAGGAGACACACACAGTGATATTCGAGAGGTGAAATGAAGTTTATTGGAATTACAGAAAGTGTGCAGTCATTGTTTAAACAAAATTAGGCAGGTACAGGCACCACAAAAAAAGAAATGAAATCAATATTGAGTAGATCCTCCTTTTGCAAAAATTACAGCCTTTAAATGCTTCCTGTAGTTTCCAATGAGAGTCTGGATTCTGGTTGAAGGTATTTTGGACCATTCCTCTTTACAAAACATCTCTAGTTCATTCAGGTTTGATGGCTTCCGAGCATGAACAGCTCTCTTTAACTTACACCACAGATTTTCAATTATATTCAGGTCTGAGGACTTTGATGGTGGTTCCAGAATGTTGTACTTGTTCCTCTGCATGAATGCCTTAGTGGATTTTGAGCAGTGCTTAGGGTCTTTGTCTCGTTGAAAGATCCAGCCCAAGTGCAGCTTCAGCTTTGTCACTGATTCCCGGACATTGGTCTCCAGAATCTGCTGATACCGAATAGACTCTATGCCTCCCTCATCTTTGACAGGATTCCCAGTCCCTGCTCTGTCCACACAGCCCCACAGCATGATGGAACCACCACTATATTTTACTGTAGGTAGTAGGTGTTTTTCTTGGAATACTGTGTTCTTTTTCCTTCATGCATAATGCCCCTTGTTATGCCCAAATCACTCAATTTTGATTTCATCAGTCCACAGCACCTTATTCCAAAATAAAGCTGGCTTGTCCAAATGTGCTTTAGCATACCTCAAGCGGCTCTGTTTTTGCTGTGGGCGGAGAAAAGGCTTCCTCTACATCACTCTCACATACAGCATCTCCTTGTGTAAAGTGTGCCAAATGGTTAAACAATGCAGAGTGACTCCATTTGCAGCAAGATGATGTTGTAGGTCTTTGGTGCTGGTCTGTGGGAGGACTCTGACCGTTCTCACCATTCATCGCTTCTGTCTATCCGAGATTTTTCTTGTTCTGCCACTTTGAGCTTTAACTTGAAATGAGCTTGTGGTCTTCCATTTCCTCAATATGTTCCTAACTGTGGAAACAGACAGCTGAAACCTCTGAGACAGCTTTCTGAATCCTTTCCCTAAACCATGATGGTGAACAATCTTTGTCTTCAGGTCTTTTGAGAGTCGTTCTGAGACTCCCATATTGCTACTCTTCAGAGAAAATTAAAAGAGGAGGGTAACTTACAATCGACCCCCTTAAATAGTCTCTCATAATTGAGGTCAGGGGTCACTGAGCTTACCAAGCCAATTTGAGTTCCAATAATTAGTTCTAAAGGTTTTGGAATCAATAAAATGACACCAGTGCCCAAATTTATGCACCTGTCTAATTTTATTTAAACAATTATTGCACACTTTCTGTAGATCAAACAAACTTCATTTCACTTTTCAAATATCACTGTGTGTCTCCTATATGATATATTTAACTAACATTTTTCATCGTAACAACCAACGATTTATACAGGACAATCATGACAATTAACAAGGTTGCCCAAACTTTTGCATCCCACTGTATGTGATATTCATTTGTAGATAAATCATGTGTTTATTTTAAATAATTTTACTTGGTTCAGGTTCACTTTAAGCACTACCCCATGTGACAATATCATTTTAGTCCTTTTGACTGAACCATTTAATTTGGAAATTAAAATGATATAGAGGAATGTGAGGTTATGGGTTTGACACTTGCAAATCGTTTAGTAAACCAATGTCTTAAGCCTGGTACACACCTTCAATTTTGATTGGCCCATGATTGGCAAACTCTACCACCTCCATGTAGTATGAGGGTCAACAGATTTTGAATACTATAAAGCAGGCATATTAAAATTGGTTAGTGATTGCTAATTAAAATTGAAGATGTGCACCAGGTTCTAGATAACGTGTGTGTGTGTATGCAAGTGTGTGCGTGTGTGTGTGTGTGTGTGTATGTAAGTGTGTGCGTGTGCGTGTGTGTGTGTGTGTGTGCATGCACGTGTGTGCGTGTGTGTGTGTATGCAAGTGTGTGCGTGTGTGTGCATGCACGTGTGTGTGTGTGTGTATGCACGTGTGTGTGTGTGCGTGTGTGCGTGTGTGTGTATGCACGTGTGTGTGTGTGTGTATGCACGTGTGTGTGTGCGTGTGTATGCACGTGTACGTGTGTGTGTGTGTATGCACGTGTACGTGTGTGTGTGTGTGTATGCACGTGTGTGTGTGTGTGTATGCACGTGTGTGTGTGTGTGTGTGTGTGTGTGTGTGTGTGTGTGTGTGTGTGCACGTGTACGTGTGTGTGTGTGTGTGTGTGTGTGTATGCACGTGTACGTGTGTGTGTGTGTGTATGCACGTGTACGTGTGTGTGTGTGTGTGTGTGTGTGTGTGTGTGTGTGTGTATGCACGTGTACGTGTACGTGTACGTGTGTGTGTGTGTGTGTGTGTATGTATGCATGCGTGTGTGTGTGTGTGTGTGTGTGTGTGTGTGTGTGTGTGTATGCACGTGTGTGTGTATGCACGTGTGTGTGTATGTGCGTGTGTGTGTGTGTGTGTGTGTGTGTGTGTGTGTGTGTGTGTGTGTGTGTGTGTGTGTGTGTGATATTAATTGCCATACTTCAAAAGTTGGATCACCAAAATAATATGGGGTTTGATGATTTTTTGAAGGGTCTATGGATGTGATACCACTAATGTTTGGCTATGGCTTTTTGTAATAAGACAATTTTAGAGTATTCCATTCATGAGAAACATAATGACTTAATTATTATTAATCTTTCTACAAGCAGCAAGAACTGGCCTGCCTAGTCACATGACGTGGGGAAATAGTGCGTGGGGAAATATAACTGAAGAAAACGCTGCCACACTAAGTCACAGGAATTAAGTGACAAACGGCTTTAAAGGTAAAATGAAGTAGAGGTGTGCATTAGAGGTTTGTCAGTTATCGTTTCAGGAATGTCTCACTGTACATTTTCCAAGTGACATGTTTAATGATAGCTGTCCTTCAAGTAAGATTATATTATTACATAAGTGCTACTATTTTGTAGTATTCATTTATGTTGATATACAGGCTACAGTACTGTTCATGTGGAGGTGCTTTTCCAGTCCAGTATAATTCCGCTATTTGAAAATATGAAGGTTAATATTAGTGATTTTGCTTCAGCAGAAAGCTCTGAAGTGACATATTTGTATAAATTGTGATCTCAAGATTACAGTACATACCAAAACCTGCCGAGCAATGGATTCATTTACTGAATACAAAAAATAATAAGGCATAACATGTTCACAAACCGTACTTACGTCAAATCTCAGTTATTAGGCAACAAAGGAAAGTACCCTGGACATAGTTTTGCTTTCCTTACTAAAATGTTTGTGTACATATTCTGAAGCATGGTTAAAATGGTTCAGATGGATTCAGTGAAACATCTGTACCACCGATTCCTCCTAGCAATCTAGCTCAACATAAACTTTAATGAGGCAACAAAATGTTCATACTAGGGGGGGCGGAGTCAGCCATGGCCGCGTAGAGACACTTCTACTCAGAGCTCCTCACCCATGATCTATATTTAGTGCTGACAGATGTGCTTTTACCTCTCCAAAACGCAACAAGGGGATGGCCAGTGGGCACCGACAAGCCGCACCGCCAAACTTCTAACAAAACTTCAGTTCCCCGAGTCTCCAAACAGACGCCATCTAAGATGGCCGCCGGCTCACCGCCTAAAGAAATGCCCGCCAGAGACGCAGACTCGACTCACATGATCTCCAAATCCCTAAAGGAAATATGGGACTATCTGCACAATTTGCCTACCAAGGAAGATGTATCTGACCTTGCAGACAGAATTACCTCATCCACGAGGGAAGAGCTAAGAGGCATCAAGGAAGACCTTTCCGTGCATGATGAACGACTCACGGCCTTAGAACGAGATATGGCATCACTACAAGCCGAGATTGGGAAGCTGAAGGAGGCACACTCACAGCAATGGGCGCTGAACACTCTACTGAGAACGGGCTGGAGGACCTCCAGAACCGAAGCCGACAGAACATCATAAGGATCCGAGGCCTACTAGAATCGGTGTCTCCACAACAACTCGAGCCCACCCTGGTCGCCATCTTTAACGGTATCCTCGGAAAGCTAGCAGATAATCCCCCAAAGATAAATCGAGCCCATCGTGCTCTCAAACCAAAACCGGCAGCGGATGAGCCTCCGCGCGACATTATTTGCCGTGTATATCATTTCGCAATAAAGAACTCTATCATGAGGGCAGCCTGGCAGAAGAACTCCATCGACCATGAGGGATCTCCCCTACTACTTTTTCAAGATCTGGCGCCTAGTACTCTGGCACAGCACCGCGCTCTTCAACCCCTGATCAAGATGCTGCGGGAAAAGGAGGTGAACTACCGGTGGGGTTTCCCGTTCCAACTTAATGCAACACAGGAGAATAAATCTTTCACGGTAAAATCCCCTGCTGACCTCCCAGAGCTATACCGCACACTAGATCTGCCGACAACTGAAATACCTGAATGGCAACCGGATTTAATTCCAACTGGCCTAACTCAGAGGTCTAAGCAAAGGAGGCAACCCCGCAACCAACGCTGATTATCTGTTTGCGGTGCCCATGGGAGCTTATCCTACTCATCAGATAAGTACTATTTGCTAGGATGCTCCATACTTGATTATATTGAATCTTGAACTGAGAACTAACTCTAGAAATGCAAATATACAGTTTGCTAAAGGTCTACTCACCGTCCTGATAGTGTCTTTTCTATGATAGTAGTTCTATCTCTGGCTACATGAAGTAAAGCTGTGGTTATTATTCCCCATTTTTACACATCGGACGACAACCACTACTGCTCCTATGCACTTAAATTACTGTATATATTCCCTCTATATACGCTGATAGTAATAACCTATAACACCTTTCAATGGTAACCTATGCTGAAAATGTGATCTCTGTTTACATATGTCCATGGTGTCTGTGCAGGTGACCCCCATGGGCGTACACTATGTATTATATGCTTCAATACTCCAATAACATAATCTAACGCACAGGTAATAGAAATGTGCTCCCTGATTCATAACAACTTCCAACAGAAGTAAAGTCTGCCAGCTGAGAATTCCTATTCTACTCTTCACTGGAATTTTCTGTGGAGGGTGACAGCAGCTCTCTCAGTTCACTCATAGATCTCTTCACAACAGCACTTTATGCTGAGAATACTCGTGCCCCTGGTGATCCCTGCGCAGACTGCAAATCTCACTGTAGGAATATTATGGATTTAGTATTATTGCCCTCTATAAGGATGTCGTTACCCAAGATATATCTCCCACTATGTGGGACTATCTAACATGTGATGTCGCTATATCAACCCAAGTGCTTTTGTATCCCCAAATATCTATGCTAATCATTATTTCCAGCCTGAAATGAGAGATGTCTCTAAGTGTGATAAGATCCCTAATACTACTAAATCTACGACCCTGGCGAGTCATATTATAGCTACCACCCCTCCTTGTCTTCACTGGAAGACCAGAAAAACAAAATATATCCCCTCTAACATATTTACTATTGGCTATCTACTATCATCTACATATAGAAGGTATCCTTAATTAATCCCACTCCAGTGTATTCTTTGCATCTAACCAAGCAAGGCCTCATCCTTCTAAATCTATCATGGGGAGGGGGGGGGGGGGGATGAACATCAGAGTAGACCGTGCAATACCTACTACTATCACTAGAGAGAGCCCATGTACCAAACACTGGCTAGTTAATGCAAGCTAGAGTACTATATCTTACAAGAGATTCATTGAGATGATTCCTCCTAGCTCCTATATACATTATTGCTCCTATGAGCCACTGCTAACTGGGGTATTGCCTCTTTTACCTTCTGCATGAGGTTAAACAAACTTTCCTTGATTTGAAATTAAAATGGGAGGGGGGAATCTGGGCTCTCTGGGCGAAAATGGTTCCTTCACACCCACATAGGATAGTCCGCCGGACTATGTACCACCACATGGTAATGTTCTCTTATAGGTTAAGAAACTACACACTTGTATTCTTTTACATAATGTTACTGTTAAGTTCTGGGGTCCGATTTGGGTGTCTAATAAGTATACTGTCTGTACCAGATCAATGGCCTACTTGAAGGTGGTGTCAATCAACGCCAGGGTGCTTAACATCCCTGAAAAAAAGAACTTCGCTCTTGCATGATATGCATAAACAACAAGCCAATGTCGTATTGATCCAAGAAACACATTTTAAAGGATCCAATCCCCCAAAATTAAAAGATAAGCACTATCAAACATTATACATGAGCAACTCCCCTGACTCCAAAACTAAGGGCACGGCGATTCTTCTACACAAAGATCTTCCAGTTAGCGACGTGGAGACAACAACAGATGACTTAGGTAGATTTGTATTGGTAAAATGTAAAATTGGAGACTTAAAGTATACTCTATGCTCTGTATATGCCCCCAATACAGATCAAGTACCCTTCCTGTTACGCTTTCTTTCCACCCTGGACTCCTTTGCTGAAGGCAGTGTCATCATAGGCGGAGATTTAAATATTCCCTTGAACCCAGCCCAATATACTTTGCATGGTAAATCCAATATTCCCTACAGCAAGCTAAACAAACTTAAAAAAGCCCTACACGAGCGTCAGCTAGTAGATGTGTGGAGACTCCTTAACCCAACTACACGAGATTACACATTTTTCTCCTCAATGCACAAGGTTTATACTAGAACTGACTACATTCTAATATCTCACAACCTACTTTCAGATTCACCAATCGCAGATATTGGAATAATGTCATACTCTGATCACGCATTCATTTCATTTTCTTTAAATTGTAGAACCCGTAAACATCGTCCCCTAAACTAGAAATACAACATTTCCATGTTAGAAGATAATGGGATTGTCTCCAACATCAGAACAGAAATCGAAAGATATTTTACCAATAACGCCAATGATGACATATCCTCTGCTATCCTCTGGGAAGCGCATACTTGCGTACTAAGGGGCTACCTGATTCAGTTAGGCTCGAAGCTTAAAAGAGAGAAAGAGCAAAAATTAAAATATTTATCTGCAGAGATACATGCATTAGAAACCAAACATAAACAATCTCTAGATCGAACAGACTTAGATAAACTCACAGATGCCAGAGAATCGTTAAAAAAAATTCTACATAATAGAGCCCGACTAGCGGCATATAGATGCCAGAATCTCTTCTATGCACATGGCAACAAGTCTGGACAACTCTTAGCCAGGGCTTTGCGCCAACAACAGCAAATAAACTATATACCGCAAATCATAGACGCTCACTCAAGAAAAGTACTCACTCAAGAAACTACGCAGTGAATCCATTGTTAACTCATCTAGAGATTTTTATTCATCTCTTTACAATCTTAAAATCAATGTTCCAGAGGATATACACACACTGAAAAGTAAAATAAGGAGTTACCTGGAAGAGTCTGGAATGCCCTGTCTCTCCCCTGAATCAATAGAAGCACTGGATGAACAAAGCTTTGAAACAGAAATACTAACAGCTATAGCACAAATTAAACCAGGTAAAGCACCAGGTCCCGATGGCCTACCAATTGAGTACTATAAAAAATATAAACAAATTCTCCTGCCACACCTGTGTAAAACATTTACCGTATATTCCTGCGTATAAGACGACTTTTTGAACCCTGAAAATCTTCTGCAAAGTGGGGGGTCGTCTTATACGCCGGGTGTCAGGTGCAGGGTGTCAGTATTTGTGCCAAGCAGAGCTTACCGGGTGCCGCAGCCTTGGCGTCTTGGGTCCGCTCATGACCTGGGTCCTTCTATGTCCTCCACTGTCCCCCTGCATCATTCATATCCGTGTCCCATGTTTGAACATTCAAAGCTGCAATACAGTAGCATCTTGTGGGTAACAGGGCAGCTTCCTGATTCCGGGTCACCTGACTGGTGACGTGTGCATAGGAAGAGGAAGACACTGAATTGTGGAGCGCACACGTCACCAGTCAGGTGACCCGGGACCAGGAAGCTGCCCTGTTACCCACGCGAGCGGCTGCTCGCAAGATGCTACTGTATTGCAGATTTGAATGTTTAAACACGGGACATGAACATGAATGATGCAGGGGGACAGTGGAGGACATAGAAGGACCCAGGACAAGAGCGGACCTTTCCGCCAAGGCTGCTGCACCCGGTAAGGTCTGTCTGGTACAAATACTGACACCCCACACCTGACACCCAGTTCTAAAATGGCACAGCCTGAACTCTTTTTCCTCCCCTGGATGACTGCAGCACCCAGTAATATGCAAAGGGTGTATACAGAGTAGGCCAGGAGGATAGTGGAGGCATGTTGTGAAGAGGGGTAGTCTTATAGGGCGAGTATATGCCAAACTCTTTCTTTTAACTGGAAAAGTTGGGGGGTCGTCTTATACGCCGGGTCGTCTTATACGCCGGAATATACAGTAATGGCATTATTGACCCTGAGAAATCAGTCTCGTTTACTCCCCAAACTCTAGAATCTCATATCTCAGTGATCCATAAACCAGGCAAAGATCCCAACGCATGTCCAAGCTACAGGCCTATTTCTCTGCTTAATCTTGATGTAAACATTTTTGCTAAACAATTAGCCAATAGGCTGGCGCCTCTTGTGGGGGATATTGTGGAATGGGATCAGGTGGGATTAATCCCAAATTGTGAAGGCTGAGACAACCCCATCCGGACCTTGGATCTCGTCCAGTTCGCCCGGTCGGGGAGTATCCCATGTATGCTATTATCAACTGATGCAGAAAAGGCCTTCGATCGGGTGGACTGGACGTGGATCACTGAAGTTCTTACTTATATCGGTCGGGGCCCTAAAATGTTGCGATGTATATCTGCATTATACTCTAATCACTCTGCGCGAGTTCGAATAAATGGAGTACTCTCCGGTCCCTTTCAAATATCGAATGGCACACGCCAAGGTTGTCCCCTCTCTCCTCTCACCTTCGCATTATCCCTGAAACCCTTCTTATGCCATGTCAGAAAAAAAACAAACATAAAAGGCATAGCGGTCTCCACGAAATCACAAAAAGTCACTGCCTATGCTGATGACTTACTCTTTTATATTACAAATCCCCTGATAACACTACCCAATTTATTAATTGAATTCAAAAACTTTGGAGATCTAAGTCTATTCAAAATTAATTATAATAAATGCGAAGCCCTGAATATAGCCCTTCCACAGGAGATGCAGACACACTTGGCGGCGCAATTCCCATTCAGATGTGTTAGAATGTAAGTATACTTGAATTCTAGGCCTCAGGTACTAAAGTCCGGTTAAGACTTGAGATGCAGGGTCTCCTTAAGCATGGTTTCTTGGAGAGAAATTATGCAGTCATTTACAAAAAAACATATTCTGCTACGAAGGGCATATAATATGTTTTCAGGTCTAACTGTACCGGCTGTTAGACGACAGAAATGGTAAACAAAGCCGATATTTACAAAACATTGAATTTCTTGCATCTAGGTCATAAAGCAATGGTGTATGTGGGTCACATGCCCATGTCGACTAATTGTAGGCTTGGGGATATGGCTCAGATGATGTCACCTTTAACTCTTCGATGTTCATATAAAAGTATATAGACAGGATGGCAGAAGACTACTGCTGCTTCGTCTTCTGCATACTATCCTGCTCTCTACGCTTCCTAGTTAGAATACTAGCTTCATGTCTGTATGCTGTAAATATATGTGATGTACATAGGACATAAGAAAGACTGTTTATACTCTGACGAAATCAACATGTAACACAAGATGCCCGATTGCTTAATAAACCCCTCGAAAGGTGAAGGTGGCTGTCTCCGCTCTATCTCCTGTATGCTGTCACTGTGAGTTGCAGCTCTAATGAGTTGCTGGTGCCGGAGCAAAAGGTGTGTTGTGCTGTTGCCAATAGCAACCAACATATAGATTCATACAGTTGGTGCCTGAAACCCTAGGCCGATCCCAGATCGATGATTGGTGATCCAGGTGTGCGCAAGAGTCAGTGTAATTAGGACTTCTTGAAACAGCGACTTACATCTCTGTGAGGCAAGCACAAGAGAAAAGGAGAAGCTCAGAGCTGAGCTGTAAGAGTTAAGAGCGGGCTACGGAGGCCAGATACGAGAAGTGCAAACTTATCAAGAGGAGATAAGCACTGTGCTGAGTGAGTCTGGAAGTTCCCGGCGGCAGGTGCTGATGTGTGCGGCCTGTGAGTGTACACGCAGGTGAAGTGGTCCAAGGCAATGGGTTTGGGCAGATCCCATTAGGAACTTCAGCGCATCGGACGCCTGTGAGAAAACTGCGCCAAGATGGCTGGGAAGACTCAGAGCTTGTCTTTGGTACGGAGGCCATGCAACGCAAGAAGTTTTGATAAGGAGTTTGGCCAATATGGAATCGAGAAAGCTGAATTACTGGCAGCAGAGGCAGAGATGGAGATGTCAGTCGGATGAGCAAAAGTTTCCGGCCAATGCTGCAGTGGAAAAGAACGAGTTTTCCAATATTGGACAGAGACTAAAGACACTGTCTGAGCAAAGCATAATCCAAAGTGCATATGTTTTTCTTTCCCAAGGAGGTGCTTTAATAATGAAGAGTACCGTGCTGATGGTGATCATAGGTTGCCATGTCGTCCTAGTAGACCGAGGAGAAGAGAAGACGTTCTCATTGACAATGAGGGGTTAATGAGAACATAAGGCCCAAGCATGTTCATGTTTGGAGAAAAAGGTACTGATCCTTTTGCACTACCCTCAGATTGGTCAGTACGGACCAGGTCGGGTAAGAGAAAAGGATCATTGGTGCCAGATGGAAGCCAATTTCATGGCACGATTGCTCTCCACAATCTCTCTCCCCTGTACATCTCCTCACTAGTCTCCAGATACCAACCCAACCGCAATCTAAGATCTGCACACGAGCTTCTTCTATCCTCTTCTACAATTACCTCCTCACATTCACGTGTACAAGACTTCTCACGTGCCTCACCCCTCCTCTTTAAATCTTTAAACGCTCCCTCAAAACCCACCTTTTCCGACAAGCATATTGTCTAGCTTAGGCCATGCACCCACTAAATAACCTAATTACGCACTGCCTGTACATATACTGTATACTTCCCCACCTCTTGTTTCCACCCCATTCCTTTAAATTGTAAGCTCGCAAGGGCAGGGCTCTCACCCTTTTGTGTCATGGAATGTTATTAATTTAATTGCTTGCACACTGTTAGACATTTATACATTTTAGTCATCATGTTAAATCAAATTGTAATCAGCAATGCTGTATCTTGTATCAGTGTTCATATTTGATGTATAGCATTGTCTGTATCATTATGTATCCCTTGTTTGTTTTCTTACATTGTACAGCGCCACGGAATATGTTGGCGCTTTATAAATAAATAATAATAATAAATAAGGTATGAAGGGTCAGGTGTGCTGGAAGAATGATATTAATGGAAGCGCAATGCTACTCCTGAATGTCATGCTCTCCCAGCCCAGACACTGATCCAAAGTCTGGTTAAAAGGTACATTGCTCTACAATGGGTATATGCAAAAGGTGAAGTGTGTGGTACAGGGTTACCTTGTCTTGGTTTTCCAGAGTGAGATGGTTCTAGACTAGAGAGGAACGAGCAGTAAGCGTCCCTGCCCCTCCAGGAGAGAGGCAGGGAACAATATCACACTCTGGAGCAACCAACAGAGAGTGTCTCTGAGACAACTATACACACGTAAAGGCTGGAAATCAGAAGGGTTTTGGTTCTCGGAACGAGAAGTAAAAATTGAGATCCAGCCACATTTTCAGGTGACAGAGAGGGTGGGGAGAGCGATCCCACAAAAAGGGAGAGCCAACACAGGTAACATCATCCACACTACACGGGTCACAATATGTGACAATACTACACAGTCCATATTCAGCCACTGATCCTCATGTTAGATGGTTAAGTGACCAGGTACTCTCTTAATACAAAGATTGTCGAGAGTACATTTTTCCCGACCGAAGGTATGCATTTTGCCTCAGGACATAAGGGGGGCAAAGGTCCAATCAGGACAGTTGGGAATAGCGTTTGTCATTGGTATGCTAATCAATTTCCCTGAAGAGAGAGTACCAACCGTATTCTTCTGGGGAGGGCCACAAGGGTTAACATGGGATGTTAGTTTAATAGATCAGGGGGCATTTTAGAGTAGAGAGGTAGCACCCCGGGAACTCTCTCTGATAAAAGGGTGATGGGACTAAAAAGAGGTCATTCAACAATTAGGCACATTGGGACAGCAGAATGTGGGTACCCATCTGAACATGGGTTTGGGAACAGCTAACGCACAACACCTATAAGGTTCAGGGGTACACTCAAAGCAGAGCCGGGACAAGGTCCTCCAGCACCCAAGGCTGAGACACCAATGTGCGCCCCTCCATCCCTCCCACCCCAGCCGTCACACACTGATTGCTATTAGACTAAGAGGCGCCACAGGGCCCACAACCTCCCCAACACCTTAATATCTAGTTATCTGGCTTGCAGTCACTGCTATGTATCCCCTTTTCTTATTTCTTTCTGCTTCAAACACAATTAGGAATGACAGCTGAATGAATTCTGCGCCCCCTCCTATACTGCGCCCTGAGGCTGGAGCCTCTCCAGCCTATGCCTCGGCCCGGCCCTGACTCAAAGGCACATTCGAACAATTCACAAAAAGATGATTGCACATGGTAAGGGTGCTGCATGGGAAATAGCATGTATATCCATGCAGACTGAGTTAACGGCAGATTTTAAGAAAATGGCTAAAGCCTTATGAGAAGGTAACACTTCTTTACAACTGAGACTTGACAAGGAGAGATTTATTGATTTTTCTAGGGAGGGATCTTTTGCATGTATTACACCATGACCTGAGAGGTCAGCATTTTGTGGTGCTCGACGGATAAGTAAAACAAGTGGACTTGTCATCATGCTGGCAATTTGCAGATAAGTACCTGTGTTTGCCCGGACAAGTCAGATTTAGTGATGAAGCCTGCTGGCTTAATAGCACCGAATGCACAGCGGCCATTCAAAAGATCTGCCCTGAAATCAAACCAATATTTCCAGGGGCTGAAGGAAAAGTTTGTTTTTTTAAACATGATGTCCATGGACACATTCACTGTACATTTTCATAATTGTTCAGACAAGTTTGATCTTACAAGGGGGACGTACTGGATAACACACCATGGGATAAATGGGTACAGGTTTTGACACAGGACAACACTTTGTTAAAAAGGTTAAACAAACATAACACTAAACTAGAGGTGATATTTCACCATGATCAAGGAGAGCTGACAGAGGTTGAACACAAATATATTCAGGTGAGTTCCAGTCTGACCTGGTGGAGAAGGTTTCTGGCGATATTCTAGAGGCATTCAGACTGGGCCTCCGCAGTTCAAACCTTTTTCCTGCACCCACTGGTCGTAGTGATGGGGATTGCAATCATATGCATCATTACACAGGTGAGTTTGTGTTTAAAATTACGCAAACAAATAAACATGAGTAGAGGATTGGTGTCAAGTACACAATCTCACAAACTTATATTTTCAAGCTAAGCCACATAATACAAGGTTTCAGCGGTACCTATGGGACGGAGCTGATTGTATAAAGGTGGTTTTCTAGAAGCACTGCTCCGTCGCTTTGGGTACAAACAAGTTTCACTTTTCCATGGTCAAGTGGAGTATGTAAGGAATACGCCTGTGATGAGAATGCTGAGCGGAGAATGGGTAAGGGCTTAGAAGAAGGGCCTTCCCAGAGAGAAAAGAGGTCTTGCTCTCCCTCCCAGGGGCATTCACCTAGAGCAGAGAGAGTGTGTTTGGAAACGAGCATGGAAGGGTGAAACATAACAAAAACAGGCTCATAGGTACCGTCTGAACCCTAATGGGGAAACCCATATCTCAAGTCATTTCAGGGGGGCTGTTAGAATGTAAGTATACTTGAATTCTAGGCCTCAGGTACTAAAGTCTGGTAAAGACTTGAGATGCAGGGTCTCCTTAAGCATGGTTTCTTGGAGAGAAATTATGCAGTCATTTACAAGAAACATGTTCTGCTACGAAGGACATATAATATGTTTTCAGATCTAACTGTACCGACTGTTAGACGATGGAAACGGGAAACAAAGCCGATATTTACAAAGCATTTGTAACGATCGGTGTCAGCACACAGAGAGAATCTGATTATTGATGATCTGCAGAATCATCAACAATACAGATGTATACCTGATTATGGATGATCTGCAGAATCACCAATAATACAAGTATGACTAACCTCTGGACACCTATAAGTGTAAGTGTTTGGTGTAACTGTAGGCTATCTCCAGTGAGGTGGGAGATACAGGCAGCTTGGCCAAGATCCACCCAAGGGGCAGGTGGCCCTGGGAAGTGCAGGGACTATCTCCTTAAGAGAGGGAATAGTGAGGACCTGGCAACCAGGGATATCTGAAGATCAGATATAGACTGTACTGCAGCCAGGGGACTCCAGGGGAAGAGTCCACTGACTGATAACAGGCCGGACTCTCTGAGGAGCAGGAGTCCTAGTTGCAACTGACACTTGGTGGAATTGTGTCACTGCTAGGCTGAGCACTCAAGGGGTGAGTGACAGCCTGGAAGGTCGGGCAGGCCAGGTCGGCAACACACGAGCAGATAAGGTACAGAGACAGAAGGCTGAGTCGGTAACCGGGTACAGGCAGGGTCTGGCAACAGGCAGGTAGATATGCAGGGGTACCGAATCAGAAAGCAATAGAGAGGTCGACAGAGCAAATAGTCATAACAGAAATAGAGCAGAGTCCTAGTCTGGGGTGTGAGGTCCGTGGTCTCGACACCCAGGAACTAGTCTAAAGTATAACACAGCAATGACACAGTAATCCTAAGCTTGGGTGTGAGGTTCTTGGTCACAACACCCCGGAACTGGTCTAAAGTATAACACAGCAATGACACAGTGATCCTAAGCTTGGGTGTGAGGTCCTTGGTCACAACACCCTGGAACTGGTCTAAAGTATAACACAAGCGTAATCTTGCTAAGTGTGAATTCCCAGGTCCACCTGGTTCTAACACACTGTGGGATCTGACTGTGGTCTGAGTGCTCACACGTAAGTATTCGCAACGGCAGACAACCAGCAACTGACAAGCAAGATCTATATATACTTGCAGTGCTGTGCAGCTCCGCCCGAGCCACTCAGCCAATCCAGAGTCCAGCTGGGATCAGCTGATCGGCCTGATCAGCTGATTCCCCTTCTGCTGGTATAAATGTCCTGTCGCCTGGCGCGAGCACGCGTAGCTCTCCCTCTGTGTGCACTAGAAGGTCCAGCTAAGCCAGACGCGTGTTGCTGCATGGAAACCGCCGGTCTGAACGCGGAGATAGCCACCCTGTCACTAGACCACGCAGCGGCATCTCCGCTGTTCATTACAGCATTGCATTCCTTGCATCTAGGTCATAAAGCAATGGTGTATGTGGGTCACATGCCCATGCAAACCAATTGTAGGCTTGGGGGTATGGCTCAGATGATGTCACCTTTAACTCTTCGATGTTCATATAAAAGTATATAGACAAGATGGCAGAAGACTACTGCTGCTTCGTCTTCTGCATGCTATCCTGCACTCTACGCTTCCTAGTTAGAATACTAGCTTCATGTCTGTATGCTGTAAATATATGTGATGTATATAGGACATAGGAAAGACTGTTTATACTCTGAAGAAATCAACATGTAACACAAGATGCTTGATTGCTTAACCTCCTTGACGGTATGGACGAGTATACCCGTCCATTACCGCCGGAGGTCGCCGCTCAGGCCCTGCTGGGCCGATTTTTATGAAATAAAAAGCAGCACACGCAGCCGGCACTTTGCCAGCCGCGTGTGCTGCCTGATCGCCGCCGCTCTGCGGCGATCCGCCGCGAGCAGCGGCGAAAGAGGGTCCCCCCAGCCGCCCGAGCCCTGCGCAGCCGGAACATATAGTTCCGGCCAGCGCTAAGGGCTGGATCGGAGGCGGCTGACGTCAGGACGTCGGCTGACGTCCATGACGTCACTCCGCTCGTCGCTATGGCGACGATATAAGCAAAACAAGGAAGGCTGCTCATTGCAGCCTTCCTTGTTTATTCTAGGCGCCGGAGGCGATCGAAAGAACGCCTCCGGAGCGCCATCTAGTGGGCTTTCATGCAGCCAACTTTCAGTTGGCTGCATGAAATAGTTTTTTTTTATAAGAAAAAAACCCTCCCGCAGCCTCCCTGGCGATTTTAATAGAACGCCAGGGAGGTTAATAAACCGCTTGAAAGGTAAAAGTGGCTGTCTCCGCTCTATCTCCTGTATGCTGTCACTGTGAGTTGCAGCTCTAATGAGTTGCTGGTGCCAGAGCAAAAGGTGTGTTGTGCTGTTGACAATAGCAACCAACATATAGATTCTTACAAGATGGTCCTCCACCTAAATTACTTATCCAGGAACAAAAATCACGCCGGACATAAAGGATATCTTTCAAATGAATTTCGCACCTATACTTGAGACCTTAAAGCGGAACTGTAGATATAAAATAAACACGTTGTTTCACTTACCTGGGGCTTCCCCAAGCCTCCAGCAGCTGTCATGTCCCGCGCCGCTCCTCAACGAGTCTCCGTTCCCCCGCCGCCGCTCGTTCCCGTACTTCGACTTATAAGTTGATGCCAGGCGTATCCTTTCTTCCAGCTGGCTGCTGGTTGACGTTATTTGACAAGATTTTAGATGATGGACTTTGGACAACCTGGGCCCAGTTAAGTTATACCCCTCACTTCAGCAAGGAGGAGTTAGGGGCAGGGATCACACACACCTCTTTGGAACATGAGATGTGCCAGCCTCTTCTCACGGACACAGGAATATATCTGAATCATGATAGGTGTGATAATCTTCAAAACCACACAGTTTATGTTAAACCTAGTTACATTTTTAGGTCGATCAGAATTTATCGATAACAATAACATGAAGTCTTACTTCAGTTCTGGGAGTCCGATTGGTCAGGATACCTCTCAAACCCAGTGTCCTGCTAAATCCCACAACCTGTGCACATTTGATGGGCATAGAGATTTGCTATGCCATGAATTATGAAGAAAATGTGAAGGAAATATGGATATTGGGGATTCCTGGGTCACAGTAGGTCAGCTACTTCCAGGGAGAGTTGACAAACTCGGCTGGAAGTCTTTGAAGCTCGGACCGCAGAGCTAAATGTCAGATTTCCTGCTGAGATCGGGGCCGATCAGTCTGGAGAAGGATGCTTTAAATTGGTTCTGTCAGGCTGATATCTAATCTTCATCTGATGGATGAGCTATATAACTACCCAAAAATGCTAGGTACATATTTCACACAAAACTGCCAGTGCTTGCTAGCAGAGGCAGGAAGGAGAGGAAAAAAACAGTTGATTTAAACCAAAAATGTCATTTTGGTTGCTTGCAATGAAACTTGCATTTGTGACTCCATGATGCATTCGATATGTCACAGTCTCCATGGGATAGATACCTCTCCACTGTCTGTGCCAAGCACTAGCAAGTGACAAACCATTGCATGGGTGCAGCTGCTCATGTAAAAGAGGCATTGTTTATAAAAGTTGTTATCAGTTGTAAAGATCTCCACTCTTTTGTCAGTCCTTATATTTATAAATGGCTGGTCAGACTGAATGCCCCTTTATGACTGCTGGATTGCATTCTCTGTTTTTGTAGTGGAGAGCTCCCTAGACTGTAATTGCAAACAGTGATATTTGATTCAAACCCTATTTTGTTGTCAGTTTGGTATTTTTTTTGTACTTTGCGGTTATCAGCATTTTAAAAAGTTGTGATATGTGGCTACAATACAATTCATTGGTCTGTGTACTGCTACCTTTTTGTCATTGCTACTGATCAGTTACCCTATTCAAGTAGGTGGGACCTCTAATATCAAGCTATGATAGACAATCAAAGTAGTGCTCAATGCCATAAAGATCAGAAGACCCCTTTATAAATAAGGCAAACTTAACCTTCCTGGCGGTAAGCCCGAGCTGAGCTCGGGCTATGCCGCGCAGGAGGATATCTCAGCCCCTGGTGGGGCGATTTGCCCCATTTAAAGTGCTGTACGCGCAGCTAGTACTTTGCTAGCCGCGCACAGTTTAATCGCCGCCGCTCTGTGGCGATCGCCCGCACGCAGCGGCGGAAGAGGCCCCCGCCAGAGCCCTGCACTGCCCGGACCCAGGGGCGTAGGAATAGACCCTGCAGCCCCTGCAGTTGCAGGGGGGCCCCTAGCAAGTCAGGGGCCCGGAGGAGGAAAGGCTGTCACCACCGGCGTACCTACCGGGGATGCGACTCTCTCAGCCGCAGGGGGGCCCGGCCGCCCGGGGCTGCTCTGGGGCCCGCTCACTGTGCGTGGGGGGAGCGCTGCTCTGGACCCCCCAGCAAGGTGCTCAACTGGCCGCAGCGTCTAATAGACGCTGCGCCAGTTCATTCCCCGCTCCAGCAGCCTGCATAGTCTCCGGCAGGCAGAGCAGGGCTACGGCAAGATGGCCGCCGAAGAAGCCCTACACTAGAGACTATTTGTGTCTCTAGTACAGGGCTTCGGCAGCCATCTTGCCGTAGCCCTGCACTCTGCCTGTCAGCGCGGGAGATGTGCTGCAGGAGGACTCGGGGAGCTGCGAGCCAGATGCCGGGAGAGGAGAAGACTTCTGTCAGGTAAGTGAATTGTTTTTTTTTCACAGGTGCATTTTTTTTTCTAGTGTCTGCTGCCTACATTGTGATTTTCTGGTCACTGCTGCCCACATTGTGATTTTCAGGTGTCTGCTGCCCACATTATGATTTTCTGGTCACTGCTGCCCACATTGTGATTTTCTGGTGTCTGCTGCCCACATTGTGATTTTCTGGTGTCTGCTGCCCACATTACGATTTTCTGGTCACTGCTGCCCACATTGCGATTTTCAGGTGTCTGCTGCCCACATTGCGATTTTCTGGTGTCTGCTGCCCACATTACGATTTTCAGGTGTCTGCTGCCCACATTACGATTTTCTGGTCACTGCTGCCCACATTACGATTTTCTGGTGTCTGCTGCCCACATTACGATTTTCTGGTCACTGCTGCCCACATTGCGATTTTCTGGTGTCTGCTGCCCACATTGCGATTTTCTGGTGTCTGCTGCCTACATTACGATTTTCTGGTCACTGCTGCCCACATTGCGATTTTCTGGTCACTGCTGCCCACATTGCGATTTTCTGGTGTCTGCTGCCCACATTATGATTTTCTGGTGTCTGCTGCCCACATTACGATTTTCAGGTGTCTGCTGCCCACATTACGATTTTCAGGTGTCTGCTGCCCACATTACGATTTTCAGGTGTCTGCTGCCCACATTATGATTTTCTGGTGTCTGCTGCCCACATTGCGATTTTCTGGTGTCTGCTGCCCACATTGCGATTTTCTGGTGTCTGCTGCCCACATTACGATTTTCAGGTGTCTGCTGCCCACATTGTGATTTTCAGGTGTCTGCTGCCCACATTACGATTTTCGGGTCACTGCTACCCACATTGCGATTTTCTGGTCACTGCTGCCCACATTGCGATTTTCAGGTGTCTGCTGCCCACATTACGATTTTCAGGTGTCTGCTGCCCACATTTAGATTTTCAGGTGTCTGCTGCCCACATTTAGATTTTCAGGTGTCTGCTGCCCACATTGCGATTTTCAGGTGTCTGCTGCCCACATTGCGATTTTCTGGTGTCTGCTGCCCACATTACGATTTTCTGGTGTATGCTGCCCACATTAGGATTTTCTGGTGACTGCTGCCCACATTGCGATTTTCTGGTGACTGCTGCCCACATTGCGATTTTTCTGGTGACTGCTGCCCACATAAGGATTTTCTGGTGACTGCTGCCCACATTAGGATTTTCTGGTGTCTGCTGCCCACATTACGACATTCTGGTGACTGACTGCTGCCCACATTAGGATTTTCTGGTGACTGCTGCCCACATTACGATATTCTGGTGACTGCTGCCCACATTAGGATTTTCTGGTGACTGATGCCCACATTGCAATTTTCTGGTGACTGCTGCCCACATGGCGATTTTCTGGTGACTGCTGCCCACATTGCGATTTTCTGGTGAACTCTGCCCACATTACGATTTTCTGGTCACTGCTGCCCACATTGCGATTTTCAGGTGTCTGCTGCCCTCATTACGATTTTCAGGTGTCTGCTGCCCACATTACGATTTTCAGGTGTCTGCTGCCCACATTACGATTTTCAGGTGTCTGCTGCCCACATTGCGATTTTCAGGTGTCTGCTGCCCACATTACGATTTTCTGGTGTCTGCTGCCCACATTACGATTTTCAGGTGTATGCTGCCCACATTAGGATTTTCTGGTGTCTGCTGCCCACATTGCGATTTTCTGGTGACTGCTGCCCACATTGCGATTTTCAGGTGTCTGCTGCCCACATTGCGATTTTCTGGTGTCTGCTGCCCACATTACGATTTTCTGGTGTATGCTGCCCACATAAGGATTTTCTGGTGACTGCTGCCCACATAAGGATTTTCTGGTGACTGCTGCCCACATTAGGATTTTCTGGTGTCTGCTGCCCACATTACGACATTCTGGTGACTGACTGCTGCCCACATTAGGATTTTCTGGTGACTGCTGCCCACATTACGATATTCTGGTGACTGCTGCCCACATTAGGATTTTCTGGTGACTGATGCCCACATTGCAATTTTCTGGTGACTGCTGCCCACATGGCGATTTTCTGGTGACTGCTGCCCACATTGCGATTTTCTGGTGAACTCTGCCCACATTACGATTTTCTGGTCACTGCTGCCCACATTGCGATTTTCAGGTGTCTGCTGCCCTCATTACGATTTTCAGGTGTCTGCTGCCCACATTACGATTTTCAGGTGTCTGCTGCCCACATTACGATTTTCAGGTGACTGCTGCCCACATTGCGATTTTCAGGTGTCTGCTGCCCACATTGCGATTTTCTGGTGTCTGCTGCCCACATTACGATTTTCTGGTGTATGCTGCCCACATAAGGATTTTCTGGTGACTGCTGCCCACATTAGGATTTTCTGGTGTCTGCTGCCCACATTACGACATTCTGGTGACTGACTGCTGCCCACATTAGGATTTTCTGGTGACTGCTGCCCACATTACGATATTCTGGTGACTGCTGCCCACATTAGGATTTTCTGGTGACTGATGCCCACATTGCAATTTTCTGGTGACTGCTGCCCACATGGCGATTTTCTGGTGACTGCTGCCCACATTGCGATTTTCTGGTGAACTCTGCCCACATTACGATTTTCTGGCCCACATTACGATTTTCTGGTGAACACTGCCCACGTTACGATTGTCTGGTGAATGCTGTCCACGTTACGATTTTCTGGTGAACGCTGCCCACATTACGATTTTCTGGCCCACATTACGATTGTCTGGTAAAATGCTGCCCACTTTACAATTAATTTACAGTGAAACGCTGCCCCATTACGATTATTTGGCACCTATGGGGGGGGCCCCATCCAAATATTCGCAGGGGGGCCCAGTGATTTCTAGTTACGCCCCTGCCCGGACCAATGAGTTCCAGGCAGCGCTATGGGCTGGATTGGAGGCGTCTGACGTCAGGACGTCGGCTGACCTCCATGACGTCATTCCGATCGTCGGCATGGCGACAGGAGAAGCCAAACAGGGGAACGCGTTATATACGCGTTCCCCTGTTTGCTATTGATGCCGGCGACGATCGCACTAGAGGGACACATGCGCCCTCTAGTGGTGTTTCATGTAGCTACCACTCTGCCTATTTGGCAGAAAAAATGAACCACCAGGAGGGTTTCTGAGACAAAATAACTAATATATTTCTTACTCACCTGGGGCTTCTTCCATCCCCTTGCAGCCATCCCAGTCCCTCGCCGCAGCCCCGGTCCTCCTCGGTGTCCCTGTTGGCCGTCCGCAATGATGGCGACCCGCCGGCAGGGTCAACTCTTCTGCATCTGTGCTTCCATGTCATCTGGTGCGTACTGCGCCTGTGCAGCAGTTCCAAGCGGGGACGCCGTGGAGGACTGTGGCTGTGGTGAGGGACTGAGACATCTGCGAGGGCCTGGAAGAAACCCCAGGTGAGTAAATAGATTAACAATTTGTTATCTATATGCCAACAGATGGAATGAGCTTTAAACATGGATGACAGTTCATTTTAGGTTCCTGCTTTAGGAAATCAGTTTTATTTCATATTAGTAAGCATCTTTCAGAGCACACTTTACATAATTACAAGAGAAATGTTTCCGGTAGTTCTTTAGCTTTTTTCAAATGCTATTAATGCTATTGTGCTTCTACCTGGAAGTAGGAAAAGCAAGATCCATAGTTGGTGCTTGAGAAAAAAAGAAGAAACATTGGTCCCCGGGAAAGGCAAGCAGTAAATGCAAGCAAATAGACATTTACATAATTCCCTTATGGAAACAGGAACATTGCTGTAATCATAGTAAATAACAAGTCATTTGGCTAAGAAATGATTGTGTATTTCAAGGATTATGGATGGCGTCTTTATAAAGCATCTGGCATCAGTGGTGGGTTAGCCCATATGCTTACCCATTGTATCAAGCTGCTTAGCATATCATTAAATAACACTTCCACATCTACATTGTTTTACTTCAGTTATGTTTTTTTCTGAAAAAAAAATGTCATTATAGAGCATATTTAAAAAAACTAAAAAAATTATTGAACACAAATATTTCTCTTCAAAATGCCAGTGATGTAAAGCATGTATACATACAATTACAAGTTGTAATTGTACATACAAATATAAACAAGTAATATGCATATGATGGATATAACCTGGATATACAGTAACCTTGCAGTGGTGTATTACCTAAGTATAAAAGGATGGGATCGAGCAGGGTCAGTGCTAGATACAATGTCCTGGGTCAGATCATATTAATACTGTATTTGCTGAATATAATTCTTCCTTCTTGAAAGAGAAGGTATTTGCAGTTATTCAGTTTCAGGTCTGCAAAAAATAACTCCCATAATGCACCACTCCTGTTTAGTGAGTGATTATGTAAATTATTCCTTTATGTCCTGCAAAGGCCAAGCACACATCCAATGGCTGGTGAGCAGTGTGCCTATAGCCATATAATTTCACAGAGTCATACTAATTCAACTCTAAAGGTGGCCACTAACGGTCCAATTTCTAGCGAGAAATAGTTCGAGCGATCAGAAATTCTGATCGGATTGGTTGTAAATAACCTCCATTGGTGGACACAATCGATTATGAACGAGTGAAAAATATGTCACCCGAATGAATTTTCGTCGAACCAAAATTTGGATTTTCTTGTTGGTTGTGATAGATAGGAAGTAAAGATTGGTTCAATGATGGTGTAGTGAACGATTTATTACAATATTTCACTTCCGATCAGAATTTCTGATCGCTCGAACGATTTCTCGCTAGAAATTGGACAGTTAGTGGCCAGCTTAAGTCTACAATTCCTCTTATAAGTGCAATTCATGAATAAATATGACTCTAGGGGTGGGTCTAGGGAGATAGGAGTGTTACAGAATACTCGATGGGGTCACAGTGAACGAAAACCACTAGGCCTTTGTTAGAGTCTAAAAGGAACCTAAAAAAAAGTATGTTAGATAAAAATTTGTCTTCTTAAAGAAGAAGAAAGGGGAATATGGAGGTTGCCATATTTATTTCCTTTTAAACAATACAGTTGCTCACACCTGAAACAAGCATGCAGTAAATTCAGTCAGACCTCATTGAAATATCTCATTGGCATGTTTGTTTAGGGTCTATGGCTAAAAATATTAGAAACAGATGATCAGCAGGTCAGCCAGGCAATTTGTATTGTTTATAAGGAAATAAATATTGCAGCCTCCGTATCCATCTCACTTTACTTGTCCTTTAAAGAGAACCCGAGGTGGGTTTGAAGAATATTATCTGCTTACAGAGGCTGGATCTGCCTATACAGCCCAGCTAGTGTTGGGCGAACATCTAGATGTTCGGGTTCGGGCCGAACAGGCCGAACATGGCCGCGATGTTCGGGTGTTCGACCCGAACTCCGAACATAATGGAAGTCAATGGGGACCCGAACTTTTGTGCTTTGTAAAGCCTCCTTACATGCTACATACCCCAAATTTACAGGGTATGTGCACCTTGGGAGTGGGTACAAGAGGAAAATTTTTTTTAGCAAAAAGAGGTTATAGTTTTTGAGAAAATCGATTTTAAAGTTTCAAAGGGAAAACTGTCTTTTAAATGCGGGAAATGTCTGTTTTCTTTGCACAGGTAACATGCTTTTTGTCGGCATGCAGTCATAAATGTAATACATATAAGAGGTTCCAGGAAAAAGGACCGGTAACGCTAACCCAGCAGCAGCACACGTGATGGAACAGGAGGAGGGTGGCGCAGGAGGAGAAGGCCACGCTTTGTGAGACACAACAACCCAGGCCTTGCATGAGGACTAGAAGCGTGCGGATAGCATGCTTTGTACCGCCATGCAGTCATAAATTTAATAAAGATAAGTGGTTCAATAAACAGGGACCACGCGGCAACGCTAACCCAGCAGCAGCAGACGTGATGGAACAGGAGGAGGCGCAGGAGGAGAAGGCCACGCTTTGTGAGACACAACAACCCAGGCCTTGCATGAGGACAAGAAGCGTGCGGATAGCATGCTTTGTACCGCCATGCAGTCATAAATGTAATAAAGATAAGAGGTTCCATAAACAGGGACCGGCAACGCTAACCCAGCAGCAGCAGCAGCACACGTGATGGAACAGGAGCAGGCGCAGGAGGAGAAGGCCACGCTTTGTGAGACACAACAACCCAGGCCTTGCATGAGGTACCGCCATGCAGTCATAAATGTAATAAAGATAAGTGGTTCAATAAACAGGGACCACGCGGCAACGCTAACCCAGCAGCAGCAGACGTGATGGAACAGGAGGAGGCGCAGGAGGAGAAGGCCACGCTTTGTGAGACACAACAACCCAGGCCTTGCATGAGGACAAGAAGCGTGCGGATAGCATGCTTTGTACCGCCATGCAGTCATAAATTTAATAAAGATAAGTGGTTCAATAAACAGGGACCACGCGGCAACGCTAACCCAGCAGCAGCAGACGTGATGGAACAGGAGGAGGCGCAGGAGGAGAAGGCCACGCTTTGTGAGACACAACAACCCAGGCCTTGCATGAGGACAAGAAGCGTGCGGATAGCATGCTTTGTACCGCCATGCAGTCATAAATTTAATAAAGATAAGTGGTTTAATAAACAGGGACCACGCGGCAACGCTAACCCAGCAGCAGCAGACGTGATGGAACAGGAGGAGGCGCAGGAGGAGAAGGCCACGCTTTGTGAGACACAACAACCCAGGCCTTGCATGAGGTACCGCCATGCAGTCATAAATGTAATAAAGATAAGTGGTTCAATAAACAGGGACCGGCAACGCTAACCCAGCAGCAGCAGCAGCACACGTGATGGAACAGGAGCAGGCGCAGGAGGAGAAGGCCACGCTTTGTGAGACACAACAACCCAGGCCTTGCATGAGGTACCGCCATGCAGTCATAAATGTAATAAAGATAAGTGGTTCAATAAACAGGGACCACGCGGCAACGCTAACCCAGCAGCAGCAGACGTGATGGAACAGGAGGAGGCGCAGGAGGAGAAGGCCACGCTTTGTGAGACACAACAACCCAGGCCTTGCATGAGGACAAGAAGCGTGCGGATAGCATGCTTTGTACCGCCATGCAGTCATAAATTTAATAAAGATAAGTGGTTCAATAAACAGGGACCACGCGGCAACGCTAACCCAGCAGCAGCAGACGTGATGGAACAGGAGGAGGCGCAGGAGGAGAAGGCCACGCTTTGTGAGACACAACAACCCAGGCCTTGCATGAGGACAAGAAGCGTGCGGATAGCATGCTTTGTACCGCCATGCAGTCATAAATTTAATAAAGATAAGTGGTTTAATAAACAGGGACCACGCGGCAACGCTAACCCAGCAGCAGCAGACGTGATGGAACAGGAGGAGGCGCAGGAGGAGAAGGCCACGCTTTGTGAGACACAACAACCCAGGCCTTGCATGAGGTACCGCCATGCAGTCATAAATGTAATAAAGATAAGTGGTTCAATAAACAGGGACCGGCAACGCTAACCCAGCAGCAGCAGCAGCACACGTGATGGAACAGGAGCAGGCGCAGGAGGAGAAGGCCACGCTTTGTGAGACACAACAACCCAGGCCTTGCATGAGGACAAAAAGCGTGCGGATATAGCAGCAATGCTTTTTGCCGCCATGCAGTCATAAATGTAATACAGATGAGAGGTTCAATAAACAGGGACCGGTAACGCTACACCATCCCAGATGTTCATTGGTCATGTTACTTGGTTGGGGTCCTGGAGTGTTGCGTAGTCGTTTCCAATCCAGGATTGATTCATTTTAATTTGAGTCAGACGGTCTGCATTTTCTGTGGAGAGGCGGATACGCCGATCTGTGACGATGCCTCCGGCAGCACTGAAACAGCGTTCCGACATAACGCTGGCTGCCGGGCAAGCCAGCACCTCTATTGCGTACATTGCCAGTTCGTGCCAGGTGTCTAGCTTCGATACCCAATAGTTGAAGGGTGCAGATGGATTGTTCGACACAGCTACGTCATCTGACATGTAGTCCTTGACCATCTTCTCCAGGCGATCGGTGTTGGAGGTGGATCTGCACGCTTCCTGTTCAGTGGGCTGCTGCTGCATGGGTGTCAGAAAATTTTCCCACTCCAAGGACACTGCCGATACCGTTCCCTTTTGGGCACTAGCTGCGGCTTGCGTTGTTTGCTGCCCTCCTGGTCGTCCTGGGTTTGCGGAAGTCAGTCTGTCGGCGTACAACTGGCTAGAGGAGGGGGAGGATGTCAATCTCCTCTCTAAAGTCTCCACAAGGGCCTGCTGGTATTCTTCCATTTTGACCTGTCTGACTCTTTCTTCAAGCAGTTTTGGAACATTGTGTTTGTACCGTGGATCCAGAAGGGTATAAACCCAGTAATTGGTGTTGTCCAGAATGCGCACAATGCGTGGGTCGCGTTCAATGCAGTCTAGCATGAATTGAGCCATGTGTGCAAGAGTCCTACCAGAATCCTCAAAATCCTCTTGTGAGTGTTGTGATAGTTGTTGTGATGCATCATAGTCGTCACCTTCCTCCTGGTCTGCTTCTGCTGACCATTCGCGCTGAATTGTGGAAGTCCAACGTGCACCGCTCTGGCCCTCGTCAGTGGTGGCATGAAATTCCTGCTCCAACTCCAGCTGTTCCTCCTCCTCTTCTTCGTCATAGCTGCTGGGGCCAGCGTTCCCTGAGGCGGATGGCCTGATGTTGGTACCATCACGCTGATCGTTTTCTCCTTCAGATTCCCCCAGTTGCATCATGACAGCTGTTTCCTTGATTTTCAACATTGACCTCTTCAGTAAACACAGCAGTGGTATGGTAATGCTGACTGAAGAGTTGTCACTGGTCACAAGCAACGTGGATTGCTCAAAATTTTGGAGGACTTGGCAGAGGTCCAACATGTTGGCCCAATCGGATCCACAGAAGCTTGGCAGCTGGCCGGATGCGCCTCGGTACTGCGCCTTCATGTACTGGACCACTGCACTCTTCTGCTCACAAAAGCGTGCTAGCATGTGCAGCGTAGAATTCCAGCGCGTAGGGACATCACACAGCAAGCGATGGTGGGGGAGATTGAAGCGCTCCTGCATCTTGGCGAGTGCCCCCGAAGCAGTACTGGAATTTCTACAATGTTTGGCCACTCGACGCACCTTCAACAGAAGATCGGCCACGCCTGGGTATGTCCTCAGGAACCGCTGAACTACTAGGTTCATCACGTGCGCCAGGCAAGGGATGTGTGTCAGCTTAGCCAACCTTAAAGCGCGAATGAGATTACTCCCATTATCACACACAACCATGCCCGGTTTCAAGTCCAGCGGTGCCAGCCACAAATCCGTCTGTTCCTTTATTCCCTTCCAAATTTCCTCCCCTGTGTGCTGCTTATCCCCAAGGCAGATCAGCTTCAGCAACGCTTGCTGACGCATGCCAACAGCTGTGCTGCACTGCTTCCACGATCCTACTGCTGCTGGGTTAGCGTTTCCGGATGAGGTACAGCTTTGAGATGCGTTGGAGGAGAAGGAGTCAGAGAGGTAGGTGCTGCTGTTGTTATCCAGTGGGAGGGACGGCGGTGCAGCTGTTTGCGGCGTGGGCAACACCCGCGCCGTAGCAGGTGAGGAATCGCTGCCAGGCTCCACAAGGTTCACCCAGTGCACGGTAAGGGAGATGTATCGACCCTGGCCGAACGCACTCGTCCAAGTGTCAGTGGTGAGGTGAACCTTGCAGGCAACGGCATTCTTCAAGCTTCGGGTTATTTTGCTGACCACGTGCTCATGCAACTCAGGCACTGCAGAGCGCGCAAAGTGGTAGCGGCTGGGAACCACGTAACGTGGGATGGCCACTGACATCATGCCCTTGAAGCTGTTTGTCTCCACCACTCGATGTGGCAGCATTTCGCAGGCCAGAAGCTTGGCTATGCTGGCTGTTACTGCCATGGCCCGGGGGTCATTTGCTGGCAATTTCCTCTTGCGCTCAAACATCTCCGACACAGACAACTGAACCGTAGCGCTGCACACGGAAGGGCTGTTGGTTGTTGTGTTTGATGAACACTGGGAGACCTCAAGAGCACTACTCCGGAAAGTGACAGTGTCAGCGTCGTCTGATGTTTGTGAATGTTGTGAACCACGCAATGGCTGGGCTACTGCTGCTGCTGAGGCGGGTCTGGTGGTGAGTCTGGTGAACCCAAGGGAGGCAGTGTTGCTGGTACCCTGTCCTGCCGCGTTTGCCCACAGAGTGGGATGTTTGGATAGCATGTGGCGGCTCATGCTGGTGGTGGAGAGGTTGTTAATACTTTTCCCCCTGCTCAGGCGAGTCTTGCACACCTTGCAAATCGCCATGGTAACATCCTCAGTGCAGTCTTCAAAGAAAGCCCAGACTTTGGAGCACCTGCCTCCTTGCTGGCGATTTCTGTTTCCTCCTCTTTTGCCTCTCACTCTAACTTCCACGCTTGTGGTGCCTGAAATTGCGCGCCGCCTACCTTGTGGCACAAGGCGAACTCGTGCAGCAGTGGGTTCTTCAACAGACTCATCTGTGCTGCTGCTACGACGGCGATGTTCTCGTTCACAAATAAAATCTGGGTCTTTGTCCACATTGTCCATACCCTCCTCTTCCATCTCCTCAAACTCGTCATATGTCATTGTGGGGGGCCGCCGCCGTGGAGTAGAGCTCCCCAGAACAACCTCTGCGCAGCTCACTCCAACGTCGTCTTCCAGATCTTGTCGGCCGACCTCCTGCAATTGCAACCCCTCCTGCCCAACTTGCTCTGGGATTTGGGTTTCCGAGTCCTCCTCGGACTCGCCTTGTATTTCAGTGCGCGGTGCATTTCCCACAGTTAATGGTTGTGAATCCGGGCACAACATTTCTGGCTGTTCCTCCATTGACCTTTCATAGGTGGAAGTTTGTTGGGCTGGGAAAAGCTCCTGCGAATACCCCATTGTGTCCTGAGGTAATTCATAGGACTGGTTATCTGGCAGTTGTGTGCGTGGTGTCGCTGCCGGTTGTGTCAGCTTTGTGCCCACTGGCTCCTTGTAACTGGCTGAGGACTCGGACCTCGTGCGTGATGTGCTGGTGCTGCTTAACCCACTGCTGGACGCTTGAGAGGTCATCCAAGTAATTATCTGGTCCTGTTCTTTTGGATTTGTGAGGGTTGTTGTCCTGGACAACATGGGCGGTATTGAGTGGGTTTTCTTGGGTGCTCCCCTGTGGCCTGTACGTGAACCGTCAGGGGAAACACCTCTTCCCTTGCCCCTTCCTCTTTCACCGGATTTCTTCCTCATTTCACTTATCCTTACAGTACACGCTGACTGGCAGCAGTACAGTGGCAGTACAGAAATGCTATACAGTACCACTATTCCCAGCAGCGACACAGAGCACAATGCTATACAGTGGTGGGTGAGCGGTGTACTACTGTTCCCAGGCCCAGCAGACACAGAGTGGAAGTAAACACAATGCTATATAGTCTGGCTGAGCGGTGTACACAGAGTGGCAGTACACACAATGCTATATAGTCTGGCTAAGCCGTGTACACAGAGTGTCATTAAACACAATGCTATATATAGCGTGGCTGAGCGAGGTGCACAGTGGCAGTACACACAATGCTTTATAGTCAGGCTGAGCCGTGTACACAGAGTGTCAGTAAACAATGGTATATAGTCTGGCTGAGCGGTGTACACAGAGTGTCAGTAAACAACGGTATATAGTCTGGCTGAGCGGTGTACACAGAGTGGCAGTAAACACAATGCTATATATAGCGTGGCTGAGCGAGGTGCACAGTGGCAGTACACACAATGCTATAGAGCCAGGCTAAGCCGTGTACACAGAGTGTCAGAAAACACAATGCTATATATAGCGTGGCTGAGCGAGGTGCACAGTGGCAGTACACACAATGCTATATTAGTCAGGCTAAGCCGTGTACACAGAGTGTCAGAAAACACAATGCTATATATAGCGTGGCTGAGCGAGGTGCACAGTGGCAGTACACACAATGCTATATTAGTCAGGCTAAGCCGTGTACACAGAGTGTCAGAAAACACAATGCTATATATATAGCGTGGCTGAGCGAGGTGCACAGTGGCAGTACACACAATGCTATATATAGCGTGGCTGAGCGAGGTGCACAGTGGCAGTACACACAATGCTATATATAGCGTGGCTGAGCAAGGTGCACAGTGGCAGTACACACAATGCTATATTAGTCAGGCTAAGCCGTGTACACAGAGTGTCAGAAAACACAATGCTATATATATAGCGTGGCTGAGCGAGGTGCACAGTGGCAGTACACACAATGCTTTATAGTCAGGCTGAGCCGTGTACACAGAGTGTCAGTAAACAATGGTATATAGTCTGGCTGAGCGGTGTACACAGAGTGTCAGTAAACAACGGTATATAGTCTGGCTGAGCGGTGTACACAGAGTGGCAGTAAACACAATGCTATATATAGCGTGGCTGAGCGAGGTGCACAGTGGCAGTACACACAATGCTATATATAGCGTGGCTGAGCGAGGTGCACAGTGGCAGTACACACAATGCTATATATAGCGTGGCTGAGCGAGGTGCACAGTGGCAGTACACACAATGCTATATTAGTCAGGCTAGCCTAAGCCGTGTACACAGAGTGTCAGAAAACACAATGCTATATATATAGCGTGGCTGAGCGAGGTGCACAGTGGCAGTACACACAATGCTATATATAGCGTGGCTGAGCGAGGTGCACAGTGGCAGTACACACAATGCTATATATAGCGTGGCTGAGCGAGGTGCACAGTGGCAGTGCACACAATGCTATATATAGCGTGGCTGAGCGAGGTGCACAGTGGCAGTACACACAATGCTTTATATAGCGTGGCTGAGCGAGGTGCACAGTGGCAGTACACACAATGCTATATATAGCGTGGCTGAGCGAGGTGCACAGTGGCAGTACACACAATGCTATATATAGCGTGGCTGAGCGAGGTGCACAGTGGCAGTACACACAATGCTATATAAGTCAGGCTAAGCCGTGTACACAGAGTGTCAGAAAACACAATGCTATATATATAGCGTGGCTGAGCGAGGTGCACAGTGGCAGTACACACAATGCTATATATAGCGTGGCTGAGCGAGGTGCACAGTGGCAGTACACACAATGCTATATATAGCGTGGCTGAGCGAGGTGCACAGTGGCAGTACACACAATGCTATATTAGTCAGGCTAGCCTAAGCCGTGTACACAGAGTGTCAGAAAACACAATGCTATATATATAGCGTGGCTGAGCGAGGTACACAGTGGCAGTAAACAATGCTATATATAGTGTGGCTGAGCGAGCGGTGTACTACTGTTCCCAGCAGCAACACACAATGACTGGGGGGGACCCTGGCTAGCGTGGCTGGAGAGCGAACTACCCTGCCTGCCTACCCAAAGCTAAACCCACAGACAAATGGCGGAGATATGACGTGGTTCGGGTATTTATTTACCCGAACCACGTGACCGTTCGGCCAATCAGAGCGCGTTCGGGCCCGAACCACGTGACCCGTTCGGCCAATCACAGCGCTAGCCGAACGTTCGGGGAACGTTCGGCCATGCGCTCTTAGTTCGGCCATGTGGCCGAACGGTTTGGCCGAGCACCGTCAGGTGTTCGGCCGAACTCGAACATCACCCGAACAGGGTGATGTTCTGCAGAACCCGAACAGTGGCGAACACTGTTCGCCCAACACTAAGCCCAGCCTCTGTTGCTATCCCAAACCCCCCTAAGGCCCCCCTGCACTCTGCAATCCCTCATAAATCACAGCCACGCTGCTGACAAACAGCTTGTCAGAGCTGGCTGTGTTTATCTCTATAGTGTCAGTCTGCTGCTCTCCCCGCCTCCTGCAGAACTCCAGTCCCCGCCTGCATCCCTTCCCTCCCTGCTGATTGGAGGGAAGGGATGGGGGCAGGGACCGGAGCTATGCAGGAGGCGGGGGAGCAGCTGAGACTGACACTACAGATGTAAACACAGCCTCACAGCACGGTTGTGATTTATGAGGGATTGCAGAGTGCAGGGGGACCTTAGTGGGGTTTGGGATAGCAACAGAGACTGGGCTGTATAGGCAGATCCAGCCTCTGTATGCAGATAACATTCTTTAAACACACCTCGGGTTCTCTTTAAAGAGGAACTCCAGTGAAAATAATGTAGTAAAAAAAGTGCTTCATTTTTTACAATAATTATGTATAAATGATTTAGTCAGTGTTTGCTCATTGTAAAATCTTTCCTCTCCCCGATTTACATTCTGACATGTATTACATGGTGACATTTTTACTGTGGGCAGGTTATGTAGCTGCTCCTAGCTGTTTTGGCTGTTAGAGACAGCTGTAAACAGCTAATTCCTGTCTGTGAACTTTGTTACATTGTAACAAACTGCCCAAAGTACCGCGGTACTCAGAGCTTCTTGTGGGAGGGGTTTCAGCAGAAAATCAGTCACACAGCGCCCCCTGATGGTCTGTTTGTGAAAAGCATTATATTTCTCATGTAAAAGGGGGTATCAGCTACTGATTGGGATAAAGTTCAATTCTAGGTTGGAGTTTCTCTGTAAAACAGAAGACATTTGCAGTTATCTTTATATGAATAAGAAGGAACTCCCATGATGCATTACTTCAACCAATGCATATATGAATCATTTATTTATGTCCCTAAAAAGCCAAGCAAACATACAGAGCCCCCCCCCCTTCCCTCCCCCGGCCTCTATCTCCCAAATACAGAGCAGTAAACAAATAACAGATCCCCGGGCCGTATTCCTTTTCACTTTTTACAGCTGCCAGGTGTTCTGCTGCATCCTCCGTACGGCTCCTGATGCATGCAAATGACCCAACTGGAGCCTACAGAAGTTGAGATGACCTCCTCAAACCCCTCATCAATACTGTTCACAATCACGGCATGTTTTGTATGGACTTGTATAACCGTCAATACCACTAGGGAGGTTAATATGTTAGTGATGGTCATGTCTAGGTGAACTCATGGAGAAGCATGTAATTTGTTTGATCAACTGATAGATTTGCAAAGCTCTGATTTCCTGTGATCACATCCTCATTTAGAATATAATCATGACTAGCAAATCAGAGACGAACATATCCATCACCTGACCAAACTGATCACATGCTTCTCCATGAGTTCTCCTAGACATTACTATTACTAATGGGGGACTGAACCAAAACAGACAGCACTGGGAACACACACAGTTTATTTATGTATAAAAGTACAGGAATTAAACCAATGGCTATTTGTTATGTATTCAGTGTCACTATAATGTTCTGTGTCAATATTAAATTGCGTGTAAGTTTTCCAAGTTAAAAGAAAAAGTCATTGCATCAGGAGGTTGGCGTTACTAAAGGTTATTAGGCAAGGATGTGTTCTTCTATGAAATATTGTTGGCTGTCACTGATAAGCTCCACTTTTGAAATACTATAAAGCAAAGCTGTCAGGAATTCTAAATGCGAAGCATGGTCTACTATTTCAAGCACATTAAGTCTGTTCTCTCTCCCAAATGTTGGCAAAAACATGTACCCGATCAATAAAAAGTTTCACTGTTTACAATGATTTAACTGTAAAAGGAGTTGCTTTGTAAAATTTGCCATATCTGTGAAATGATGAGCAAAGGAAATTAATGTTTAAGTCATCTCCATCCATCATTTGTAATCTGGCATTCTTGCTTAGGGCTCTTTCACATCAGAGCTTGCGTTGGAGAACGCTCAAAGCATACGTTTTGTTGTATGTCTTTTACTGCGTTTTGATATGCGTTGCACTGCAGTGAGTGTGCGTTTTTAATCCGTTTTCAATGCGTTACTGCACATAGAAAAACGCAGGTAATTTTTTTTTCTTTTAGTTGTCAACTTTCTACATTGTTCCTCTGTTGCATTCTGGGACTGATTGCCTGCGTTAACGGATTAAAAACGCGCATAGTGTGCGTTTTACATTGACTAACATTGTAACGCATAAAGCTAGCGTTGGCCAAAAAACTGCGCCTGGGTGCAGTGTAACGCAACGCACAAAAAGGCTGCGTTATATGTGAAAGCTAAAATGAAAGTCTATGGACTTTCATTTCACCTTGGGTAACGCAAACTTTATCCTTTGCGTTGAAACGCAGAAAATCTGCCCTAATGTGAAAGAGCCCTTAGTGCCAGCCCCACAGGGTGCCTTTGCTATACTCCAAATCCTACCATGTTTATCCAAAGTGCCTTCATCTCAGGCCTAGGAAGGGTGAGAGAGTAAGGCTAAATGTTTACACTTGAACCCAGTGCTTTTGTGCCATTATTGAAGTAGGTAATGTGGGTGCCGGAGGCACTCCAATAAAATGGGAACTGCATAAACCGCAATGTTAATTGTGGCAATGCCAGCGTACAGGGGGATAATTTGGATGCAGGTTGCGCTCGATAGTTGTCATATGTTGGCAGAGCTAATATTGGTGGATTTAGTGGCAAAGACGATGCTTATGTTGGTGGAGATTGTGGCGTATGGAGTAGGTTAGGGTTAGGCATCATTAGAGAGAGAATTCAAGTGAGAATAGGGTCAGGTTAGACAATAGTAAAATATAGGTATAAATTACAGATACTTTACTATCGGAATTATGTTGAGCCCAATAGTAGAATATCAGTAATTTACTACTAATCTACCTGTACTATCGGCTATGTATGTATGTTTTTATGGCCTCTCCTTTCTGCATCAAATACTAAAATAAAATGTATTATTATTATTATTATCATCATAATCAATTTCCCATTAAATCTGAACTGCATGCAAGCATAGAAAACACCAGTGGTCGTAACTAAAAATGCATTCAACGGAATTTTATATAAACCCAGTATGTATACCACACCTAACTTCTCACCTGCAAACTTCTGAGCAGCAGTCAGACTAAGGAAGGAGAGGACAACACTCTGATGTCAGTCTTACATTATTTATGAGCATCCTAAAGATGGTTATACAAGATTTATTAAATAGTCTAAATTGGCACTAACTAGTTAAGCAACACAACCATTTCAATTAATTAACTAAGCATGTGAATGATCTTTTTATTTATTTGCCATGTCACATAGCTTGCATTAAAACTGTAGTGATGAAAACGGTGGATTTGTTGTGTTCATTCGAATTGTGCCTTTTCAGTCGGATGAAAGATAACTTATAGTTACAGTATTAGTCAAACTTCAAAATCACATTTGTTAAAGGGACTCTGAGCACCTCTCATGGGCATGCCTTTAGGCCAGATGACTTCCAACAAAGTCGTGCTAGGACCTCTCTGGAGGAACCTTTTGCAATGGCCATGCGTGTCACTTCCTCTTCCTGCTTCATTCAGTGATTCATTCAATGAAGTTATAACATAGCCAATATGGCAGCCACGATTTTTAAATTGAAATAGAAAGAAAACTAATTGGTGTAGAATGGCGATGCAGGCATCAAATGAAAGAGGAGAGCACAAGCTACAGAAAGGTATGCATCTTTAAGTACTTTGCAGTACTGGTCGGAGTCTTAAAGTGAACCAGAGATGAAGCACCCTCATGTATTTTACCGTATAGATCAGTGGGAACATTAGAGAAAACACCTAACCTCAAGCTGTGCAGTGCAGAATGAAACAGAAAGCAAGGTAGGTGTTTTCTGTAATGTTCCCACTGATATATATGGTAAAATACATGAGGGTGCATCATCTCTGGTTCCCTTTAAAGGCATGCCCATGAGATGTGCTCGGAGTCCCTTTAAAGTTCCCAGCAAGGCCAAACTAAGTGTCTATAAAATAACCCCTCTAATGCCACCTGAAAACACCAAAATAAGTTGTTCTCTATCTGACTTCTCTGTTATTTTTGCTGGGACCGTATAGGACATTCTTAATGTAGTATATGTTAAATTCAGCAATAATATCAAATCTAATGAAATTAAGACATGTTGATAAACATTCAGATGTTCTATTCATTGCACATCCTGAATTGTGAGTGTCAGGAGTGTGGGAACAGGAAGCAGCAGAACATGATTGAGGTCCCCACTGCTTTGTATTGCATTGTACATTACAAAGCAAGTTACGGTGGCAGTGCAATCAACATTGTACAACATTCCTGTTGGGGAGGCTTCTCTAATATCTAACGGTGCATTACAGCAAAAAAAAACAAAAACAAGATCAAGACGATTTTGAATATTTATGTGATCTATCACACATTGTATAGTGTATGACCAGCATAACATCTTTTTCCTGGAGACATGTACCATGCATGTACAGTACTTTTCCCCTCTCCACTCTAATGCATAGTCTGCATGTTACAGAGGACACCACTTGCCCAAGATGTCCCTGCGAGAGTGAGTATTCTTCATTTAGGGCCCGCTTCCACGGAGAGTTTCCCCGCAGGGAAACTCTGCCATAGGGTAGAATGGCGCCGCCGGCCTAATCGCTTGCGCTAGCGATTCGGCCGACATTACCATCCGAAATGGTGAGGGAGGCTGCGAATCCAATAGCCATGCATGGCACGGCTGATGGGATTCGTATGCAAACCCGCAGACCAGGAAGTGACTCCGCGCGTCTCTCAGACGCGTGCGTCACAAGTGGAAACAGGCCCTTAAACTGTGATTTTAAAGCAGTTTATAGACCTACAATGGAGGTCACACAGGTTCACTTTAAAGAAAACCTGTAACGAAAAAAACCTCCCCTGGGGGGTACTCGCCTCGGATGGGGGAAGCCTCCGGGTTCCTACTGAGGCTCCCCCCGTCCTCCTCGGTCCCACAGCGGTGGCAATACAGCTCCCCAAACAGCTGGAATGTAAATATTTACCTTTCCGGCTCCAGCAAAGGCGCAGTATCGGCTCTCCGCTCGGGGATAAGCGGAAATAGCCGATCGCTGTCGGGCCGCTCTACTGCGCAGGCTTAAGACGCCTGCGCAGTAGAGTGGACCCGACAGAGATCGGCTATTTTCGCCTATCTCCGTGCAGAGAGACCCACAGCGTCCCTGCTGGAGCCAGGAAAAGTAAATAAATCAGTGAGCCTTGTCGAGGGAGGATTCCGGGACACTTCGGGGGAGCCAGCGCTGGACTGCCTGTAGCTATAGTGGAGGGGGAAGCCTCACTGGGACCCTGAGGCTTCCCCCTCCCGAGGCGAGTACCCCCCAGGGGAACTTTTTATTGTTACAGGTTCTCTTTAACAGATTGTTCATTCAGATAATTCTAGGTAATCCCACCTTTACACTAAGAGAATACAATAGTGACTTTTCAGTGTACTATGTCCAGTTTGTCTTTGTTGAAGTGCCCAGGAGAAAAGATTGGTTCCTGGCTGTTCTCAATCTCATGAACACCGTTTGACTTCTATACAACTTTGTGCAAGCAAGACTGTCTACTTTTATTCACCTAAACCTGCCTCTGCACCTATTGTCATTACTTGATCCATACATAAGCCTCCAATTAGAATGCATAAACAATGCTGAAAGGCAGGTAGCAATAATGACCTGAATGATCTCTAGATGAGCAATCTGAAATGAGCACCCTTAAAGGGGAACTGAAGAGAGAGGTATATGGAGGCTGTCATGTTTATTTCCTTTTAATCAATACCAGTTACCTGGCGGCCCTGTTGGTCTATTTCTCTGCAGTAGTATCTCATTAAAACCAGAAACAAGCATGCAGCTATTCTTGTCAGATCAGACTTATAAGTCTGAACCACTGAAACACCTGATCTGCTGCATGCTTGTTCAGGGGCTATGGCTAATAGTATTAGAGGCAGAGGATAAGCAGGGCTGCCAGGCAACTGGTATTGTCTAAAAGGAAATAAACATGACAGCCTCCATATACCTCTCTCTTCAGTTCCCCTTTAATTTAAATGATTGTCATCATCCCATCTGTCATTCAGTAAAATCTTCACTATCCTCCGGCCAATACAAAAATCCATACCTTACATTTTCCTAATGCCAAACATTTCAATCAATGGTACACTTGTGACAGTAGTGCAGACACTCCGCAGAAGTGTTTTGTAAAAGATTTATTGACGCTTCTGCACTGAAAAAGTAATACAGCATTGAGGGAATGTTTTGCTTGGCTTCAGCAGCATGCATCTTCAATAGAACAAAGAAGTCTGCATGGTCAGATAATCATGTCCTCTGCAAATACAGTCACAAGTCCTCTGTCTGCTCTGTTTAAATCCTTAAAGAGGAACTCTAGTGAAAATAATGTAATAAAAAAAGTGCTTAATTTTTACAATAATTATGTATAAATGATTTAGTCAGTGTTTGCCCGTTGTAAAATCTTTCCTCTCCCTGATTTACATTCTGACATGTATCACACGGTGACATCTTTACTGCTGGCAGGTGGTGTCAGAGGAAGGAGCTGCTGCTTGCTTTTTTGGCAGTTGGAAAAAGCTCTAAACAGCTATTTCCCACAATGCAACAAGGTTCACAGACAGGAAGCTGCCAGGACCATGGTACTCATAGTTTCCTGTTGGAGGGGTTTCACCACAATATCAGCCATACAGAGTCCCCTGATGGTCCTTTTGAGAAAAGGAATAGATTTCTCATGTAAGGGGGGGGGGGGGTGTCAGCTACTGATTGGGATGAAATCCAATTCTTGGTCACAGTTTCTCTTTAAGTCACACTGTAAGATTTTCAATTACACTGATATTGTTTAACTTATGTCAACATGGCAGTTTTATGACTTTTAAAAGAGAAATTCAAGACTTGTAAAATAACAAATATTCCTGGGGTGTAACTACAAATCATCATGGGGCCCCCCAGCAAAACTTTGATGGGGTCCCCAATGCTCACACCGTTTCCACTGATCAATTAACTGGCAGTTGGTTAAAGGGACTCCGAGCAGTGCCCAAACTATGGAAAGATGCATATCATTGGTATGTGACACACAAGCATATCATTGGAATGTGACACACACTCTCTGACTGTGCAGGAGCTCCTGCACAGTCAGAGAGTGTGTCAAATTCACCACTTGTTACATTGTGTTTACTTAAATGTATCTATCTAAACTTCGGATGCGTCTGCATTTCTCTCCACGGAACTTTAAAGCTCTGTGTGTAACCCTTCCAATGCTGGTCTAGTAAAAAAAAATGCTGGTTGCATATAATATGCTGTAAATAATGTTTTAGAGCAAAGTTGAAATGCTGGGTTATATTCCGCTTTAACAAAAAAAGAGAGGGTTGAAAGGGATGTGACCTGAGAGTACTGCAAACGCTGTGTTCCAGACTGTATGCCAAAAGACTAGTACTTTGGACCACCAGACATGCCATACTGAACCCGTGGTTCTGCAACCTCTGAAACAGTTTGAGAACCTAGTATGGTCCAGCTTATGAAGCCTGTCTGGAGTGTAATATAAACGATGTAAAAGTTTGATCGATGTCTGCAATGTGGAGTAATGCATGCTGTTTCTGGATAACATCTAACAGCAGTATGCCAGTCTTTTATGCAACGACCACCTCTTAGAGGCAGCCAATGAATGGCCAGAAGGGAAGCTTGGGTTGCAGAGGAGACCCATCATCAAAGAAGCAGGAAACTGTAAGTTATATTTGAATTGGGATTCATTCCATATAGATAGCAAAGGGACCGTCACTGGGAACCCGCATCTGATGACCGAGATGTCAACAAGTTTCCAAGCCCTTATTGGCTATATTTAATCCTTTTCCTTAGTCACTGGAGATTTGTATGTTAGAAGATTTTGTTTTCTTCATCAATACTAATACCAAAGTCTTGTACAAGCCTTGTACGAGGACTGTCGCCCAACAGGGATTGGGACTTGATCCTTTGGACGAAGGTTCGTGGCAAGGCTAGCAATGCATCTGATACTATGGAGAGAGGAGGAGGGACCACACGCAGCACATGATGGAGAAGCCGAGTTTATTGTAGCTTGTGTACATAGCCTTACCCTATTAGGTGGGTAACTGTGAATTGAAGTATAAGTCAATACAGGAAACAGGTGTTGCCATTCATCTAATGGTGCCCAATAATGCTATACTCTAGAGATTGCACAATCTACTGTAATCAAATCTATGTAGTTGAAGGGTAAACTGACTGAAACTACTTTGACTGCTTTATTTAGCCCCCTATATTACATAAAAGTGGTAAGATTGTACAATTAAGTTTGCATGGTTGTCAGAGGGAATCCCGATCTACCCCTCAGCGCTGCCTGGCACTGATTGGCCAGGCTGCGCAAGGGGTCTGGAGGGGGGGCGGCGCGGCTGGTAGGGGCGAATCGGCGGCGAGCGGTGGTGATCGAGATATGCACGCAGCTAGCAAAGTGCAATAAAAAAAATATTGAAAAACTGGCCCAGCGGGGCCTGAGAAATCCTCCTGCGCAGGTTACCCCGAGCTCAGCTCGGGATAACCGGCAAGGAGATTAATGGCGACGTTTACAGTATAACCAGTCCCCCCATAACAAGAATAGTTGTGTCCTGCAGAACAGGTATTTTCCTATCCCTCCAACAACAAGTGCTGGCAGATAACTGCAGATAAGTATTGCCAGTTCCCAAAATAAAATAACGCCAGACCCAGATTAGCAAGTATTAATACACTAGTAATAAGAAGCAGTGTCAGGTCACTTCCCAACAAGTATTGCCAGATTTCATTGCTTCCTCTCAGAAACATCATAGAACAGCTGTATGGAATCATTTTTAGGAAGGTATAGTTGCTGTGTGTGATATTGCATAGTGCACGTTATCTTTGTCTCCATTGGTGTCTTGGAATGGAAATAGAAACACAGTACCTGGCACCAAATGCAGCAGGGCAGACACACCGGAGATGGGAATCGGAGCGTGCACGTCCAGAAAACAGTTGAAATCCAATGTAGTAGAAAGCAAAGGAGGAGGCACCGCTTCTTTAAAATCCCTTTATTCCGGTGGGAAAAATAGCAGGTACATAGCAGTGGGGGTATCAGATGCCTGACAGCTGTTTCGCTGGTTTAAACCAGCTTCCTCAGAGGCAGATTGTACAAAAGACATTATAAAAACACTCCTTAAAGAGAACCCGAGGTGTGTTTTAAGAATGTTATCTGCATACAGAGGCTGGATCTGCCTATACAGCCCAGCCTCTGTTGCTATCCCAAACTCCACTAAGGTCCCCCTGCACTCTGCAATCCCTCATAAATCACAGCCATGCTCTGAGGCTGTGTTTACATCTGTAGTGTCAGTCTCAGCTGCTCCCCCGCCTCCTGCATAGCTCCGGTCCCTGCCCCCATCCCTTCCCTCCAATCAGCAGGGAGGGAAGGGTTGCAGGCGGGGACTGGAGTTCTGCAGGAGGCGGGGAGAGCAGCAGACTGACACTATAGAGATAAACACAGCCAGCTCTGACAAGCTGTTTGTCAGCAGCATGGCTGTGATTTATGATGGATTGCAGAGTGCAGGGGGACCTTAGGGGGGTTTGGGATAGCAACAGAGGCTGGGCTGTATAGGCAGATCCAGCCTCTGTATGCAGATAATAATCTTCAAACCCACCTCGGGTTCTCTTTAAATACATAGATGCAGGTTATTGCCACCTCCCACTTCCTTTCCACAGGTAAACACCTTATTGGGCAAAGGACAACGTGAATCGCCTCCATGCCTCTCTATAGGCAGTCTCCCAGTCTACAGCCAATAGCTGTTGTCTACCGTGACTTACCCAGAGGGCTTATCGTCATTGGCAACCACGTCGACCAATAAATCAGGAGTGGGAGAGAGCCTCAACCCGTCCCCTGTCCGGAAGACAACGAGTCTGTGCACCGCACGCTGGAGCGCATCCATTGCGGAAGGACTTCCGCATTGGGCGGCAGCAGCCTACCTCATAGAGTCACATGGGAGGCTCTAGCCAATAGGCGAGCAGCGGGTCTCCCCGCCTTCAAGTCCCACGACTCTTACTGGTCATTGGCTCTGCCTACCCTGCCTAGGACGCGCCTCCTGCAAAAAGTAAACACAATTCGAGATCTTCATGCCGGACATTACTACATACATTAAAAACAATAAAGACAATTAAAAATAGCTCCCGAATGGATGTTGAATAGGAATAATTAGTTAGAACACCATAACAAGAAAAAGGCACAGCCTGGTGAGTATTTCATTATTTCTCACCATAGAATCCACACTTCTACATGGGTCATAAATGGATACACAGAGGGAATTTCAGTATGGACTTAGAAAACAATGTAACTCGTTTCTATCATTTAAACCTAAGGGGCCACAGGCTTTTGTTAATGAGATAATTCTAGCCTCTTGCTGTAAAAGCATAATTTCACGATTACCTCCTCTGCGAGGTGGAGGAACTGTCAAAATGCCCAAAAATTGCAGACAAGCTGCATTACCATCATGACATTCTCTTACATGTTTGATCAGTTTCCCTGCACCTACCCCCGTCTTTATGGAATTTACATGCTCCTGGAAACGGGTACATAGTGCTCTGGTTGTCTGCCCTATATAAAAAGAGCCACATCTACACAGGATGCAGTACACTACATGATTAGATCTACAATGTAGAAAATCTTTGATGGTAAGTATAGTACCACCTAACTGTACACTCCGTCCTGGTTTGAATTGGTGACAATGATTACAGTTACCACACCTGTGGTTTCCAGTGGGAATACATCTCTGCAACCAATTTGAGGACTTTGCTCTCCTGAATTCACTTCTGGTAACCGTGTCACCAATCGTTTTCGCTCGTCGGAACGAAATTAGGGGTTTAGTCTGGGCATAAGTCCCAAGGAGAGGATCTCCCTGGAGAATATGCCAATGTCTCAATATGGCCGATCTAATTTGGTCGGCCATTGGAGTGTAGTCGAACACGCATGTAAGAGGTTGACTGGCATTACATTCTTTTTGATTGTTTTTTTGGGGCTTGCGCTGTAACAGATTTGTTCTTTCCAGCTTGTCTGCCCGACGGAAGGCTCTGTTAAGTTCAATCATGCTATAACCCCGATTGGCCATACGTGCTGTCAATTCACGACTCTGTTGAAGGAAATCCTCCCTCCTGGAGTTATTCCTCTTGAGTCTCACGTATTGGCCATAGGGTATAGCCTTGATTGTATGTGTAGGATGATAACTGGTACTTGAGATCAAAGCATTGGTCGCAGTTGATTTCCTATGGCCTTTTGATAAGATTTGGCCCTCTTTCACAAAGAGTTCCAAATCCAGAAACTGCAGTTTATCACCTCCCAGCACTCCTGTGAACTGCATATTAAATTCATTATTATTGAGGAACCCCAAAAACTGATCGAATTGGATATCACTACCGTTCCAAATTAACAGGACATCATCCACATAATGATACCAACATCCTATGAGGGCTTTAAAGGGGTTTCTATCTGTCAAAACCACTCTACTCTCCCACCCCCAAAGGAATAAATTAGAAAATGTTGGTGCTACTGGGGTCCCCATGGCTACTCCTGAGTTTTGTTGATACCAGGTATCGTTAAATAAGAAAGCATTGTGAGAAATCACAAAAAATAGGCATTCACAAATGAAATTGACCCAGATTTCATCTTTGCCTTCTTCTTCCAACAATTCACCCACGATCCTGGTGCCTAAACGTTGTGGGATCCTTGTGTAAAGATTCACTACATCAATTGATGCCAGCCTGGCATGCTCCCCAAGGTTCACGTCGTCCAGTCTGTTCAGGACGTCCAAGGTGTCAGCCAGGTGGGTGGTGACGTGTTTCAGGAATGGCCTGAGTTTGAAGTCCAAAAATTTGGACAACGGTTCTGTGAGTGACCCCCTGGCTGACACAATCGGACGACCCGGCGGACAGACCGGATCCTTGTGAACCTTGGGGAGAAAATACCAGACCGGTCTAGTTGGAAACTCTGGCAACAATCCCTCTCCCATTTTTTTGCTGATAAAACCACTTTCTACTCCTCTCCTAAGTAGGGACTGTAGGGCAGTGCTGAAGCGAGGGGTGGGATCCTGCTTTAATTTTATATAGAAATTGTCGGGGCCCTCCAATTGTCTCAATGCTTCTTTCAGGTAGTAGGCAGTTGGCATAATTACGAGGTTACCCCCCCTTATCTGCTTTTTTCAGAACAATCTGATCGTTGTTTTTCAACCAGTCTAAAGCTTTCCTTTCACTTTCAGTGATATTGGGTGTATCTTTGGGGTAAATGAGCGCTTGCATATCTGCCAGGACTCGACGATTAAAAATGTCCACTGTAGAGCCTGGTGTGGTAGCAAAATCTTTTACTGATTTGCATGGACGAAAGTTCTCTTTATTAGCCTCCAAAAAAGTTCCCGGATCCAGACCAGTTTCACTCTCTTCCAGTAACGTTTGTAAATTAAACAGAGCCTCCATATCTGTGGTAGTATTGAGACTAGGGGCTATATAGCCCAAATTGCTGATGGTGGTGAATTTATTCACTTTGATCTCAATAGGGTCTTGTGTAGACTCCTTTAAACGCCACATCGTAATATTCAATTTACGTATAGTCTTATACCAATCAACCTCAAACCCGAAATAGTCAAACTTGGCAGTGACTGAAAAGTTGAGGCCCTTCTGCAAAACTGACATACAACCCTCGGGCAATTCAACAGCGGCTAGATTAATAACCTGTAGTTCACTTTCGACATTGACAGATAATTGGTCATCTATCTCCTTTTGCGATAGCCCCTCCCATATGTCCCCCTCCCCCATGACACTCTCCTTGTCCTGACTTGCTTGGGGGCGGGCTCGTCGCCGTCCTCCCCTGTGGATTCTGTGTCTAAAGGGACCTCGGCACATTCTTGTTTTTTAATGATCGGTTTAGGGCTGGGTTTGGGTTTTGGCTTTCTTTTGGGGCTACCCTCGTCTGGACTTGAATTGGAACCAGAGTCAGTGGTCCAATATTCTTTGGGTTCTTTAGGATTTCTCCGTTTGTTCCTAGATCGCCTTACTGGTTGGCCCCAGTCAAAGACCTTTCCCTGTTTGAAATCCTGCTGGTCTCTCCTGAATTTGCGTAGCTTGCGTTCCTTGATCTCGTCCTGAATGGGGGTCAAACGATTCTCAATTTTATCTTCCTATTTTTGTAATTGGGCCCCCGATGATAATTTCAGGTACTCCTCCTTTTTAGTTGTGAGATCTTTCACTGTATTGTGATACTCCAGCTCAGTGCGTTTCAGGACGATCGCCTGGAGACGTAAAGAGTGGCCTATGTGTTCCTCCTCCCACTCTGTGACGAATTCTTTATCGGTTCTATATTCACTGGCTTCTCTAAAATTCCTAAAACTACGGGAAGCTATCTTTTCATCATCATACCTCTTTAAGGAGGCTACTGTCCAAAAAAGTTTTGTTTCCTTTTCTGACAGCCGATTGATGTCTTGTTCAAGTACTTTTACCCCCACTGCTTTACTGGCTTCTTTACCACTTGCTGGATCTGTGAAAAAGGTTTTCCAGTCTGATCTTCCTGCTCTAAACTTCGTGATGCTGGAGCTGGCTTCCGCTTCAGCTACCCCAATCTCTTGAGGGGCCTCAGCATCTAGTTCAATCATTTGTGCACAGTCAATAAACGTCAATCATGGAATGGAAATAGAAACACAGTACCTGGCACCAAATGCAGCAGGGCAGACGCAGAGGAGGTAATCGTGAAATTATGCTTTTACAGCAAGAGGCTAGAATTATCTCATTAACAAAAGCCTGTGGCCCCTTAGGTTTAAATGATAGAAACGAGTTACATTGTTTTCTGAGTCCATACTGAAATTCCCTCTGTGTATCCATTTATGACCCATGTAGAAGTGTGGATTCTATGGTGAGAAATAATGAAATGCTCACCAGGCTGTGCCTTTTTCTTGTTATGGTGTTCTAACTAATTATTCCTATTCAACATCCATTCGGGAGCTATTTTTAATTGTCTTTATTGTTTTTAATGTATGTAGTACTGTCCGGCATGAAGATCTCGAATTGTGTTTACTTTTTGCAGGAGGCGCGTCCTAGGCAGGGTAGGCAGAGCCAATGACCAGTAAGAGTCGTGGGACTTGAAGGCGGGGAGACCCGCTGCTCGCCTATTGGCTAGAGCCTCCCATGTGACTCTATGAGGTAGGCTGCTGCCGCCCAATGCGGAAGTCCTTCCGCAATTGATGCGCTCCAGCGTGCGGTGCACAGACTCGTTGTCTTCCGGACAGGGGACGGGTTGAGGCTCCCTCCCACTCCTGATTTATTGGTCGACGTGGTTGCCAATGACGATAAGCCCTCTGGGTAAGTCACGGTAGACAACAGCTATTGGCTGTAGACTGGGAGACTGCCTATAGAGAGGCATGGAGGCGATTCACGTTGTCCTTTGCCCAATAAGGTGTTTACCTGTGGAAAGGAAGTGGGAGGTGGCAATAACCTGCATCTATGTATTTAAGGAGTGTTTTTATAATGTCTTTTGTACAATCTGCCTCTGAGGAAGCTGGTTTAAACCAGCGAAACAGTCAGGGGCGTAGCAATAGCCATAGCAGCCATAGCAGCTGCTATGGGGCCCTGGAGCATAGGGGGCCCAGGTGGTGCTTAATGTAGTCACCATTAACTTTCTTGAGTTCCTCCATCCTCAAACTTTGTCTCAGTGCCCATGGACTATGTGCAGTGTTGATCGAATGAGAATGTAAATTGCCATATTTGCTTACAGTGGCTTGCAAAAGTATTCGGCCCCCTTGAAGTTTTCCACATTTTGTCACATTACTGCCACAAACATGAATCAATTTTATTGAAATTCCACGTGAAAGACCAATACAAAGTGGTATACACGTGAGAAGTGGAACAAAAATCATACATGATTCCAAACATTTTTTACAAATAAATAACTGCAAAGTGGGGTGTGTGTAATTATTCAGCCCCCCTGAGTCAATACTTTGTAGAACCACCTTTTGCTGCAATTACAGCTGTCAGTCTTTTAGGGTACTCTCTACCAGCTTTGCACATCTAAAGACTGAAATCCTTGCCCATTATTCTTTGCAAAACAACTCCAGCTCAGTCAGATTAGATGGACAGTGTTTGTGAACAGCAGTTTTCAGATCTTGCCACAGATTCTCGATTGGATTTAGAAGTGGACTTTGACTGGGCCATTCTAACACATGGATATGTTTTGTTTTAAACCATGCCATTGTTGCCGTGGCTTTATGTTTAGGGTCGTTGTCCTGCTGGAAGGTGAATCTCCGCCCCAGTCTCAAGTCTTTTGCAGACTCCAAGAGGTTTTCTTCCAAGATTGCCCTGTATTTAGCTCCATCCATCTTCCCATCAACTCTGACCAGCTTCCCTGTACCTGCTGAAGAGAAGTACCCCAGAGCATGATACTGCCACCACCATATTTGACAGTTACAGACTAACCAGCAAGCTCATGGTGAACCAGAACTCATTGGAGTGTGTAAGGGACTACAATGGTCCTAAAAGCCCCTTTAATAAAATACTAAGAAAAACAAAAGTTTGCTTTCTTAAAACAGAAAGAATTTGCGATAATTCAGGTTGGAGTGAGCTTGAGATGTCTCCCAGTGCAACACTGCTGAATATTTGCAAATTAACCATTGTTACCTTTAGAAGCTAAACACACCTCCAGAACCGCTGGAATGAAAATATGACAGTGGGGATGGTGTGTTCAGAGTGATGTGCAGTGTTAGTTTTCCGCCATACATAGCGTTTTGCATTTTGGCCAAAAAGTTCCGTTTTGGTCTCATCTGACCAAAGCACCTTCTTCCACATGTTTGCTGTGTCCCCCACATGGCTTGTGGTAAACTGCAAACAGGAATTCTTATGCTTTTCTGTTAACAATGGCTTTCTTCTTGCCACTCTTCCATAAAGGCCAATTTTGAGCAGTGCACAACTAATAGCTGTCCTATGGACAGATTCCCCCACCTTAGCTGTAGATCTCTGTAGTTCGTCCAGAGTCACCATGGGCCTCTTGGCTGCATTTCTGATCAGTGCTCTCCTTGTTTGGCCTTTGAGTTTAGGTGGACAGCCTTGTCTTGGTAGATTTACAGTTGTGCCATACTCCTTTCGTTTCTGAATAATCGTTTGAACTGTGCTCCGTGGGATGTTCAAGGCTTTGGAAATCTTTTTGTAGCCTAATCCTGCTTTAAATTTCTCTTTTACAAATATCTTTATTAAAGATAGCATAATAAAATACAACTTTTGCTTATGGAATATATTGACATTAAAGAACAGAGCTCATGCCTGCTTTAAATTTCTCAATAACTTTATCCCTCACCTGTCTGGTGTGTTCTTTGGACTTCAGGTGTTGTTGCTCCCAATATTCTCTAAGACAACCTCTGAGGCCGTCACAGAGCAGCTGTATTTGTACTGACATTAGATTACACACAGGTGCACTCTATTTAGTCATTAGCACTCATCAGGCAATGTCTATGGGCAACTGACTGCAATCAGACCAAAGGGGGCTGAATCATTACGCACACCCCACTTTGCAGTTATTGATTTGTAAAAAATGTTTGGAATCATGTATGATTTCCGTTCCACTTCTAACGTGTACACCACTTTGTATTGGTCTTTCATGTGGAATTCCAATACAATTGATTCATGTTTGTGGCAGTAATGTGACAAAATGTGGAAAACCTCAAGGGGGCCGAATACGTTTGCAAGCCACTGTATATGCATAAGGTAGGGGCAGGTGGCATTGCTTAAGAGTGCCTCCATCTGAGGGCCCCAATAAAGTTTTGCTATGGGGTACCATGACCTCTAGCTACGCCACTGGAAACAGCTGTCAGGCATCTGATACCCCCACTGCTATGTACCTGCTATTTTTCCCACCAGAATAAAGGGATTTTAAAGAAGCGGTGCCTCCTCCTTTGCTTTCTACTACATTGGTCTCCATTGGTGTCTGTTTGCAGCTTTCACCACCTCTCATATGGCTTCACAGGAAACCTACGGAAACCTACTTGGATGGAAGGAGAGCAACAGATGGAGATGGACATGGACAGGCCAGGAGAAGAAAGAGTTCAGCTCCCGATGTAAGGTAACTATATCTTTTCCATAATTCTTCACTTCATTGCTCTACATTGGGCATGGCAAGCAGAGGATACAGAGGATCGTCGTGAGATAAGGGGGCTTCGAGGGCACTGTCAGACCTCAATGACTATTACAGCAACATTTTTATCCTGGAATTCTGCTTTAACCTCTTGACGACCAGCTAACGCCGATTGGCGTAAACTGGTCGTCTGCGGGTTTCATGGAAACCTTTCCATGTCCGTTCACGGAGGGTGTCTCCGTGAACAGCCGTAGAGCCGCCTATCGCGGCTCGCCGGCAAAATGTAAACACGCGGGGAAGAAATCCCCGCTGTTTACATCATACGGCGCTGCTGTGCAGCAGCGCCGTAAGGCAGATCGGCGATCCCCGGCCTCTGATTGGCCGGGGATCGCCGGCATATGATAGGCTGAAGCCTACCTACAATGCGCATGACGGATATTCGTCCTGCGCCGCTCAGAGGGGAAGGGAGAGGGAGGGAGAGGGAGGGAGAGCCGAAAACGCTGCGGAGGGGGGCTTTGAAGAGCCCCCCCGCAAAGTGCAGCAAGCCGGCGGTGATCAGACCCCCCCAACAGGACATCCCCCTAGTGGGGAAAAAAGGGGTTAAGTCTGATCACCCTGGCATAATCCTGGTCTGTGCTGCGGGCTGGAGAGCCCACGCAGCACAGATCAGACAGAAATCCCCTGGTCGTCAAGTGGTTAAAGATACACTGAAGCGAAAAAAAAATTATGATACTGTATAATGATTTGTATGTGTAGTACAGCTACGAAATAAAACATTAGGAGCAGATACATAAGTCTAATATGGTTTCCAGTACAGGAAAAGTTAAGAAACTCCAATTGTTATCGATGTAAAAGAGCCATCCACGAAAGTTCCACAGAGCTTTGTCTTCTGAAGCTTGTTATCTCAAGAGTCTGGCACTGTATTGTTTTTTTCTTCTGCAGAGAACAGTTTAAAAGTTCACTGGCCTGCTCTGTAAAATCATTTAGAATGCTGAATAGTGTGTAAACTGCAAATATTAGAGAATGATGCAATGTTATAAAAAAAATCTATATAACTAAAAATAAAAATATGAGAATATTTTCTTTGCTACTAATGTTCTAGTAATTATTCGTACTACACATACAATTCATAATATCATATTTTTTTTTCTGCTTCAGCGTCTCGTTAAAGGGAACCTGTAAAATTATTTAAAATAAACACATGAGGTAACTTCAAATGAACATTACATAGTCACCTTGCCATCAATTCCTCTCAGAAGCTCACCATTTTCTTCTGACAATGATCCCTTCCAGTTCTGACAACATTTTGTCAGAACTGAAATATATCAGTTGCTGTCAGTTACAGCTGAGAGGAGAACTGATGTGTCCATGTTTCCCTATGGCTCAAGTGGGTGATATTACGGTTTAACTGTGTGCTGACCAGGAAGCTGTTATGGGGTAATGGACATTTTCAAAATGGAGGATGGAGAATTCCATTGATCACAGTGGACAAACAGGACGCAGGAGAGGAGAAAGAGATTGATGAGTAGACTACACGGTAGGTAAGTATGACTTGTGTGTGGTTATTTTGACTTTTAATTTTCAGTTCAGGTTTTCTTTAAATACACTACAATCCAATAATAATTTTCAAGTTTTGATCTGCATAGAAACCGAGGTCTCTGATACCCCACAGCTATGGGGTAATGTGTCCAGAAAAGAAGGTCATGTATGTTTTTCCTCAGCATCTCTGATTTTCCATTAGTTAACCACTTGCCGACCGCGCACTCATAACGCGCGTCGGCAAAGTGGCAGCTGCAGGACCAGCGACGCAGTTCTGCGTCGCCGGCTGCAGGCTAATTAATCAGGAAGCAGCCGCTCGCGCAAGCGGCTGCTTCCTGTCAATTCACGGCGGGGGGCTCCGTGAGTAGCCTGCGGGCCGCCGATCGCGGCTCGCAGGCTAAATGTAAACACAAGCGGAAATAATCCGCTTTGTTTACATTCGTACAACGCTGCTAACAGTAGCAGCGTTGTACCAGATCAGCGATCCCCGGCCAATCAGCGGCCGGGGATCGCTGTCACATGACAGGCAGGAGCCTGTCAGAGGCTGCACAGGACAGATCCGTTCCTGTGCAGCCTCTGATCTCCGGGGAAGGGAGGTAGGAGAGGGAGGGGGTGAATGTCACCGCGGAGGGGGGTTTTGAGGTGCCCCCCCCCCCGCAAACCTCAGCCAGCAGGAGCGATCAGACCCCCCCTACACATCATCCCCATAGGGGGGAAAAAAGGGGGGCGATCTGGTCGCTCTGCCTGCTACCTGATCTGTGCTGGGGGCTGCAGAGCCCACCCAGCACAGATCACAGAATACAGCGCTGGTCCTTAAGGGGGGGTAAAGCGTGGGTCCTCAAGTGGTTAAGATGCACTCAAAAATAGAAGGCAATTCATGGCAACGCCTTTTTTATTTTGCCCAAAACTAAACACTTGGGGCCTGATTCCATTTAGTTTTGCTCCAAGTATTCTCCTATGTGATATTTTTACATCTTATGAATACAATTTTTTATCTCTATCCATATCTGTTTTTTTTCTTTGGCCTTAACTCACTCCATATTTTCTCCTAAGTTTTCTCCTTCAACTGCAACTGAAAAAGTGCCCAAAAAAGTACTGTTAAAATATTCTGAGAATTGGCTTAAAGGGCATTTTATTGATGAGCTGTGAAAAGATTACCTAGGAGAAAACATAGGGGTAAAAAGAGAATTGAATAAGGCCTTTCCCAGGAATTAAGCTTTTAATATGTATTTCTATCCATATACAATTAACACTCAACTGTAAAAACAAATATTTACGTAAAGTAAAGCCCCATACACACACTCAACAGCGGTATTTCAAAACGAACGACTTTTGAACAGCTTTGCATGATCGTACCTGCGTGTAGACGTGTGGACGACTTGGCATTTATCTAGATAAAAAGCGTGGAGCGACAGATAAGCGCAAGTTGAATTTTTCGGATTGATTAGCAAAATGACGAGTGAGAGTTGTTTGTATTTTAGCAGTGTGTACAGAAGTCCAGCACAATTACGACTGTGAAAAAAAAATCGCTAACCTATGCCGGAAGTGCACTTTCTACATGAATACACCGTTACTCATTATAGTCGTACTGATTGTCTTTTTGTCAAGTCGCTCGTTAAAGCGTGCTGTGTGTATAATAGTTGTGTGCACTACAAGACGTATTTTTCTGCAGTTAAAAGTTGTTCGATTTTGTGTAGTTGTTTGTATTGAACAACTTTGGTTGATGGTGTGTATGGGGCTCTCCTATTCTTTCTTGCGGAATGTGATCATCCTTCAGATTCTTTAAAGAACAACTGAAGTAAGAAGATTATGGAGGCTGTCATATTAATTTCCTGTTAAACAATACTAGTTGATTTGCAGCCCTGCTGGTCTGTTTGGCTGCAGTAGTGTCTGAATAACACCAGAACCAAGCATGCCGCTAATGTCAGATCTGAAAATAATGTCAGAAACACCTGATCTGCAGCATGTTTGTTCAAGGTCTATGGCTAAAAGTATCAGCAGGGCAGCCAGGCAACTGGTATTGCTTAAAAGGAGAAACTATGGCAGCCTTCATATCCCTCTTGCTTCAGGTGTCCTTAAGATGTCATTCTCATGACTTATCTATACAGCTGAAAGCTACAAACAAGAAATTCTACAAAACTGTAATGAATGTTGGAGATAGATTTTTTTGCTACATTAGGGAAATTTATGCTGATTGCAAGGACATGTTGTTTCTATATATCATTATATAATTCAGCCAGCACTTGTCTGCTCAGTGTGGGATGTACAGCATGTGAAGTATCGCTAAACAAAACACAAGCATTTGGATTAAGCCATTAAAAATTATTTTAGCAATTATTTTAAGTGGGTGGAGAAATAGCACTACAAGCGTTATATTAATAGTAGATTTTATTTTAGTCCAAATCAGTGTTTGTAAACAACATTAAATTAATTACGTATCGTACATCAGGCTCATCGGAACAGTCTACACTGTAGACAACATGGTCCTCTTATATTTAGCAAATATCTTATACAGTCTACAGTTACTTTAGCACTGTGCTACTAATATTAAACCACTGTAAAAAAAAAAAAACCGAAAAAAAACAACAAATAGCCGTTACTACACAAGGATAAAGTATTTGCATAATAATATGTAACATACAGAAATAAAGCTCTCAAGATATAGGAGTGATAGGAATTACTAATGTATATACTTGTATGTAAGCCACATTTTTGGGACCAATAAAAGTGTCCCACAAGTGTGTGTCGGGGTGGGGGTGTGTGTCGGCCATAAGCCAAGTCACGTGTGGGGGTGTGGGGGGATAGCTACCTCTCCTCATTCCTGGCAGCGATCTTTCCATCTCCTGTGCAGCTCTCCTTGCTTGTCCAGTTTTCACTTTTTTTCACATCCCAGGAAGCCACTTCCTGTTTCCCTTGCAGTTCTGAACTCTATCACTAGAAGTCAGCATTGAGTACAAAGGTGCAAGGGAAACAGAAAGATGGCCGCCCGGAACAAGGATGAGAGGTAGCTATATGTACACTGCAAAATACTCTGCATCACATACACTCTGCTGAACACACATACACTGGGTATCACATGCATACACTAGGCATCACATACAAGCATGCTTTATTCTGCACCACATGCACTGCGCTCTGCACCACATACAGGGGAAGGTACTCTGCACCACATACAGGGGGAGGAACTCTGCACCACATACAGGGGGAGGCACTCTGCACCACATACAGGGGGGAGGCACTCTGCACCAGATACAGGGGGAGGCACTCTGCACCACAGGCGGGGGGGAGGCACTCTACACCACATACAGGGGGAGCACTCTGCACCACATACAGGGGGGAGGCACTCTGCACCACATACAGAGGGGAGGCACTCTGCTCCACATACGGGGGGAGGCACTCTGCTCCACATACGGGGGGAGGCACTCTGCACCACATACAGGGGGAGGCACTCTGCATCACATATGGGGAGGCACTCTGCACCACATATGGGAAGGCACTCTGCACCACATACCAGGGGGCACTCTACACCACATATGGGGGGCACTCTGCACCACATAGGGGAGGGAGGCACTCTGCACCACATACAGGGGGAGGCTCTCTGCACCACATACAGGGGGAGGCTCTCTGCACCACATACAGGGGTCGGATCTCTGCGCCACATACAGGGGGGAGGCTCTCTGCACCACATACAGGGGGAGGCACTCTGCACCACATACAAGGGGAGGCACTCTGCACCACATACCAGGGAGGCACTCTGCACCACATACAGGAGGGAGGCACTCTACACCAAATACAGGGGGAGGCTCTCTGCACCACATACAGGGGGGAGGCCCTCTGCACCACATACAGGGTGAGGCACTCTGCACCACATACAGGGGGAGGCTCTCTGCACCACATAGGGGAGGGAGGCACTCTACACCACATACAGGGGGAGGCACTCTGCGCCACATACAGGGGGAGGCACTCTGCACCACATACAAGGGGGAGGCACTCTGCACCACATACAGTATGCACTGTACAGTTTATATACACTGTACAGCGCTGCGTAATATGTCGGCGCTATATAAATACTAAATAATAATAATAATAATACAGGGGGGAGGCACTCTGCACCACATACAGGGGGAGGCACTCTGCACTACATACAGGGGGAGGCACTCTGCACCTCATACAGGGGGAGGCACTCTGCACCACATACAGGGGGGGGGGCACTCTGCACCACATACAGGGGGAGGCACTCTGCATCACATACAGGGGGAGGCACTCTGCATCACATACAGGGGGAGGCACTTTGCACCACATACAGGGGGGAGGCACTCTGCACCACATACAGGGGAGGCACTCTGCACTACATACAGGGAGGGGCACTCTGCACCACATACAGGGGGGGGGGGGGGGGCACTCTGCACCACATACCGGGGAGAGGCACTCTGCACCACTTACCGGGGGGAGGCACTCTGCACCACATACAGGGGGGAGGCTCTCTGCACCACATACAGGAGGAGACCAGGGGTCACACTGCACCACAAAGAGCAGCACGGTGGCGTAGTGGTTAGCTCTCTCGCCTTGCAGCGCTGGGTCCCTGGTTCGAATCCCAGCCAGTGCACTATCTGCAAAGAGTTTGTATGTTCTCTCCGTGTCTGCGTGGGTTTCCTCCAGGCACTCCGTTTTCCTCCCACATTCCAAAAACATACGGATACGTTAATTGGCTCCCCCGAAAATTGTTCCTAGATTACAGTACTTACACTACATAATATAGACACATGGTAATGGAAGGGATTAGATTGTGAGCTCCTTTGAGGGACAGATAGTGACAAGATATATATATATATACACTGTACAGCGCTGCGTAATATGTCGGCGCTATATAAATACTAAATAATAATAATAATACAGGGGGGAAGCACTCTGCACCACATACAGGGGGAGGCACTCTGCACCACATACAGGGGGGGGGGCACTCTGCACCACATACAGGGGGGAGGCACTCTGCACCACATACAGGGGGGGGGGGCACTCTGCACCACATACAGGGGGGAGGCACTCTGCACCACATACCGGGGGAGGCACTCTGCACCATATACAGGGGGAGGCACTTTGCACCACAGACGGGGGTTGGGGCACTCTGCATCACATACAGCGGGGAGGCTCTCTGCACCACATACAGGAGGAGACCAGGGGGAGACAGCAGGGGTTCAGCTTAACTGTGGGTCACACATTTTTTTTTCAAGGGCAAAAGTTGGAGGGGTCAACCTATACATGGGACAGCTTATACACAAGTATACAGTATATGGTACACAGTAATTTATTTATAACACTAAAATATTTGCATATTCAAAAACTACTGTACTTAATGATTATTAAACAGCATCAAATAACTGCAATAGCAAGACAAAAATTACATTTATCCATTGAAATGATTTAGAGCTATTCCAATGTAATGTGAAGCATAAAGTTTAGAGGGTACCCTGCAGTGAAATATTAAAAAACAGAGTATTATTGCCAAGTTTGGAATAACAGATTGTTAGTCAAGATGTTACATTTAAAGAATTATTTCTGTGCCACCTTGTTGATGAATTTATAAATTCTTATTCTGCATATTTTTTGGCTTGACATGTTAGCTTTTAGAGCTCATCTCCAACCTAAACCTCTAGTGGTTACATTTATACGTATTTGTGTTGCAGAGGGTTGGCCTCCAGTGACACCCAGCACTCCAATTTGAGCCTTGAGCGACATTTTAGAGGGTTCCAAACAGAAATGGCATTTACATTTCTCCCATAGGCATAATACTGAATACAGAAGTGACTACCACACTTCTTTTACTACTATAAGTTTCACAGTAGAATAAACTGAAATCTGCCTTCTTAAAACATCCTCTTTCTGCTCTTACGCCCAACCAACTTCTAGCTACCAACTCTAAATATATTTGCAGGCTCCACTGCAGTAGGCTAATATAACCAGCTGCAGAGGGAAATTTAAATAAGTCCCAGTGAATTTCTGGTAACAGGAGCCTCACTACAACCAACATAATGAGGAGAGTGCAATCAACCAGAGGAGACTGCAAATAAAAGTACTGTTGAAGACAGAGATTCCGATGAATAACTGTTATTGTCTTTCTTTGCTAGAAACCTTCAGGGCCTTTCACAAGGCGGTGTGGTATTTTACCGCAGCCTAACGCTAGGGCAATGAAAGTCTGATGGTTATATTACACTTCATGCCACACAGCGGAAGTAGGTAATCTAACGCATGCGTCTATGGCGAGGCGCATGTTTTAAAATGACCGCCGCAGTGGGAATCGCTTCCTGCTTGGCCTGCTGCCAGACAGAAATTATCCCATATTAAAGCAGTAATCCTTGAAGGCTGTTTTTGGCATGGTCGTACTACAACTACAGATATGCAGTGTGAAATCGGCTTCAAACTCTGATTTTATTGATACACATTTTATTGCACATCTTTGACAAATGTGTAAGAGTCTCAGGAGGTTGCACATTCAGCTCGTCAGTGACTTCTGACACGAGATATTACCAATATTGAAAATATAGATATTGGTAATATCTATCCCTACTAACCTCTCTTCCCGACGGCTATCATTAACCTTCCCTCTCTGTACCTAACACGAATATCTCCTCTCTGTGCCTACTCCATCTCCATGTGTAACACCAAGCTCATCCTCAGGGCTCTGTTATACTATATCTGGACCTGTTCCTATACTTTCACACTATTTCTTCGACATTACCACTATTTTTAGCTACCGTGCTAGCCTACTGTTCCTACCACTACATGAGTTCAGCTACAGTGTAGCCTAACGAATCACCATTCCATGAGTTGCCCCTCCACTAAATAAGTTTGGTTGTAGTGTAACACAACTTACAACCATTGGGGGTGATCAGTTATATGATAGGTGAGCGCCTGTTCTCAATTACTAAACCTTCCAGTGTACCATAGCACTATATGAGTTATTTTACAGTGTAGCCAAACTCATAACTTTTGTGAGCGCCTTTGCTTAAACTAAACTACACGGTTCACCATAGCCGCACAATAAGAATTTAGTTACAGTGTAGCTGGACTCATAACCATTGAGAGCACCCATGCCCAAACTAAACCACCTGGGGCACCATAGCTGCATTTGCGTTGCAGTCTATAATACTGCTGAATCATCCCTTTTGCCCTTGCACCCAAAATCCCAGCTTTACACAGGTGGGACCCTATACATATTAGCTAGAACAGGGTACTTATTTGATCACTCCAATTTCAGGAAGATCGGTTAACATTATGAACTGTGGTTCCTATTTCAAAGCACCTCATCGGGCAAGGGGGATTGCTGGGAGAGTTCTAATGCCCACCAGCAGTTGTTTCTCATTTTTAACTACCCTAAGACTGCGTCACGCCAACGGGCGTGACCGCGGCAGCAGCCCCAGGACTGCCTAACGCCAATTGGCGTCAGGTCTTGGAGCTGGCTTGTGCAGGAGATCGCGTGCAGGCTGTGCGCGCATCTCCTGCTTCGAAGGCGGAGCAGAGTCTCCCAGCGGTGATCGCTGCTTGGAGACTGTTAGACAGCAAAACCACAGTCTATAAACATAGAACAGCGCTGCAATCTACAGCAGCCCTGTACTGGGATACAGGAGCAATCGGCAGTGATAGGCTGAAGCCTATCACAGCCGATCGCTGTGATAGGTGGGCCAGGGGAGGGAGGCTGATAAAAAATAAATAAATATTAGTACAAAAATAAACAAACATCTGAGGGGGAGGGGGGGGGGGCGATCAGACCCCACCAACAGAAAGCTCTGTTGGTGGGGAAAATGGGGGGGAAATCCCTTGTGTGCTGTGTTGTGTGGCCCTTAAAGCTGCAGTGGCCCTTTTAGTAAAAAATGGCCTAGTCTTTAGGGGGGTTTAGCACTGTGGTCCTGGTGTGAAGCATAAAAAAAAGACTAAGAAAATGTTAATGAATGGGAATAATAAGGCGGTTAAAGGGACTCCAAGCACCTCTCATGGGCATGACTTTAAGACAGACGACTTCCAACATGGTCGAGCTATGACCCCTCTGGAGGAGACTCTTGCAATGACCATGCATGTCACTTCCTCTTCCTGCTTCATTCAGTGATGCACTTATCTCACAGAGAAGACAAGGGTGACCCGGAAGTTATAACATAGCCAAGATGGCAGCCATGATTTTTAAATTGAAATCGAACGAAAACTATTTAGTGTAGAATGGTGATTCAGGCATCAAATGAAAAAGGAGAGCACAAGCTACAGAATGGTATGCATCTTTAAGTACTTTGCAGTACTGGTCAGAGTCTTAAAGGCATGCCCATGAGAGGTGTCTTGTAGTCCCTTTAAATAACACAAAATAATGTGGTGTATGATGTAGATACTGTTTTTTTTTTTGTCTTCTTTTTTTTTCTTACAGAGTGGATTTAAAGAGGAACTGTAAACAAGGACTGAACTTAATTCCAATCAGTAGCTGATACCCCCTTTTCCATGAGAAATATTTTCTCAAATAGATCATGGGGGGAGGGGAGTCTTTGTATGGCTGATAATGTGGTGAAACCCCTTCAACAGTATGATGTCAGGACCTAGGTCTTTTTTCAACTGCTAAGCAAGCAGTATCTCCCTATGTGTATCTATTAAAAAAAACTACCTTTTAGCCTATCGCATTGTTAGGGGGTGTGGTTATAGATAATGGCTGTTCGTGCTGTCTGTTTTTGTTTTCTTTTCATGTCTGCCAGCAGTAAAGATGATAAAGCGCAGACTGATTGTGGATCAAACAATATGAACCAAGTATCAATATCAATCATTTATTGATCTCTCTTCTATTTTTTAACTTCTCACTTTGCAATGCATTGATTTATTTGTTTCCCCCTCTTTTCACTTAAGTTCCTCTTTAAGTGGATTATGGTTGCATTACTCTTAGAAGGATGATCTGAGACTCAAGGGCAAACACATGACTAGCTTTAAAGATCCCCTTTACCAACTCATTAGAGAAAGAGGGGATTCACTGCAGACCTTTACTTACTGCATGTGCCTGATGCAGATCATATATGAAATCACACAAACTACACATCTTTCGTTGCTACTGCAAAATGTTCACACTTCTGAACAATTTCAGAACAATCAGTTCTTCAGATTAGCCTATAATCTGTTGTCATGGCTTTGCCATTTATCTGTTATCACAGCATCAAGAATCAAGACACAGTGCACCTCCTTTCAGAAAACACAGCTGCAGATTGAATGGTACCTTAGCTTTTGCATTTGTTTTTTCTTCTCTTTTCCTCTGAATTTGAAATGTCCCTTTATTTATTTGTGTGAATGTATAATGTTATTGTTAGAGCCAATTGTAATTATTACTTTGTCCTGAATGATCCCTGTGAGTCATGCAGCAAGTGACATTAACTGTCACTTGTTATGAAACCAGCAATCGATTGTGGGTTAGTAGTGGTGACTCCCAGTCAGACAGAGGTATAATGGAGAAATCTCTAGTGTATCGAATCACTGAGATAAATGAAAGCACAATGTATGGAACACAGCCATCTAAGGCAAGCAGTTACAGGTCATTTTTCATCGGTAACTTCACTAAATTGCCGGAATCAAGACTCTTCTTTGCTTCCATGGGATACAGCACAAAACTGCTCTTTCAACTTGTTAATTAAATAAAGGGTTTTGTTACTCTGTGACCTCCACTGCTTCACCGAAGGCTGCAACATAATGCTTACTGACTTTAACTCTGTCACGTTTTACTGTAGAACTTAATAGGTTCCAAACCTTAGTTTGTTCCTGTACAAACTAATAAAGAAGTAGAAGACAAAAAGAATTATTAAAAAAATGTAGGCTCCAAACTGTGACTGATGTTTTTTTTTTGAATGTGTGAAATTTCTATCTGTCAGCTACAGTGGGTTGCAAAAGTATTCGGCCCCCTTGAAGTTTTCCACATTTTGTCATATTACTGCCACAAATATGAATCAATTTTATTGGAATTCCACATGAAAGACCAATACAAAGTGGTGTACACGTGAGAAGTGGAAAGAAAATCATACATGATTCCAAACATTTTTTTACAAATAAATAACTGCAAAGTGGGGTGTGCGTAATTATTCGGCCCCCTTTGGTCTGAGTGCAGTCAGTTGCCTATAGGCATTGCCTGATGAGTGCTAATGACTAAATAGAGTGCACCTGTGTGTAATCGAATGTCAGTACAAATACAGCTGCTCTGTGAGGGCCTCAGAGGTTGTCTAAGAGAATATTGGGAGCAACAACACCGTGAAGTCCAAAGAACACACAAGACAGGTCAGGGATCAAGTTATTGAGAAATTTAAAGCAGGCTTAGGCTACAAAAAGATTTCCAAAGCCTTGAACATCCCACAGAGCACTGTTCAAGCGATCATTCAGAAATGGAAGGAGTATGGCACAACTGTAAACCTACCAAGACAAGGCCATCCACCTAAAATCACAGGCCGAACAAGGAAAGCGCTGATCAGAAATGCAGTCAAGAGGCCCATGGTGACTCTGGACGAGCTGCAGAGATCTACAGCTCAGGTGGGAGGCTCTGTCCATGGGACAACTATTAGTCATGCACTGTACAAAGTTGTCCTTTATGGAAGAGTGGCAAGAAGAAAGGCATTGTTAATAGAAAGCATAAGAAGTCCCGTTTGCAGTTTGCCACAAGCCATGTGGGGGACACAGCAAACATGTGAAAGAAGGTGCTCTGGTCAGATGAGACCAAAATGGAACTTTTTGGCCAAAATGCAACACACTATGGGCTTGATTCACAAAGCGGTGCTAACTGTTAGCACGCCTGTGAAAACCCCCTTAGCACGTCTAAACAAGCTTTTCGCGCATAAAACTTTACGCGCGCAAAACTTTCTGCGCGTAAAACTTTACGCGCGTACTGCACAGAGCACAGGGCGCTCCGCACGAAGTGCCCATTAAAGCCTATGGGACTTAGCGCGCGTAAAACTTTGCGCGCATAAAACTTTGCGCGCGCAAAGTTAGCGCGTGATCTGATTGAGAAATCCGGTGCTAACCTACTTAGCACCCTGGTTAGCGCGTCTAAAGACTTTAGACGTGCTAAGTAGGTTAGCACCGCTTTGTGAATCAAGCCCTATGTGTGGTGGAAAACTAACACGGCACATCACTCTGAACACACCATCCCCACTGTCAAATATGGTGGTGGCAGCATCACGCTCGGGGGTGCATCTCTTCAGCAGGGGCAGGGAAGCTGGTCAGAGTTGATGGGAAGATGGATGGAGCCAAATACAGGGCAAACTTGGAAGAAAACCTCTTGGAGACTGCAAAAGACTTGAGACTGGGGCGGAGGTTCACCTTCCAGCAGGACAATGACCCTAAACATAAAGCCAGGGCAACAATGGAATGGTTTAAAACAAAACATACCTATGTGTTAGAATGGCCCAGTCAAAGTCTAGATCTAAATCCAATCGAGAATCTGTGGCAAGATCTGAAAACTGCTGTTCACAAACGCTGTCCATCTAATCTGACTGAGCTGGAGCTGTTTTGCAAAGACAAATGGGCAAGGAATTCAGTCTCTAGATGTGCAAAGCTGGTAGAGACATACCCTAAAAGACTGGCAGCTGTAATTGCAGCAAAAGGTGGTTCTACAAAGTATTGACTCAGGGGGCCGAATAATTACGCACACCCCACTTTGCAGTTATTGATTTGTAAAAAATGTTTGGAATGATGTATGATTCTTGATCCACTTCTCACATGTACACCACTTTGTATTGGTCTTTCATGTGGAATTCCAATAAAATTGATGCATGTTTGTGACAGACAAAATGTGGAAAACTTCAAGGGGGCAGAATACTTTTGCAACCCACTGTACATCCTGTAAACTGCCCGCACAAACTGAATTTATCTTAAAGTGTACCTGTAAAACAAAAAAGGTGCCGCTATGGGGAACACAACATGGGAGAGGAAAGGTTCTGGAACCTGGAGAGGCTTCCCCCATCCTCCTACACCTGCCTGTTCAAGTGCCAGGACCACCAAAAAAACATGTGTCGATTACTTGTGCATGCTCACTACCATGTACCCTCTCCAGCTTCGGTGGTGGTAAACGACAAAAAATGTCAGTTAAATATATCATATAGGAGACACACACATTGATATTTGAGAAGTGAAATTAAGTCTATTGAATTTATAGAAAGTGCACAATAATTGTTTAAATAAAATTAGGCAGGTGCATAAATTTGGGCACTGTTGTCATTTTATTAATTCTAAAACCTTTAGAACTAATTATTGGAACTCAAATTGGCTTGGTAAGCTCAGTTACCTCTGACTACAAACACAGGTGAAGTCAATTATGAGAATGAGTATTTAAGGGAGTCAATTGTATGTTTCCCTCCTCTTTTAATTTTCTCTGAAGAGTAGCAACATGGAGGTCTCAAAACAACTCTCAAATGACCTGAAGACAAATATTGTTCACCATCATGGTTTAGGGGAAGGATACAGAAAGATGTCTCAGAGATTTCAGCTGTCTGTTTGAGGAAATGGAAGACCACAGGCTCAGTTCAAGTTAAGGCTCGAAGTGGCAGACCAAGAAAAAAAACTCAGATAAACAGAAGCGACAAATGGTGAGAACAGTCACAGAGTCAACCCACAGACCAGCACTAAAGACCTACAACATCATCTTGCTGCACATGGAGTCACTGTGCATCGTTCAACCATTCGGCGCACTTTGCACAAGGAGATGCTGTATGTGAGAGTGCTGCAGAGGAAGCCTTTTCTCCGCCCACAGCACAAACAGAGCCGCTTGAGGTATACCAAAGCACATTTGGACAAGCCAGCTTCATTTTGGAGTAAGGTGCTGTGGACTGATGAAACTAAAATTGAGTTATTTGGGCATAACAAGAGGCGTTATGCATGGAGAAAAAAAACACACACCATTCCAAGAAAAACACCTGCTACCTACAGTAAAATATGGTGTTGGTTCCATCATGCTGTGGGGCTATGTGGCCAGTGCAGGGACTGGGAATCTTGTCAAAGTTTAGGGACGCATGGATTCCACTTAGTATCAAAAGATTCTGGAGACCAATGGCCAGGAATCAGTGACAAAGCTGAAGCTGGCAGGGGTTGGATCTTTCAACAAGACAACAGCCTTAAACACTGCTTCAAAATCCACTAAGGCATTCATGCAGAGAAACAAGTACAAAGTTCTGGAATGGCTATCTCAGTCCCCAGACCTGAATATAATTGAAAATCTGTTAGAGTTAAAGAGAGCTGTCCATGCTCATGAAGCCATCAAACCTGAATGAACTACAGATGTTTTGTAAAGAGGACTGGTCCAAAATACCTTCAACCAGAATCCAGACTCTCATTGGAAACTACAGGAAGCGTTTAAAGGCTGTGATTTCTGCAAAAAGAGGATGTACTAAATATTGATTTCATTTCTTTTTGGACCTGCCTAATTTTGTTTAAACAATTATTGCACACTTCCTGTAAATCCAATAAACTTCATTTCACTTCTCCAATATCACTTTGTGTGTCTCCTATATGATATATTTACCTGATATTTTTTATCGTAACCACCAACGATTTATACAGGAAAATCATGACAATTAACAAGGTTGCCCAAACTTATATATACATACACATGCACATACTGTACAAATACAGGGGTTGGACAAAATAATGGAAAAACCTAACATTTTGGCATCATAATCTTTGAACATGTTTTAAGCAATCAAAACTTGACATATGTTAAATTTGTATTTTGTTTATTATTTTTGCTATTTGATATGTTTAATTAAAATGATTGTTTTTTTTACAGATATTTAAACCAAAGTTGGCTATAATTTATAAAAATGGCAGATCTCTCAGACTATCAAAGAGGCCAAATTGTTGGTGCTTGTATGGCAGGTGCCACTGTAACAGAAACTGCCCGAATGCTTGGCATTTCAAGAGGTACTGTTTCAAAAGTAATGACTGCCTTTGCAAGAGAAGGAAAAACGTCCTCAGCAAAGCACAGTTGTGGCCGAAGTCGAAAGTTGTCTGAGAGAGACCGTCGGACTCTAAATCGAATTGTTAGAAAAGCTCGCAAGACCACGGCTCCTAAAATCACTGCAGAGCTGAATGAACATCTACAGAACCCAGTTTCCACAAAAACTGTTCATCTGGATTCCACGGAAGAACTGCAATTAGAAAACCTATGCTCTCAAAGACAAATGTTTCAAAGCATTTAGAGTGGCGTAGAAACCATCAGAATTGGTCCCTCGAGCAGTGGAAAAATGTGATTTTCTCTGATGAATCATCGTTTACCTTATTTCCAACTTCCGGCCGAGTGTATGTTTGGAGACAGCCGAAAAAAGCATTTCATCCAGACTGCCTTCCCCAACTGTAAAACATGGCGGGGGTTCTGTGATGATCTGGGGTGCTATTTCTAGGAAATCCACGGGCCAATGATTTCCCTTCATGGAAGAATTAACAGCCGAGACTATTTAGAAATTTTGGGCGATCAAGTTCATCCTATGGTTCAAGAACTGTTTCCGGAGGGGAATGCCATCTTTCAAGAAGATGATGCCCCAATCCATACAGCTAGAATTGATAAGGAATGGCGCGAGGAACATTCTAATGAAGTTGAGAATCTCATCTGGCCACCACAATCCCCAGACCTCAAAAGTATTGAGCATTTATGTTTGTTATTAGACATTCAAGTAAGAAGTCAATGTCCGCTGCCATCGTCTCTAAAAGAACTGGAGGGTATTTTAACTGAAGAATGGGCTAAAATTCCTTTGTAAACAATTCACAATTTGTATGAATCAATACCTGAGAATTGAGGCTGTAATTGCGGCAAAAGGTGGACCTACACCATATTAAAATATATTTTGTTAAATTAATTAAGGAAACAACTAATAGGGAAACGCCATTTACACCCCAATTTTATCTCCTTAATCTAAATGATTGGAGAATGAAATCATATAAGGGCTCAGTGGTGAGGCATATCCTAAACACAGCTAGAACTCTGATTGTAAGGAAATGGGGAACTAGCAGGATACCCATAGTATCAGATCTAATCAAGGAATTAGACTTGGTATACGATCTTGAGAACACTGTATATTCCAACCAGGGAAGGTCTGAAAAATTTAACAAAATATGGAGAATCTGGTTGGTATATAGGTACTCTGATGATCTCAAACAAATACTTGCAGTGGAAAGCTAGACAATGTGTAATTAACAACACATTACGTTGATCAACTATAATTACCATCCCTTGCCTGATATCTGTGTATACTTATGCTGGGCATACACGGGTCGATCCGGCGGCCGATTAGCCGCCGGATCGACCCCCGCCGCGTCCCCGCTCGTCCGCACTTATCAATTCTCGCTCTTCCCGATCGAGCGCGGAATCGATCCCCGCGGTGATCGGACACGTCGGATATTATCAATCGAGACATCAGCGGCTCGATTGATAAGGGGGCATCGAGCCGTGTATGCCCAGCATTAGACTGAACCTCTTGACCCATAGTTCTTGGTTAATGTTAATGTTTACTTTGACTTTATAAGAAAAACTATTTTTGGTCAACTTATGGCATTTTATAATAGCTACCCATCACTTGGAAATAAATCATTACCAACCTTTTAGTCAAATGGACATTTGCTACTGTTGGCATACAGTATGTAGACGAGACTTAATGTCATCATGTCCCTTTATGCAAGGTTTGACTTTCAAGTCTACAGGAACTGATACTACCATATTTAATGCCAAATACACATACAGTGTGGCCTAGTCCTCATCTGCTCCTCCACCTGGGAACAGGTGGGGATGACTCTCTCTACCTTAAAGTACTCCTGGCCTCGTTTTAAATGAAATGTTCTTAAATAATTTTTTATTTGTGGTGCTGTGACATGTGAGTCACAGCACCATCCTTTCGTCCTTTAGCGCCCCTCCTGTCCCCCGCTCTACTCAGCTGTAATGCAGAGCTCGATGATGGGCGGGGAAGAAGCATCAGTACTTCCTCCCCTCTGCCCATCATCAGAAACACGCCCTCTACTCACTGCTAATAGTTCCTATGTGTCACGGTCAGTTACCTGTCCAGGACCGGCGGCTGGCACAAACGGATGCTGGCAGGTCTCCTGGTGTAGTTCGCCGGCGTGGAGATCTGGCGTTCTGCGCACCGCGAGCCGCGTTGCGCGGCGTAACCGTTGGTGGCGAAAGCTGCTGGCGTAGCGCTGTGCGCGCGCGCGCGTAGAAGGCTTGCCTTATGCATATTCTCTGCCTGATTGTGTTAGCGTGTGCGCGCGCGTGCGTGTGTGCGTGCGCATGCGCACGGCGTGACGCGCTGCGCATTGGCGCCAAACGGCCTATTTAAGTCTGGAGAGTGCCACTCTCCAGTGCTGTAGTATTGCAGCTAGTTTGTGAGTGTGTACTCCCGTGACCTGACCTAGAGTCTGCCTGTTTGTCTCCTGAATGCCGATCCTTGCTTGTCTGACTGCCCACTCTGTTGCCGACCTCCTGCTTGTACGACTGCCCGCTCTGTTAACGACTTCTGCCCGTCTGAGAACCCGTCCTGTTGCCGACCTCCTGCTTGAACGAGAATCTGATCTGTTGCTGAACTCTGCCTGTCCAAGAATCTGCTCAGCTCTCCAGTCACCAGCTGCCATCCATTTAACTGGGTTCCTGAGTCATTGCAGTACCCGACTCAGCCTGCGGGGGCGCTGCTTAACCAACCTGAACTCTGCTACGGTTCTGCAAGCGCTCCTGCCCCTTGGTTACTGTTGGCTCCTGTTCCAATCTCAGGGACCTCAGTTGACAAGTCGCAGGAGTTGCTGTCCTCAGCATACCGGTCTCCATCCACAAAGGTACGTGACACTATGTGCACAGCGCGCTGGGAAGCTGCACTGTGTGCAATCTTGAGGTAATTTAGCTCAGAACGATAGTGTACTAATACAGCTATTAGTACACTATCGTTTTGAGCTAAAAATATCTCAAGAGTGCACACAGTGCAGCTCCCCAGCACGCTGTGCACATAGGAACTATTAGCAGTGAGTGGAGGGGGTGTTCCTGAGGACGGGCATAGAGGAGGAAGTACTGGCACTTCCTCCCCGCCCATCATTGACATTCTGCTCAAGTCGAATATTTCGGCTGAGCAGAGCTGGGGGCAGGGGGGCACTACAGGGAGAGGAAAGTCACAGAATAACAAATAAAAAAGCATTGAAAAACATTTAATTTAAAACGAAGGTACTTTAACTCAAAGACAAGGATGCTTTGCATAGGGGAACAGTAATTTAATACAATTTGGAAGTTGGGCCCATTGTTTTCTTTTAAATTATTTTTTTTTATTTAACCACTTCAGCCTTCAGTGTCGTTTCAACGTATGCATCTGAGCAACTTTCACCTCCCATTCATTCGCCAATAACTTTATCACTACTTATTACAATTGATCTATATCTTGTTTTTTTTCGCCACCAATTAGGCTTTCTTTGGGTGGTACATTTTGCTAAGAACTATTTTTTTTCTAAATGCATTTTAACGTCAATATTAAGAAACAAATGAAAAAAAGCATTATTTCTCAGTTTTCAGCCATTATATGTAAAGGATTGCGGAGATGACGCCGCGCGGTCTGGCGGCGAGGCAGCTGTCTCCGCGTTCAGACCGGCGGTTTCTGCACAGCAGCGTACATCTGGTTTGTCTGAGCCTTCTAGTGCACACAGATGGTGAGCTACACGCGCGCGGGGAGGCAGGACCTTTATGCCAGGAGGAGAGGGATCAGCTGATCAGGCTGGTCAGCTGATCCCAGCGCAGACTGTCATTGGCTGAGTAGCGCTGGGTGGCGCTGGGGAGCGCTGCACTATATATAGATCTCGCTGGTCAGTCTCAGGTTGTCTGCCGTTGCGAATACATACGTGTGAGCACTCAGACCGTAGTCAGATCCCACAGTGTGCTAGAACCAGGTGGACCTGGGAATTCACACTTAGCCAGATTACGCTTGTGTTATACTTTAGACTAGTTCCGGGGTGTTGTGACCAAGGACCTCACACCCAAGCTTAGGAATACTGTGTCATTGCTGTGTTATACTTTAGACCAGTTCCAGGGCGTTGTGACCAAGGACCTCACACCCAAGCTTAGGAATACTGTGTCAGTGCTGTGTTATACTTTAGACCAGTTCCTGGGTGTTGAGACCACGGACCTCACACCCTAGATTAGTATCTTGTTCTATATCGGTTATGACCTTTTGCTCTGTCGAACCTCTCTCTTGCCTTCTGATTCGGTGCCTCTGCATATCTGTCTACCTGTTGCCAAACCCTGCTTGTACCTGGTTACCGAATCAGCCTTCTGTCTCTGTACCTTATCTGCTCGTGTGTTGCCGACCTGGCCTGGCTGACCCTTCTGACTGTCACTCATCCCTTGAGTGTCCAGTCTCTATGTACTATCTGTGGCACTACTCCACCAAGTGTCACTTAGCTGCAGGGACCCCCTGCTCCTCAGAGAGTCCTCTCTGCAGTACAGCCAAGGGCTCTATCCCTTAGGAGTCCTTTGGCTGCAGCATAGCCTGATTCCCAGTGTACAGGGAATCATTGGCTCCCAGGTTATCTCTTTCCACTCACCTAGGAGATAGATTCTACACAGTCAAGGACCACCTGCTCCTCAGGTGGTCCATGCTCACAGTTTCGGCGTCTCCCGCCCCACGGGAGATAGCCTACTGTCGCACCAAAACACTTATACATTACTAGGTGTCCAGAGGTTAGTCATACTTGTATTATTGGTGATTCTGCAGATCATCAATAATCAGGTATATATCTGTATTGTTGGTGATACTGCAGATTACCAATAATCAGATTCTCTCTGTGTGCTGACACCGATCGTTACATTATAGCTTTAAAATAATACATGCTACTATAATTAAAACTCACGTATTTTATTTGCCCATTTGTCCCGGTTATTACATCATTTAAATGATGTCCCTATAACAATGTATGCCGTCAATATTTTATTTGGAAATAAAGGTGCATTTTTTCAATTTGCATCCATCTCTATTTACATGCATAAATTTAAAGAATTATAGTAATATACTCTCTTGACATGCATATTAAAAAAGTTCAGACCCTTTGGTAACTATTTATGTTTTCTATTTGTATTTTTTATTTTTTTTAATTAAAATTTTTATTTGGGTTTTTTTGGGGTGGGGCGGTAAACAAGTAATTTTAAATGTAATTGATTGCGTATATGTGTAAAAAAAAATGTATGTAGATGTAATTTTACTATTTGGCCACAAGATGGCCACAGTCATTTTTTGGTTTTTCATTCTGTAAGCGAGAGCTCTCACTTACAGGACTTAAAGGGATGACGTGAAACATAGAAAAATCGTGGCTTTTCAGAGAAGCCGTTGTTTTTTCTTATGGAGACATAGATCAAGGAATGGGAACCGTGTTCCCATTCATTGATCTCCGGGGCAGCAGAAAGGCGGCGGGAGCACTCCTGGCTCAGCTGCAGCAGGGCAGGCTATCTGGATGGATGTATCCGTCCAGATAGACCTAAGTGGTTAAAAAAGGAAAACCTATTTCTAAGTCACACTTTTGACACACTGCAAATGCACACAGTTTGTCAAAAACTGAATCGCCAGTCCTGTTGCATAATTAAATCAAGCCAGTATGCAAAACACACTGCCTAGGTGGGTGTTCTGCCTGACCAAAAGATTGGGGATGCTGGAGCAGCAGCCTCAGATCACTCGTAATGCTGATCCAGACAGCCCACTATCTCAGCCATTCATCTTATATCTTGCTCTGTGTAATGTCAGCTTCCAATACATGGGCAGTCACCTACTTACAATGGCTTCTGTTCTGGAACATTGTTTGTAAGTTGAATTTGTTTGTAAGTTGAGTGTTGAGTCTTGTGTTGATGAAATGGTGAAATGTGGAGGAATGGTTTACTTTCAGACAACTTTGGATTTGGACATATAGTATAAACTATAGTTTTTTTATTGTTTTCGTTGTGCTTTTAACATGTTTAACCACTTCAGGATTCTGCGTACGCTTAACTACGCCCCTGAATCCTGAAGTGGTTTCCATGGAAACGGCCGCTCGAATGAGCGGCCGTTCCATGTCAGTTCACGGAGGGTGTCTCCGTGAACACCCTGCGAGCCGCCGATCGCAGCTCGCAGGGTAAATGTAAACACGCGGGGAAGATCTTCCCCGGTGTTTACATATATCGCCGTAGAGGAGATCGGCGATCCCCGGCCTCTGATTGGCCGGGGATCACCGGCATCTGATAGGCTAAAGCCTATCCTATCCGGCGCAGGACGGCTTTCCGTCCTGCAACGCACACAGGGGACAGGAGAGGGAGGGAAGGAGGTAGAGGGAGGACTAGTGCTGCGGAGGGGGGCCTTGAGGAGCCCCCCCCCCCCCCCCCCGCTAGGCACAGCAGCGCGGCGGCGATCAGACCCCCCCAGCAGGACATCCCCCTAGTGGGGAAAAAAGGGGGGAGGTCTGATCGCCCTGCCTGATTTCTGATCTGTGCTGCGGGCTGAAGAGCCCCCGCAGCACAGATCAGCCAAACCACCGGGTAACCGGAAGTGGTTAAAACTACTTGTAACAGTTTATACAATACTGCAACATGTAACAACAAAAATATGTCATTAAAAACAGTATTGTATATTTTGTACATCAAGTCAACTTTGTTTGTATCTCTAAAACGCTGTAACTCAAATCATTTGTAAATATGGGACTGCCTGTAAATTTATTTTACAACAAAACATTTATTAAATAACAAAAGGGGGTTCACAAACAATGAGAGGGGGAACTGGTAGTCTGATTTGCTAAATGAGTTACTCCCAGTCAATTTAAAGTTTTATGTGTGCGCTGTCTCTTTAAAAGCTATAAATAATATTGTATATATATATATACTTCTATTATAGCAATACACTGCATAACTATATTTGCCTAGAATTACAGAGAGGTGGAGCAGTTTAGTTATATTATATTCACCTTTTTTCATCAATTAGACACTGAGCTCTCTAAACAGGAAATTTCCGCCCACATCCCAAGCAAATGTTATCACCTGTAACTATTATTACATTGCTAATTGCAACTTTAGTTTCAACACAAATTAAACTAGGCTCTCTCCAGTATGATTTGGGATGTTGTATAAAGTGATCTTTGCATACTGGAAAGCAAAAGAATCCACCTACACTTTGTTATAAAATCAGTCATTACTTAATTTAAAATGAAATAGATGTCGTCTTCACTTTGCTGCTTCCAATTATGGATCATGCAAATGCTGTAACATGTCAGTGTACGGTGATAGTTTTCCATTGTGAAAGGATAAGCGCTGAACCCTTTCCTGTGATTCTTTGAAATGTTCAACTAAGCCCTGGCAGTAGAATTGCAAAGGTTTATTCCCCACTAGCTGGCTTCACCTGCTATGGTTTCACACTGTAGGTAGTATATTTATATAGGGTGACCAATTACTACGGCGATTAGTGCTTAGCCCTAAAGTGGTAAACTGCAGCTCTATTCACTTTTATGGAGCCTTGGATTACACTAGGTAATAAGCAGGAAATTGCGGCCTAGTCGCAGCGATGAAGCCAGGGACTTGTGCAGTTTTTTCGTCTCACAAGTGATGCATCTTCAATATTGTTTTCTGCCTAGCATCCTAAAGCAGATTTGTTTAACAGGAAAATAATCTACGTAGACCCCAACCACTGTCCTGGACTAACAAAAGCTAAAAATTCAGGTTGCTGAACATACAACTGTCCTGAACGGACATTATTCATGCAAGAGCTTAGCTAGAAATCACTGGGCCCCCCTGCAAAACAAATCACCACCCACAGGGTCCACTCAGGGCCATTTTGAGAAGCAGGAGGGGTCGCAGCATGTGGAGAGAGCATGGCCGCACATTGGCGAGGAGGGGGGGGATAGTCTCCCCCCACCATCACCTCGAGCTCTCCCCTCAGCGCTCCCCTCCTGCAATTATCAGTGGCAGCAGCGTTTAAACAGGAAGCAGCATCAGACACTTAGAGAGCGAACCCTCCGGCACATGGAACGCATGGAGGTATGTGTTCCTTCCCGTCTGCCACTGCTGCCACTGATAATTGCAGAAGGGGAGTGCGCAGAGGGGAAAGCTCGAGGTAAGGGGGGGGGGACTGTCCCCCCTCCCTGCTGTTGTGTGGCCATGCTCTCTCCTCATGCTGTGGGGGAGCCCCGGGCATGGCAAACACTATTTGGACATCTCTAATGTGGCCACCAGCTTGCAGAAAGTCTTGTGAGAATCCACTTCTGTCCTGTGCAAAAGCCCGCAACTGGCTGTAATGGGCCAGCTTTGCAGGGGTCACGACTGCTGGCCGGAGGGGATTTAGGGGGACATCATGGGCACAGTACAAGTCCAGGGTGCTCCAAGAAGCCTCAGCAAGTTTTTGTTGTTGTTTTTTTTTTGGGGGGGGGGGGGGGGGTACTAAACAATACCTTTAAGTGTGCTACTCCAATTTATTGTGACTAAAAATTGTGTTTTTATTGACGATTTGAGATAGGGATTGTTGCAGCCAGCAGGGGGCCCCCTGGAGTGTCTCTGTGTGTGTTTTGTTGGACCACTGGCACAAACAGAAAGCTAAGAATTCTGAGTACTACAGTATATAGAGCAAGCCTATCGGGGTAGCTTCAAAGCCCCAACCCCCCACATAATAAAGACCACTAAAACTAATTCTCCAATAAAAGCCACTGGGTGAGAGGAATGTAAGAAGAGGCAAAGAAAATGTGTCAATGATCACCATTAATCTGTGCACACAAAGAGGTGACTATTACCACTACTGGACTGATAAGGAGCGCATGTACTAGTGACTGAAGAGGAGCTTATATGGACTACTCAAGTCAGGAGATCCTGGTGTGGATGCAACCTCTGTACCGCCTATTATTATACCACTGCCCAAGCCGTATACCATTGCCATGCTTTCCAGACAGCTTCATTTACAAAAAAACTCTTAGCTCTGCGACATCATTGAAGCATTATATTTAATGCCATTCTGAGACATATTGGCTTTTAACATATATGGTTGCAAACATTGGAAACACTGTCATAATGAAACTGTTGCATAACATATTCTAGTCAATACACAGTATATATGCCACTAATGGTGCTGTTCATTTATTGTACAATGTGCCCTCTTTATTTGCAGGCAAGCTATTCAGTGGATTATTTGTTCAGCCATAACAAAGATTTGCCAAGACGAAAAGTCAATGATTAGCTAAACAAAGCACACTCACACTTGTCGTGACAAATCTGTTGCCTTGATACTGCATAATAAATAACATGTCAAGCCACGCATATATAAACATATCAGCTAGCAGCGGATGCGAGCTTCAGAAACAGAGCAGCTATGCTTTCCACTCGCTTACACGAGTTATTGCACTGTGCCATTTGTACTGAGCGATACTCTGAAACAGACAGAAGACCAAAGCTCTTGTGCTGTGGCCATACCTTCTGTGGGAACTGCTTAGAGAAACTCTTCTGCGATACCCTGCTTCTACCCGCTAATGAGCATGATCCAGCCCTAAGATGTCCAAGCTGTCGCCAAACAACCCCAATGCTGAATGTGTGGCGAGTTCCTCACCTCTCTGATAACTTTGCCATCATTAATTTCCTAACTGCTGAAGAAACGCATAAACAATACTGCAAAAAGCACAAAGATGAGAAACTGGACTTCTTCTGCTACCAATGTCAAAGGTCAGTAACAGATTGTTAAAAGTTGAATTACTTTCTGAAGGTTGGAGATTCAGGAATGACACCATTCTCAGTAGAACAAACATTCCCCAAAACGCATAGTGTAATTTATGCGGTTCATAAAAATCTATAAATGTAACCGCGATCTTCACCATGTAATACATATTCATTCAAGCACACAGCACTGGATGGAACAGGTTTTGCATATGCAAGGTGCACTATCTGGCTAGACAGTAAAAAGCTGGAGATTTGTATTTGAAGCTGCAGAAGAGACTTGCTATGGTGTAAATCATTATTTTTAATTGAAAGCAAAGAACAGTCAGGTAACATAAGTCGTTATTGGAAGTGGCTGGGAATCTGCCACGGAAAGAGAACCTTGCAACAGGAAAGCAAATGTGTCAGTCTTTTTAATGAGGATGGCTGAAGTTCCATGAAAGGCATGTTTGCGGTATAAAGCCAGTTAACCCCTTTGCAGGGTATCCCTCTTCAACTCATTATAGCTGCTGACACATTAAAAGATTATTAGAAACAAAAACCACCAAAACTATAACAAATTCACACTTGGCATAACTTTTTTTTTGCCGTTTAATTTGGTAACAATTTAACTTTATGTGTTTTTTTTTTTTTGCGTAACCTCTTTTATTTTATTAACTAGTTTGTTTAGAAAAAAAGCAGTCCCTTCAGTTCACCTCCATGTATTGCAAAGGATAGCAGCAATCGTTACTTGAGATTGCTTACTCGTTTTTGCTATGTTCATATGAAATACAGTCATTTGTAACACTAAGTGGTAGTTAGGCATGTCACTGTTTACATTCATTTGAGTAGTTAAGCTGCACATAAATAATACGAAGGTGTGTAGATGGCTATCCATGCAAAAAGCTGAGATTGTCTTGGCAGCCTTTTCTCTAGAGTGTTGTCGTGGTTGCAAGGAAGTGCAATTTCAGCCTGCTGACCATTTTGGAAAGTCATAGCTGGCTGTCAGTTGAAGTGAACATACAATATATAAAGATGATGATCAATAATACAATATTCTTACATTATTGATTTAACTGTGATTTTACATATTGGCATGTCACTGTCACTATTTACTGTAGAAAGGGATGAATGCGGAATACAAAATAAGAATTCACTGCCAAACAAAAGGGAGGAGACACTTCAGAAGCAATGAGAGCATTTTTAGAAGCACTTTTTTTTTCTAATTAGGATCAAAACACGCTGCAGCTAGTTTACTATCAATTTTGAAAAAAAAAGTGACAGCTTACATTCTACACACTGGAGGTGATACATCAGTATTAGAAAACTAATGTTACATTATTTATCAGGGACTTATTGTAAGACTGAGAGGATGCATTCACAAGAAAAATCCTCATTTTAATTAAAACGATATTAAAATGAGAGCGACTGAAGCTTCCCTGAATACCCGTTGTTGGATATTTGAGTTTTCCACTGATACAGTGCATAAAAAAAAGAAATCACACCCTTCAAAATATTCACATAAAGCCTGAAATGAAGACACACACATTATTTTTTTTTAAACAGCTATATTTACACAATGCAACTCACAACAGCCATGTGAAAGATATAATACTTCAGAAAGACAATTATAAAAAATAGTTATGGGATCCCCCCCCAAAAAAATAAATAAATAAATAAATGAGATCACAGGGATTCAGATGAGCATGAGCAAATCAGGAGACAGATGGAAAAGAAATCAGAGGCTTTATCAATTACTAGGAACACAATAATAACTAAGAAGTGCAAAACCAAGGATTGCCTTCTCAAAATAGAAGATGTTTTTGCGGTAATTCAGGTTGGAGTAAGCATATGATGTCTCCCACATGCATCACTACTGAATTTGAAAAATGGGCTTTTTGGTCCTTTGTAGCCCCTTTCACACTCCTAGGAGTTCCTTTGTAGCCTTTTACAACACTCCTAGGACCAGCCTGTGTGCAAATTCACCCACCCCCTCCACTGCTCAAGATATAGCAGAGTAGAGGCAGTGGAGCTTCATACTTTAACTCATTCTTGCAGCTCCTGTCATTACAAATCAGGTTTCATGCATCAGGAGCTGCAAGTAAATGGGCTGTACAGACCGATGCAAAAATGCAGAGGAGTGAAGCCCTCTCTTATCGCTCAAACAAGGTAAGATATGATGGTTTTCTCTGCAAATCATAGCAGGAGCGGGGCCCCCTTGTGACCCTTACAGTTGTTACATACTGTTACACTGGCTATTGTTAAGCCCCTGAATGGGAACTAGGTTCAGCTTCCAATGTGACAATGATCCAAACCAAATCGGACCCCAAAATGCCTGAAGGAGAAAACTATGACTGTGGTTTAATGGCCTAGTCACAGCCCAGACCCTATAAAAAAAATATGCACAATAAATTGAAGATTGCGGTCCCGAATGAGCGGGTAAATACTTGTTGTGCAAGGTTGCTAGAAAAATACCTGAGCAGACTCAAGGATCTCATTAAACCAAAAGGTGGTGCCACAAAGTAGCGTCCTAGAGGTGATCCTTTATCCATCTCAGTGATTGTTTTGATTTTGATTTTTTTCCCCTGGACTTGAAATATGCGGCTGCTTTGAGTAAATACAGCTGGAAAAACATTTTTCAGTATGAGTTTCTTCATTGCAAGCTGCAAAACAACATAATATGTGAATATTTTGCATACCGACTAAAAATGGACCGGCTGAAAATAGAAGCCCCAGCAAGATATGCAAATGATAAGATGGGTAAGAGATGTAAGAGGCAGGGAAGGCAAGCATGACAGAAAAGTTGCAGAGCAGAAAAAAGTATATTGGGATACAAACAGGTTTATAGTACTTGAATGTTACTACAGTAAAATACTCTTTACCTTTGTATCTGAGTAGGTGCTTTTTTTGGTCAAACAGAACCATAAGCTCACTCTTATTTTTGGTTGCACATGGAGATGGGAAAGAGTTTGTAATTTTTATCACTTTTTGCAAGGAGCCATCCTAATGTTAACATCCATGTGGGTTGGTATTTTGGTCAAGGGGCAGAGCCTCATCCACATCACGGACAAACTAACCTGTATGGTGAATAAGGAGTTAGCGAGCAATGGGAGGGGCTACAATGTATAAAAGTCACAATAACCAGTTCAGGACCATAGGCTTACACTCCCCTAGTGACCAGACTATTTTTTACAATTTAGTGCTTTGCAACTTTAACCTTCTTGGCGGTAACCCCGAACGTAGTCGCTCAGGCCCTGCTGGGCCGATTTGTTAAATTTTTTTTTTGCTGGACGCAGCTAGCACTTTGCTAGCTGCGCCAGCACCCCGATCGCCGCCGCCGCGCGCCCGATCGCCGCTATACGGTGCGGCGCGCGTCCCCCCCCCCAGACCCCGTGCGCTGCCTGGCCAATCAGTGCCAGGCAGCGCCGAGGGGTGGCCCGGGACTCCCAATGACGACCCGACGTCAGTGACGTCGGTGACGTCATCCCGCCTGTCGTCATGGCGACGGGGGAAGCCCTCCAGAAAATCCCGTTCTTTGAACGGGATTTCCTGATCGGAGATCGCCGAAGGCGATCGAAGAGGGCGGGGGGATGCCGCTGAGCAGCGGCTATCATGTAGCGAGCCCTGGGCTCGCTACATGATATAGAAAATTTTTTTTTTAAAAAAACTGCCGCGCTGCCTCCTGGCGTATTTTTTTATACCGCCAGGAGGGTTAACAGCTTGCTGCAGAGCCATATCACTTAGCAGGTAAGTGACTCCCCCCCCCCACCCCCTTTTCTGCCCACCAAAAGAAAGTTCTGATCTGAAGGTTCTGATCCCTGGTGTAATGTTTGTTTATTTTTTATGTAATTATTTGTATTTTTTAAAATACATTTTGCTATTTTGTATTTATTTTAACTACTCCCCTCCCTACCTGGCCAGCCAATCACGGTGATCCTCTCTCATAGGCATCAGCCTATGACAGTGGATCACGATCAGAGCCTCTCTAGGGGACAGTCGAGTGACACAGCTGTACCCAGTACAGCGCTGCAGTTGATTGCAGCGCTGCACAATGTAAATAGACGGCGGTTTTGCCATCTAACAGACTCCTAGCGGCGATCGCACTCAAGCGGGGATGCATGCACGATCCCCTGTAAAACCCTGCCCCAGGACTGGACATCGTTAGGCGGTCCTGGGGCTGCCACCTTCCCGACGCCTATCGGCGTTAGGCGGTCGGGAAGGGATTAAATAATAATAATAATACATTCCGTGATCTGTCATCATGGAACACACACACATGTCCACCAACAAGGCAGCATGCAGCATGTTCTGCTTTATAAATATCTGATCAGTTTTATCTTTTTCCCGATCACGGATGTAGCAGATCAGGCCTTGAAACATTAACTTACAAAAACACTTGTGCAGCACCTAGATTAGGGGCATTTTGTTTTATAAAAGTATATAGGTTCAGAAACGTGTTAAGATTGTTAAGAGACCTATTGAGAACTAGCAAACTCCTCCCAAAGTCAGAAGACAAAAAAGCATATGTCCATGTATTTTGGCACACAGAAGACTTGTAGCTTTAATAAACTTATAGTGTCAATGAAGCTACAGGTTGCTTTAATGTGTCACAGTTGTTAGCAACTGTACTGGATAAACATTACTGACAATAGTAACATTTTACTTAGACATGTTATGGTTACACAATCTCTTGTTTGCCTTATGGAAGATAATGGTTCTTGAGAAGTTAGTTTATGGTTTCTGCAGCTTGCTCCTCAGCTTCATTCTTTCAGTGAGGATTAGTTAAGAAACTTTCTGTTTCTGATAATAAACCTTAGATATTTCCCAACATTTTTCACATTCTGACAAAAGCAAAGCAAGCATTCTTCATTTTCTAACCAATACAGCGATCGCTGTAAAAACAGTGTAGGAGGTTTGCCCTACCAATGGCCATATTAGGAATTACGGCTATAGTGGCGCTCGGTGAGTAATTTGTGTGCCGTCAAAAGATGGAGCACAAATTAATACAAAAACACTTTAATTCGGCCTCCAGCAATAGCTGGAAGCTGAATTACATCTTCCCCCTACTATCCATGGCTGCTTGGAGGGGGAATAGTAGTTAACGCAGATGGGTCTTGTGCAGGAGCAGGGTGAGCCATTTATCGGCTTTACTCTGCACCCAAATTTCCCGGCGGTCGATTCATAGGTATGCCCAATACAGACCCCAAAAGTCTAAATCAATGTTAACTCACTAGTATCTGTAATGTAATAAGTAAATAGTTCAACTTAAGGTGCATATACACACAAAAAACAAACGTTGCTCTCAGGGTTTGGGACTCAATCCCTCAGGTTAGGTATCAGTTCAAGGGCCAAGTGTGTTCAGGCATGTCCTAAGGCTACAGTTTCACAACAAGTTATGTTGCTAAGGAGGTCAGAAGAGGGACAATGGCGCAGCACATGATTGAGTGGCTTTGAGCAGGATGAGTAAGAAGGCAAAAAATGCTGAGATGATCTGGTACTTTGGATCTCTCATTGATGCATTAGAGAGGCTGTACACTCTAGGTTCTTGGCAGAGATGACCCCAACTGACCACCTCATGTGAGAACCATCTAATGTTTGTATGAGGCTTTAGACCTTATGGCCTGTGTTTGATTAACTTTTCTCCTGACTTTCCTCCCGAATTATACATTTTCTTCTTAGCTAGAAAAAATACATTTTCAGTCCCTTGAAGTTGAAAATATATCAAAAAGTAGGGACGAAAAGCAATATCAAACTTGTTTTGAAAGGTATTTTATTGATAAAGACCCATATTCAATTTATCTTTTCTCCTAAGCTTATTCCAAGGTGATATTTTCACCCTGCATCAATAAAATGCCCTTTAAGCCACCAGCAAGCAAATAAATACTCAGCATAATTTGGCAATACTTTTTCACTTATTTTTTGGCATTTATTATAACAGAAGATAAAAAAAATGATCTCCTTAGAGAAAACTTAGGAGAAAAAAGTGAATTGAATAAGGGCAGCACGGTGGCGTAGTGGTTAGCGCTCTCGCCCTGCAGCGCTGTATCAGCCTGTAATTTCTATTGCCGAGATCTCTTTAGCACTCTGTATCACATATTGCCTACTGCTTTAAATGCTCTATACTAGCTTCGGGTTTATTCATGTATCATACTGATTTTTTTTTTAATCAGTATGATTCCCCTGCACCCCCCCCCCCCCCCCCGCTCTTCTTTTAACCCCTCCTCTCCAATGCAGGCTGCTACAACCAGAATGTGTCAGCTAACCAGCATGGAGACCTGCCACCTAAAAATACTAACATAATTGGGCTATGCAAGCATGTGAAAGACATATCTCCCCTCTCTTGTAAAGCCCACTTGTCCATGGTCAGGAAGGTAACTACCCACACAATGTGGTAAAAATATGTGGGAATAGGGACCGAGGGGGGAAGACTTGTGGTAGGAACTACCCCCCCTCTTCTCCCCCCCCCTTACCCCACACACAAACGTTACTGGGGTTCCAGACACACACACCCTCCCTCCCCTATTGAGATTTGGAAAGCCTATAGGGATGCATCAGTGTGCATGTGTGCATAAAGAAATGTGCACTGCTTGACATACACAGCAATGTGGTAGCTCGCTGTTTGCATCTATTGTTGGCATTCAGGTGCTCTTAGGTGATCCTAGCTTAGATAATCAGGCTCTCAGTATGTGCAGCCATAACATATTTGTACATGATAAAAGTTAAAATGATTAGGTTTGTAATTGATCTGAAATATTCAGCTGTGAGTATGGCAGATGCAGTATTGCAGGACTGTAATTACAATCAGATCATTTGTGAAGTTGTCATTCTGGAGTTTAACGAATGATGTCAGGTTTAGTTATGTAATTATTTTATAACTTTGCATGAAATGTTTGCAATGTAATTAGCAAGTAAAGATGAACTAAATCAGAGATTTTCATTTCAAGTTTGGTGTCATGAAAGGACAGACATTTTTGTGAGTAGGCATTTTTACTTTTGGAAATGTGAAATATATTTAAATATACTGCACCTAAACCTGGAAACCTTTTTCAGAAACAAAAGGTCTAGGTGAATTCTAACAAAGATGATTCCAAATATGCTTTTTATTTGCACTTTTGATATATTTTTGAGAAAATAATGTTGTTTTTTCCCCCACTGTATATTACTATAGTAAAGAGCTGTGGATATAAACAGCACTGTCTCACTATTTAGCCAGGTTGCTTTCATTCTCTGATGTGCTTAGGCACATGAAGCACTTTTTTGTGTCTGCAATACATGTCGGATGATTAGAAGTATGAGCTCCAGGGCCAGATTTTTGGAAAGGCCACAAAGGCCCAGGCCTTGTTAGGCTACAGCCCACCTGAATATGAAAAGTGGTTGCTACATATGAAAGAGAAAGCTGCAAATGGTCATCAACAAGTGAAAAAGGGACGTTGATGCTCAAAAGAGCTGTACATGAAAGAGGGGCGCTGCATACATGGATGTTACACATGGAAGAGGGGGCTGCACATGGAGTGGGAGGAGCCCTGCTGCACATGGAAGGGGAGCCCCAACATACTTAACATAGGAGCGGCAAAAGCATAATTCTGGCCTTGATAAGCTCTGCAGGAAATGTCAATCTCTGCACTTGCAAAAAAGCAAGATGGCAGTGCCCATGACACAGAAGCAATACATTCCAACACTCTGGCCACCATGTTGAAATGGCACACCCCAGAAGGGAGATCAAGTGAAGGAATGTTTAGTTTGGGTTTACAATTACTGCAAAGTGTTATTTGTTATATCTGCAAGTTTCGATCCGGTCAGACTATAGCATAACCCTCACTGATAAGTAATTACAGCCATAAAACACTTTTCTGTCAGTAAATGGCTTCTGAGAGCAGAAAAGAGATAAAAAGGGTCAATAATTCATAGATTTGAGCTCTGGCATACTTCAATGAAGGTGTCACTGAGCAGAGACAATGAAACAGTAAAAACTTAAAAACTAGGTTAAAATATAAAATACAACTGTGGGCTTTCTAAAAAAAAAAAAAGTAATTTTTAGGAGAAGGAGGACAGAAACAACCGTTTTTCTTTAAGTTTATTTTCCCCTCGGATATCCTTTAAGCGACATTTTGTGGCAAAGTGCCGTGCAGAACAGTCAATAGACTGCAGCCTCACAAAGCATTTTGTCGCTCTGGAGAAGGAGGAGGCAAAGCGGCAGGGCACACAATACTCTCTTCTTGAGCATCAAGCACAAAATCAAGTTATTATGTCTAATATTTCACGTTTCATCTTAATACAATAAATACAGGTAGTCCTCAGGCTACGTACGCCCGCTTTACGAACGCCCCGCCGATACAAACGGCCCGACGATTGCTCCGCCCCGTCGATGACTTCACCGCGACCACCGGATTGCGCCGATTTAAATGTTTTTAAGTACATTTACATTGCTCTAAAGATGCCATGTGTGTGTGGGTAGGTGAGCAGATACATACTGCACCCCTCCCGTGCCCTGGCGTCACCCTCTGCCATTGCAAAACACCTCTGTATCATTACACAGATCCGCGTCCTCTGACGCAGGCCAGGAGGCGACCCGGCATACTGCGCATGCGCAGCGCAGTATAGTATCCGGGTCAGAGGGCGCGGACCTGTGTAATGATACAGAGGTGTTTTGCAATGGCAGAGGGTGACGCTAGGGCACGGGAGGTGTGCGGTGTGTATCTGCTCACCTCCCCACACACATGGCGTCTTTCGAGCAATGTAAATGTACTTAGAAACATTAAAATCAGCGCTGTCTCGACTTAAGGACGGATTCAGATTAAGAACGAGCCTACAGTCCCTATCTCGTTCGTTAACCGAGGACTACCTGTATACAAACATGATAAAAAAAGATCAAATAACCTTCGCTCACACCATTCAGCCACTCAGTAATTATATACCAACTTCTGCTTAAAAACAGCGATTATTAATGCATTTGGTATTAGCTAAAAAGCAAAACGTTTTTTAGAACAGGGTGAAATGTGGACATTTATTTTTGTATGCTACAAAATAATTATACATTCCTTTTTAAAGTGGATCCAAGATGACGTTTTACTCATTGCATATTTGTGCACCTTTCCTATTGTTTATAGGGCATTCCTCAAGCCAAATACTTTTTTGTTTTTGTTTTAATACTCTAATTCCCTATAAACTAAACAAGCCACACCCACAGGTTTTCAGAGAGCCTAGGCACTTTCAGACAGTAGCAAAGGCTCATGGGAGCTCAGTCTGGGCAGGAGGAGGGGGAGGTATTACAAGCCAGAGATTTCAGAGGCATAGGGGAGGAGAGAGGAGGAGGGGGGATTAGGTTTTTTTGCTCAAGATGCAGATAAGCCTGCCTCTGTGTAATGTTTGCAAACAACATGGCTGTTGTCATTGTATCACAGGAATAATCATATTCTATTAAAGCTGTTTGCAGCTAGATTTGCTGTTTAAACTATCTAAACTTTAGGTAACATATATAGACAAGTTACTTGTTATAGTTAGTTTTTCATTTCGGATACGCTTTAAGTCAATGGCGGAAGAGAAAACCACTTTTCAAAGAGTAACACCACAGGGTGCTCTATTAATGTCCCCATTACCATGGAAAAAAGAAATTGGCCTTGTCACTGCCAGTTTCTGGGTCTAGTGAAATTTTAAAATCAGCTCACAATCCTATATTATTTCCTATATTATTTTTTGTAATCTTTCGATAGCACTAAATACTGCTAGAAAAATGCTGTACTATATATAGCAAAGGTGTCTCATAGTAGCTTTTAAGTGCTAACATCCATTAACTGACTACATGAAAGTGAAAACTGTACATACTCCACAGCAGTGCTCCCCCTCCCCCCAGGCTCTTTTAGCCGGGTGGTCCACCTGGCTAATTTTGGTGAGCACTCGGCTGCCATCGGCTCACCTCCTCCTCCTCCTCCTATGCTGTAAGCAGATTTGCACCGGCTCTGCGTCCCACCCGACTACTTTTTCATGCCACCCGGCTGGTAAACAATTTCTGGGGAGAACACTGCATAGATGCAAAATCCACCAATGAAATTACTGCTCACCACAAGAGGACCTGAGTGAGAACTCCTAGTCATCTACCAACAAATGTATGCTATATCAGTGGATAAATCAAGTAATAAAATGAAAGAAGGAGGGATTGAATAGAGAAGAGGATAGATGCTTTAATTTATATTACTACCACACAGTGAACCTGAAGGCAGACTATCTTCTCCCTATTAGTCAATGGCAGAATCTATCATGCAGCATTCAAGCTAATCAAAGAGGATGACAAAATGTTTGTTAATGAGCCAAAAACCGCACTAATACAAAATGTTTAATTTAAGTAATCTTTACTTCATGGCAGTAGCAAAAAGATTTATGGGAAGGTGGCTTTAGATATTAGCAAATTATAAATACATATATAAATGCAGAATAATAATGTACAATAATAAATTATGAGGCACCGCACAGAGTAGATGAATCGGTGTACGGAAATAACACATAATAATTACTTCTAGTTCTAGTGGGGTAAGTGGTGATAAATTTCTAGGTGAATGGCAATCATTATAGTACAATAAGCCTGTCAGATTGGGAGCTTATGAAGACAGGACTCTCTCCTTGTTTGTTTTTTGTAACCGCTATATTTTTTTGTTAGACAATTAAGTGTGTTATTTACTTCCACATACATTATGTTGTACACCATTTATGTATTATTCACCCATGTCTTGATTTGAATGTTACAGATAAGGATAATGCTATGTCAATCAATAATAGAATTAAACAGGATAAAGATAATGCAAGGGGTGGCTGTAAAATAAAGAAATTGATGTCTCATACCTCAGTCCTAATATAAAGCACATGCTGTTTATGAATATTGTCAATTTAAATTGCCAAAATGCCTTGTAAACTTTTTTTACTGGGACAGATTTAGCAAGGCGGGACATATACAATTGGAGCAACCAATCAGAATCCTTATTTTATTTAACAGCTGTAAGTAAGTAGCTGTATAGCATCGTAGAAGATTTTGGCCCCTCTCATGGCTTTGATTGCCCTTATTTAATATTTTAATAAATGTGGAACATTGACATCTGTCTTCTTTTGCACCTTTATTGTGGCTCATTAGTTTGACATTGCCTTTCCCAGTCAGTGTATTATTACTTTGCAAGATACTGCAGGAACCAAAACATTCAGTCCACTGTTAAAGTGAACCCGAGGTGAAAATAAACTGATGAGATAAACAATTATATTTATCCTCCTACTCCTAAAAATGACTTTAAGTATCCTATGGTTTACGTTTATATTTAAACATTCACAAAGTAGGTTGAATATTTTACTATCTCTAATCGGTAACAGTCTAAGTTCCCCAGAGTAAAAATACATGAACTATTGACCTTGTCCTAGCTCTCTCCTGTCCTCAGAAGTTGTATTCTGCCAGGAAAACTTTTATGGCTGTAATTTGCTGATCAGTGATGTTTACTATATTTCTGACAAGATACTGACAGGACAGACACTGTCACTTCCAAGCCTAAAAATTAACTATTTCAGCCAGCAAAATAAAGCAAGTAAAACAGCCTGGTTATTAACATGTTTTGTACTGTACATACACATGGTTATCACATCATGTCACATATCACCCTAGGTACACTTTAAAGAGGCCCACGGTCTTATAGTGTCTTAAAGAGCTCTTCATTCTTATTGTTCAACAGCTCAGTAATCTAAATAACCAACAACAGAGCACTATATATATGTATATATATATATATATATATATATATATATATATATATATATATATATATATATATATTTATTTATTTATTTGTTTAACATACTAGTGGTAGAAAGATTTTTTCTTGTTAGGGAAATATGTTCATAAAACATATTCACAATGCCTATTTTTTTTCTATGTAATTGGTTATTAAGTGGGGATCATTTACCACCGCAGAGAGGATGGGCATTGTTGCTTATAATGGAATCCAAGATCCCTGTTTAATATCAGACAGGGTCATATATTAATTTTTGCTTCAAAAGATCTGTTAGGGCTTATTTACAGCGGTTGTCTTATTTTTCCATGAACAAAAATCTACATTTATTCTTGAAAAAAATAAATAAATCAACATTTATTCAAATATAGTCATATCATCTCCTGCTGGAACATCATCATAATTCTCCAAACTATGAATTCCATCATTCATTTTTGTGACTCTATTTCCTTTTTCCATCTACAACAATCTACATACAGAGAGCCAATCACTTGCCAACCCTTATTGTTTTGGGTCTCGTGAAGTTTACTGAGAGCAATTCTTTGTGTGGTTTCCTTGGTGAAGGGTCCATCTGTCCTGCTGCATTGTATTGTCAATGGATTTTACTTATTTACATGTATACCATAGCTGCCTGCACACTTAAAAAAAATCTTTTTATGAACTGTTGCTAGGCCTAATTTTTTGGAGTAAGGCTTATATATCAAGCATCCTCAAAAATCCAGAAAAATCATGCTACGGCTTATTTTCTGGGTAGGTCTCATTTTCAGGGAAACAGGGCTAATAATATGACCCCTAGATTTCAACACCCTCATTAATATGTAACAGAAGTTATGTTAATCTTCTACCTGCTAATAAAAAAAAGGTCGAGTCACACTTGGAAATTGTTAGGCCCGGCGCAAATCAGAATGGATTATGTGAGAGGAAATTACAATAGTTTGAATGTTATGTTTGATAAAGTGTGTTATTGTGGATGAATGACAACTATCTGAAACTTAATATTGATAAAACTAAAGCTCTTGTCATTGGAGATCAGCGCTTGGCAGCAAAGCAGCTCCGATCTCAATCAGCACCACTGAGGTGTTTGCTAATGAATATGTATAGTATATACATTTAACCTAAGTTGGGATGATGTCGTCTGGGATCCCCCACCCCTTGAAGCTAAAGGGAGTTTTCAGATCTTACCATAAGTCACTGACTGCCGGTAGTTACCCCATCATTTTCTGGGCACTGTAGGTGGAGATGAGTCCCTTTTCCATAACCTTGAGCAAGGTTGCTTTGGTGGGGGGAGGGGGGTTCTCCACCACAGAAGCATTACATAGTACCACCCAATCGTATGAGCCATGTGGGCTGGTACCACTCAGAGGGTGGAGACCCAAATTTGGTGAGGATATCATGTTTGGGGGCTTCACAATGAGCTAAAAATGTTTCAGTGGGACTGTTCATGTGTATTTCCCTGCCCAGATTTTGAAATACATTTTCTTAAAAACTAAAAGGTCTTCTTTTTGAAAAAAAAAATGTTTTGACATGCTACCACTATTCCCCTTAAAATATAGAGGAGCTCAGGAAATTACAGCCCGTCATATCAATTAACCATTACAATCAGTGCCATAGACTTCAATGCAACATTAATCTCTTTGGGATCAGAAAGAATTTGTCTTAAACTAATTCACTGTGAATCTGACTTCCAGCATATTGCCTGCTCATCCCTAACTGATCACTGGAGCCATCTACTGGGCAGGGGCGTAGCTAGGGGTGGGCAGGGTAGATCATGTTCCCCCGGGTGCTGGGTTCCTAGGGGCGCCCAGCTGTGACCTGAGATTTTTTTTATATATATTTATTTAATTATAGCGGAAGTGCAGAGAAGAGGGAGAGCAGTGGGCACAGCGGTGGGGAAGGGCAGACATCCGCCCTTCCCTAACCTTGGGGCTTCCCCTCTCTCTCACTCCCCTCTCCAGATATGAGGGGCGGGTGACAGAACACTTACCCTATACACGGCGCATAGAAAGTTCTGTGCTCCACTACTCTGGTCTAGTCTAGATCAGAGTAGCAGAGCACAGATCGGTCTACTCCTCCGGGAATAGAGTAAGTGTTCTGTCGCCCGCCGCTCATATTTGGAGGGGGAACCAAGAAAGAGGGGGAAACCCAAGGTGAGGTAAGGGGGGGGGGCGTCCGCTCTTCCCCACTGCTCTCCCTCTTCTCTGGGCTCCCGTTGGGGGGGACACCTGGCTACCTATTTCGGTGATTAATATACCCCTGGCTACCTATTTTGGGGATTACAATACCCCTGGCTACATATACTTGGCACATATACCACTGGCTTCATATACTGGGCACATATACCCCTGGCTACATATACTAGGCACATATACCACTGGCTACATATACAGGGGACATATACACCTGGCTACATATACTGGGTGCACATATACACCTGCTTACCTATTCTGGGGACACCTATAGGCCTGGTTAACTGCCACTGGGGACACCTATAGACCTGGTTACCTATACTAGGGGTACCTATTTTGGGGAACAGCTGCCAGATTATATGTATGTTGGGGTAACCACTGCTGCCAGATTACGTCTATTTTGGGGGAACCATTGTCATATTATCTGTATTCTGGAGGAACCTCTGCCTAATTACATGTATTTTTGGTGAAATTCTGTCAGATTACATGTATTTTGGGTGGAAACACTATGGCAGAGCTTAAACTTCCCTGGCAGACCTTTTACACCACTGCTAAGGTCATGTATATTTGGCTCCAGCCATTACCACACACAAATTCTGTTGCATGGTCACGCCCCTTTTTTGGTGGGGCATGCATACTTCTCCCCTTAGAGGGCGCATTAATAGTCTTTGTCCCCGGGCGCTGAAAGCCCTAGCTACGCCTCTGCTACTGGGGCACAAAACTTTGCAGCAATGGCCAAAAATATAACCAATACATTTCTCAACTGATAATGCATGATCATGGATTACCTTTATATTTACATACATATCTACCAAGTTTTGTTTTGCGAATTAACAGCATTTACCACAACACTGATACCTACAGGCCCATATGCAAATCACGTTTTCTCACGCATTATATTTTCACACCTTGTCATAAAGTGCCCTTTAAACCCCCAGCAAGCAAGAAACTACACAAGGCAGATAACAGAGATGCCAGAAGGAATAAAACACTGTAGAAACTTCTAAAATGGGGGGTAAAGGATGACTTACCTCCCCAATAAGGACACAATGGTGCTAGTTATAAACAATTTATTCTCACTCCAACAATCTTCGCAACGCGTTTCGCGGGTCCAAGCCCGCTTCCTCAGGCAATATAAAACTTCATTTTAGAAATGTTACAGTGTTTTATTCCTTCTGGCGCCTCTGTCATCTTCCTGAACGATTATCCACTTGTTGGATGGGTGTGCTCACCTTTTTCTGTCTACGGAGAGCGACATCTTAGCCTGAGAGGGGACAGGCCTAATATCCCCGCAAGCGCTATCAGTGGTTGCCTATGTCTGGCAACCTATATTTGTGAATATAATCGTATACAATCAATTTATGATTATCCATCAACAATAATACACTATTGGGGCTCTTGATTTCTCCTCTTTTTTCAAGAAACTACGCAAAATAATTTCAATAGTACTTTTTCACCCTCTTTTGGGTACTTTTTCATTTGTAAAATTCTGAAACATTACCATATTTTTTAAAGAGACTCCGTAACAAAAATTGCATCCTGTTTTTTATCATCCTACAAGTTGCAAAAGCTATTCTAATGTGCTCTGGCTTACTGCAGCACGTTTTACTATCACCATCTCTGTAATAAATCAACTTATCTCTCTCTTGTCAGACTTGTCAGCCTGTGTCTGGAAGGCTGCCAAGTTCTTCAGTGTTGTGGTTTTGTGATGCATCTCCCCCTTCCAGGCCCCTCTCTGCACACTGCCTGTGTATTATTTAGATTAGAGCAGCTTCTCTCTTCTCTCTTATCTTTTACAAGCTGGATAAATCCTCCTCTGAGCTGGCTGGGCTTTCACATACTGAGGAATTACATACAGGCAGAGCTGTCTGCACTCTGCAGGAAGAAACAGCCTGACACTTCAGTGGAAGATAGCTGCAGGGGGAAAGAAACACACAAATGATCTCTTGAGATTCAAAAGGAAGGGTGTATACAGCCTGCTTGTGTATGAATGTATTTTCTATGTGTGGACATACTGTACATCAACCTACTTCCTGTTTTGGTGGCCATTTTGTTTGTTTATAAACAAACTTTTTAAAACTGTTTTTATCCACTTTTAATGTGGCGAGGAGCGGCGAAATTGTGACAGAGGGTAATAGGAGATGTCCCCTAACGCACTGGTATGTTTACTTTTGTGCGATTTTAACAATACAGATTCTCTTTAAAGAAAATATGAAATCTCCTAGGAGATAACTCGCGAGAAAAAGTTAATTGCATATGGGCCTGTACAGTGTCTCCACTCACATCCACCAACACCTATGACCTTTTCAGCTGTTGCAGCACTTATGTTTGGTGGACAGCCTGTTCTTTGCAGAGTGCACAGCTATGCCACACTCATTATATTTGTTAAAGGCTGATTAAGCATTATTCTGTCCTCATCTTGAAGGTTACCTTGTGATAAGGGCTCCCTAGATTCTGGACTTTCCAGAACTGTATATTTATAATGCAATAATTTAAAAATACCTTGCCTGCATCTCCATTTAACTAATCATGCAAGCTTGGGAATCATTATTTTATGGTTCAGTGGAGTTAAATCGAGGTGAATACGTGGGCAGTTGTTTATTTTGTGTTGATTTTATTTGTTTGCAGTGAATTTAAATCACTTTGCAGAGATCTGTTTTCATTTCCACATGAACAAATGTATTTCTGTTGATAAGGATAATAATTAAAAAAAAACAAAACATTTTATTTATACTAGCCTTGATGCATTAAAAATTTCTAATTGTTTTTTTCTCCTTATCCTCTTCTCACCTATCTATAAAATAGCAAGGAAAGAAAAAAATTAAAATAAAAATTACTCAAAATAATTTATTTTGCTGTAATGAAAATTTGATATGGTGAGAAAAGGATAAGTGAGAAACATTTCATGCATCAGTGCCACAGCAATTTCAGTAACATATGAACACTTTAAAGGGGTGACTTTTTTATTTTTTTATATAGTCTAGCAATAAAGCGCATTTGAGGATTTTAAAGGAAGCCTGAGATGTGTTAAAAGAAGAAATTTATACATACCCGGGGCTTTCTCCAGCACCCTTCAAGCTGATTGGTCCCTCGCTGTCCTCCTCTACCACCCAGATCCTTTGCTATGGATCCCAGTAATTCAGCTAGTTGGGCGTAGTGCGCATGCGCGGCCTGGCCGCATGCGTGCCCCCATAGCGTTCCCATTGCCGGGAGAGTTCTGCTCCTGCGCAGTACTACAGCACAGTCGCAGAGCGCTCACAGCCACAGGAGTGTGACGGGGGAGCACGCACGGCCTGACAGTGCCTGTGCCAGCCGGCTCCAACTGATGGAATTACTGGGACCCATAGTAGAGCATCCAGGCAGCGGAGGAAGACGGCAGGGGCCAATCAGCCTCAAGGGACTGCACAAAGCCCCAGGTATGTATACATTTCTTATTTTAACTTATCTCAGGTACACTTTAAGGAGTGCACAATTGGAGTGAAAGATGGCTACTGAAGTAACAATAATAATCCTAAAAATTGTATAGTGCTTTTCACCTGTTGGACTCAAAGAGGGCATGCTCAAGGGTCCACCCTGCACTGTTATGCTGGGAATTAACCATGAGATTTTTTTGGCAGATAGCTGGTTCCATACATAATTTCCGACAGGTCCGATCTTACTTTCGATTGTTTTTCTGATCAATTTTTCATAGAAGTGAATGGGAATCGATCAGAAAAAAACTATCAGAAAAACGCTCGGAAAGTCGGACAGTAAATCTACTGAAAAATCTTATTGTGTATTACCAGCATTAGGAAGTTGTAGGACTGCTTACTGAATAGGTACCCTAGCCAGGATTCGAACCCTGGTCTCTCATGTTAAAGGCAGAGCCCTTAACCAGTAGACTATCCAGCCACTGGGCAACCGTGTACTGTACAAGTAGATAGGGAATTCAGAATTAACCTCAAGGTAATGGTAAAATTAAGATGTACAGTATCTCCTAAGATTATGTTCCATAAGTACATCCTACTGTGCTGCTACCTTTGTGAGCTATAATGTACATGTCTTAAATTCAAAGTAATAATTTATCAAAAATCTTCTTTTGACTGATGGGATGCTTCCTTCACAGTATGAATGATATGAACAGGTGGCAATTACTCACAACCACATTCTACTATTAAATCTTTTCATGAGTTGTTGAGATGAATAACTGATAAAATGACATAGTGACAAGAAGCTGAAAATAGTTAAAGAGGACTTGTCATTCATACCTGGTGGAGATATCCATTTCACTGACTGCAGCAGTATTCATGAAGCTGCAGTAATTCCATAGAATTAATGTCATCACTGATGTATAAGATACAGGCTTTTACATTACCTATGATCATTGACGGCCGTATGATAGAATGCAGCATATTGGACACTGTGAGGATTCTAATGCCAGAGGAACAGGACAATGAGAAGGACAAACTATGAGAACTTAACAGTAGAGATGAATCAGCTTTTCATAGAAAAGTCGGTTTCACAGCAAAAACTGCCATTTACACTCAAAACATTTTTTTTTTACAAAAACAAAGCAAAAATGGTGGACTCTCATAGAGGTACAGCATGTTGGCCGCTTAAGTCAGAATCAGATGCTGATTATGACTTAAAAATCAGAATTAAATTGAGTGTGCTGGGAGTGAAAATATCACAAGACCTTAAAATGAACCTAACTCTAGTAGGCTATGTGATTACTATGAGTCCCAGTAACATAAGTGGCCCAATTGTAATTCCCACTAGAGTAAAGCATTCTCCAAATGTTCCAGCTAGCTTCACCAGAGAAGATGTGGTTGTCAAAATACTGACCAGGTAACACTGCTATAGGAAGAGCTTTTAGAGATTTGATCATCCAGAATTTTGATACCTGGTGGGGCTTCTCAACATGTTAGGCACATTTTTTGATTATTGCTGATTCATCCAATCATTTTATAATTATCATTTGATATATTTAATCTCTGGAACCAACTGGGGTAGTATACCATTTATCTGTAACAGTGATGAGCGAAAATGCAAATATTATTTTCGCCAAATTTTCGCGAAAATAAATACTATTTTCGTTTCGAAAGGCGAAAATTCGCATTTAATATCTAAGCCCCCTTACAAACTAGAATCACCAAATTTTCAGGGTACATTAAGGAGATATGTGGGTACAAGAGGAAAAACATTTTTGCAGAAAGACCTTATAGTTTTTGAGAAAATCGATTTTAAAGTTTCAAAGGAAAAAAGTATACATTTAAATGCAGTAAATGACAGTTACTGTAGCAAACCTAGCGGTAGTGTAATTTTACTAATATCAAATGAAAGGGCCAATTATTTATTATTGCATTTTATCTTATGTATGCTTATTTTATCTCATTTTGAGACTTTGGGTAATATCACTTAAAGGGAACTCAAGGTGAGAGACATATGGAGGTTGACATATGTATTTTCTTTTAAATAATGCACGTTGCCAGGCTGCATGATGATCCTCTGTCTCTATTACATTTAGCCATAGACCCTGAACAAGCATGCAGGTGAGATGTTTCCGACAAAAGTCTGGCAATATTACCTGCATGCTTGTTTCACTTGTGTGATTCAGACCCTTCTGACCTGAAAGATGAGCTGGACTGCCAGACAACTGAAATTGTTTAAAGGAGTCATCAATCAAAACAAGCTACCCCCCATTCTACTTATCCGGGGATTCCTCCAGCCCCTTGCAGCTGACATGTCTCATGCCGCAGCTCCGTGCGTAGTCATTGGCCCAGGGTCCCCACCGGTGCAGTTGCTGACCTTGAGGTCGTCTCTACTGCGCCTGAACGCGCGCCGCTCTCAATCAAGCCCACATTGTCTGTACAGTTAACTGTGGACAACGTGGACTTGATTGACATCGGCGCTCGTGTAGGCGCACTAGAGGAGGTCGGCCTCTGCACCGCCGGGGACCACAGGCCGGTGGCTGCGAGCGGAGCGGTCAGCGTGGGACATGTCAGCTGCAAGGGGCTGGAGGAAGACCTGGGTAAGTAGAACAGGGGGAGCTTGTTTTGACTGATGACTCCTTTAAGGAATTAAATAAGGCAGCTTAAATAGGTCTCTCACCTGAAGTTCCTTTTAAAGCTCCATAGACTTGTAATGCAGCAGCAATAATATGATGTTCCTACAGCAGCAGATAGTTATTGCTACAACACAAGTCTATGGAGTTTTAAATTGCTGCTGGGGTGACATATCTAGAAGTAGCAGGCACTCCATTAGATAACACTAAATGCAGCTGTGCTAGCAATTTACGTCGGATATGTTGCTGCTATTTATTGTTATACATGTGACATTGTGTTTCTTTAATCAAATGTGAAATCTGTAAAAGGGTCTAGGTCTAGATGAATCAAGGATCTACATGGATCATCTGAAAACATTACAATGATTATCTTAGGTTCCTTTGTGAGTATTTTACAATCAATATATCAAAGCCCTATTCTATTTTTTTCCTTAATGACCTTCCCAACTAACCTAATGCTGTACCCCCCCCCCCCCCCCCATTACACACACCAACTATTCTTACTTAAGGAATCGTTGATGTCATCAGGATCACATGACTATAGTGTCTAGCTAGATACTTCAAGACATTAAGAGCCAACTGGTAACTTCTAAATCCTTCTACTTCCACAAACTATGCAACAGAAACCCCCATGCTGCTCCCATATAACTGCATTCCTCATGCCACATAACTTACCTGAAAAAAACACCTCTCACCAACCAATAACCTGTGGGAAGGGAGAGGTCAGTAACTGTGTAGCAGCTGTATGCCCGCTCCAATCAGTGGCAAAAAGGCAGGAAGAGTAATGTCAGCAACAAGACCCAGAACACTTCCCAGAAGTGTTTGTTGCAGCCATGGAAACTAATACTTTGAGGATTCTTGTGAGTACACTGGGGAGTTTTGAGGGGAGGGAAGCAAGAAAATGGATTATAACAAGGGCAGCATTTTTATATACTGTCATGCAATATCATCAATTGGCAACTAGATTTCTTCATTACCAGGAAACTATTTGATGAGGTCTTGGAGAAATATTCTACTACAGCTCCTTGAGCTTTGGGTAAAAAAAACGAAAAACTAAAAGGGTGTGAAAAGCAGCCCATTTGCAAGGATAATGTAAATTTAGCTGGGCCTTCAGAAATTGGACAAATCCCAATAAACAGCACTACATGATATAATGCTGGAGTAAAAGGCTTCTAGAAAGAACCTGTACTATAAGACATGATGTGGTGCAGGTGCCCCTGCATTATACTGAAGTGCATGGCCACCCCCATTTTTCCTGGAACAGCACTGACCGAATTCATCACACTGAGTGAAGCAGCACTGTGCGGCATACAACAATTCATAATTAGTGATGGGCCGAATATCAGATTTTGAGTTTGCGAATCTTGAATCCGAATTGCCACAAATATTTGCGAATCTGTGAATCTCCATAGACTTCAATGGCAGGTGAATGGCTGCCGACTTTAGTGGTTAATAATAGCAAAGCCCCCTTACATGCTAGAAACACCACATGTTCAGGGTACATGGAGGAGGACAGTGGCTACAAGAGGAAAACATTTTTCAAAAAGACCTTAAAGTTTTTGAGAAAATCGATTTTCAAATTTCATAGGAAAAAAGAATACATTTAAATGCGGTAAATGACAGATAATGTAGCAAATCAAATGAAAGAGCAATTCATTTCATGATGGGCAGTGCGTACGGGCCCCTGAAAACCCTTCCGAAGTTGCAACGATTTAAGCAGGGATAGCTAAACAGGCGCAATATGGAAACTTTAACCATTTTGGGAATTTTTTTTTATGTTCAGAGTCTGGGAAAAAAATTAAACGGTGTTCCCCCTCCCGAGCCTTTTTAAAGTGGATCCGAGATGAACTTTTACTCCTTGCATAATTGTGTTCCTTACATATAGTTTATAGGGCATTCCTCAAGCCAAATACTTGTTTTATTTTGTTTTAATACCCTAATTTCCTATAAACTAAACAAGCCACACCCACAGCTTCTCCAGAGTGCCTTGGCGCTTGCAAGGGATTGTGGGATTTCAGTCTGGGCAGGTGAAAAAGGTGTTACTAGCTATAGATTTCAGAGGCAGAGTTTTCACAATCTGAGAGCTGCAGTGCAGATACAGATCAGTTGCCTGTGTAATGGAGGAGATAAGAGTGGAGTTTTCACAGAATATGCAGATTAGCATGCCTAGATACAGATAAGCTTGCCTGTGTGTGTAATTGTGTAATAGTGACAAGCAGAAAACATGTCTGCTCCCATTGTATCACAGGAAAAAATATTAATATACTGTTGAAGCTGTTTGAAGATAGATTTGCTGTGTAAACTATCTAAACTTTAGATAAGATATATAGACAAGTCACTTGTTATATTTAGTTTTTCATCTCGGATCCGCTTTAACCCCTTGTTCCCCCATGCTGGCTGGGATAGCCAGAATGCATAGCCCTGGCCGAGTGGGGCTTCGCACCCAGACCTATACCAGCCTGCATGGACCATGGTATAGGAGTGCTCCAGGGGGGAGGGGCGGCCAAGCCTTCCCCTTCCCCCCCTCCAGAGACCTTGTCCAATCCATGGACAAGGGGCACTTCCTCGCTCCGGTGCCCCAGGAGGAGGTGGGGGCGAAGACTCCCTGGGGAGGTTCATGGTGGCATGTGAGAGTCCCCTTTAAGAACTGGACCTCCAGATGTCCGCCCCTCCCCTCCCAGAAGAAATTAGTATAGGGGAACAAAGTACCCCTTACCCATTTCCATAAAAGAAAAACACAAAAACAAGAAAAGTATTTTATTATTCTTAATTAACCAGAAATACTTACCTGTACCTTTAATAAATGTTCACACGCCAATATCCTTGGAAAAGGTCCCACACCAATATCCTCTAATCTTGCGACCTCCTTGTTACACTGATTGAAAATCTCTGCGCACCCGACGACACACATCGCCGCTCACTGCGCACAGCTCTTCTATACCAAGTATAGCAAAGCTGCATCTCCCTCCATCTCCCTCCTCGGTTTTCCGCTGTCCTCCCCACACACTGCACCTATCGCCCCCCCACCTGCATTGGCACCCTGGAGCACCCATACCACCTATCAGGGTGGTATCTGCATAATCATTGTAATCAATAAGAAAGTTCCAAAGACACTCATCTTCACTGCAGCATACAACCACAACACTACAAAACTGAACAGATTCTGAGCCATTGCAAAAGCATCTCTGAATCTCCCTGCTGGAGTTCCAAATCAGCATGTCGGTCTGAACAAACGAGAAGCCTCAATAGAGGGTTCCTAATGTAATGCAGTCATTTACACTAATACTCAACAGAGTGGACAGATATCTAGGAGCCCTCCACTATTGCTGACATGCATCGAGAGCTGGAGGGATACTGCTGCATGCTGAATGGCTGCAGTGAAGAGGAGACAAGAGGAGTAGGTACGTGTGCTCCACTGCATTGATCTGCATGTTTGGATAGGGGAAGAGAGGCAGGTCCCCTGGCCCTCGGGTCCCCTGCCAGGGACTATAGTTGGGTGAGTACAAGAGATTAAACATACTATACTGAATCAAAAGGAAGAGAGTATGCAGAGAGACTAGACTTAAAAAAGCAAAACAGAAACACTTCCCCAGACATAACTTCTCCATCTAAGAGAGTGATCCTTGTAAACAACCAGTGTTCTCCCCAGGCTCTTTAAGCCAGGTGCTGTACCCAGCTAATTTTGGTGAGCACCTGGTTGTAGTTGGCTGGCCTCCTTATCCTCCACCTATGCTGTAAGCAGAGTTGCACCAGCCCTGCATTCTCCCGTTTGCACCCCAACTGCCTACTTTTTCATGCCACTGGCTGTAAAAAATGTCTGGGGAGAAAACTGTTAACTATGTATTATTTTAACTATAATTGAATCAAGAACCACAAATACAATACTTTATACCGTAGATTTACTAGTGCTACTCAAGCGGCACTGTTTTTATGACAAGTCCATAAACAATATTTATCTGTTGGTATTTATGTCACCCTCAATTCAAATAGGAAAACAACATTGATTATGTTTCTGTGCAAACATCTGCAATGAACAAGAATAAAGCAGTACCATAATGTGACAGCTGACATTTTATAACATTAATTAATCCGATCGTTTTTATGCCGGTGCTAACAGAAAGATAATTTTACTAATTGGAGGAATTATATGAAATATACCACAATTAATCTGAGTATATTTGAATGTATCATTTATTTTTCCTGACAAGGTTACTGTGTCCTAGCTGTGCTCTGCAGCACATGGCAAAGAAGCTACACAAGGCTGAAAATGTGGAGTCAGCAGCCCTAAAATACAGACAGCACATTCACTTGGCCATCAATGACTGCAAGGAAAAGCAAGACCGTCTGGATGAGATAATACAAGAGGCTGAACTGGAGAAACTCAAACTTGGAAGTCTGTCCAAATCCTTGAAAAACATTGCAATTATTGCCAGTGACCTGGAACTGCTGTTTCACAAGCCGATATTAAAAACGCTCAATGACTACTCTATAAATGCTTTGCCATCTGAAAATACACAAACTGTTCCACTAAGGATGAGAAAGGCAGAAAGCAAGATTGGTTGTCTTTCACCTCCTGCATATTGGTGCATCTAATATCCTACAGAAATAGAGTTACATCATCTCTGTTTAGACTTAAAGGACATCTGAAGTGAGAGTGATATGGAGGCTGCCATATTTATTTCCTTTTAAGCATTACCAGTTGCCTTGCTATCCTGCTGAGCCTCTGCCTCTAATATTTTTGGCCATAGACCCTGAACAAGCATGCATCAGATAAGGTGTTTCTGACATTGGCCTCAATTCACTAAGCTTCTGTTTTTAATAATATTTCTAAAGTTATCACCATGGTGATAAGGCATGTAGTTTTCAGGGAACATTTTACCTCAGGCAAACCTAAAGTTAACTCTTCTGTCTTTAACCATTTCAGCCCACAAGAATTTTTCACCTTATGCAACAGAGCAATTTTCACCTCCCATTCATTCGCCAATAATTTTATCACTACTTATCACAATGAATTGCTCTATATCTTGTTTTATCCGCCACCAATTAGGCTTTCTTTGGGTGGTACATTTTGCTAAGAATAATTTTTTTCTTAATGCATTTTCACAGGAATATTAAGAAAAAAATGGAAAAAAATTCATTATTTCTCAGTTTTCAGCCATTATAGCTTTTAAAATAATACATGCTATCATAATTACTGGTAAACCCTATGCATTTTATTTGCTCATTTGTCCTGGTTATTACACCATTTACATTTTGTCCCTATCACAATGTATGGCGCTAATATTTTATTTGGAAATAAAGGTGCATTTTTTCAGTTTTGCGTCCATCACTATTTACAAGCTTATAATTTAAAAAATGTTTGTAATATACCCCCTTCACATGCATATTTAAAAAGTTCAGACCCTAAGGTAACTATTTATGTTTTTTTCTTTTGTTTTTTTTTTAAATTGTATTTTTTTTCCATTAAAAATTTTCAGAAACAGCCTTATCAGTCTGCCGACAGACTGTACACACGCACTACTGTCGGCAGAATGCCCGCCCAGCGGGAGGGTCTGATGGACCCGTCGTTCATTACAGTAGTGCATGTGTAAGCACCTTTAGTGAATGGAGGCCATTGTCAGATAAGGCAAGATTAGCTGCTTGTCAGGTCTGACAAGATTAGCTGCATTAGCTGGCATTGTTTAAAAGACAATAAACATGACAGCCTCCACATCCCTCTTGCTTCAGTGATAGATAGATAGATAGATAGATAGATAATTAGCTAGCTAGATAGAATGTTTTTGCCAGGCATCCTGCGCAGGCGCTACTGCCGACAGGAGCGTGAATGAGAACACGAGCGCCCAGGGCTGCGCAGGTGCAGTGACTGTGGACTTGCAAGTCGGCGATAACAAAACTGTACCACAGTGGGTGACCAGAAGATTGTTAAGGACCGGCGTGGGCACAGGGTGGATGCAAGGGGCTGGCAGAAGCCCAGGTAAAGATACTTCATGTTTCTTTAAAGTCTAATTAACCGAAAGCTTATCCTAAACTTGTCCCAGGAATTACCACATTACTCTACTTATTGTTGAGTTTTAATGGCCACCTCTCAGACAAGCCCAGCAACTGGATGGCTACTCAGGATTCACCATTTATGTACACTCCTCCCTTGTATACTCTCCTGGAAATGAGACAGCAAACATGTAAATATGGTAGAAGAGAGGAATATTTTTATGTATTAAAAATTATATCACATATTTGCCTGTGAACCAATAACTCTATGGCAGTTTTTATGTGTGTGTTTAGTATTTGTTGCAATTGCATTGAATTATTACTTCTTAGATTATGTATTGATATTTCTATAGCAGCAAGACATTAAGAACAACGCTGTATATTCATTGTTTATACCTGAATTATTTCAATCTAATATTTCTAGAAATCATTTTCTGATGCGTTAGAGAGATACAAGAGACTAACTTTCTGAAGAAAATAAGAGTAGACAGATGTGAATTCATCAAAATACAAATAAAGAGAATTTCCATAAGAACTGTATTCTGGTGGGTAATAGCATCAGAAGATAACCTTAAAATCAATTTTGTGTGTTGTTCTTTTACGGTAGAATCAACATCAGACTACTTATCTGATGCCAGGCTGGCAGCATTTCTCTGAATACAAATACATTCCTGTACATTGGCACAATTGTGATAAACCCAATAAAAGTATGTATTCACTTAGCCAAATGAATTAGTGTCTATTTATGTAACAGACAAGACATTTCTGAGAACACTGCTAATGAATTTAGATGTATTGGGCTAAAAGCTCCTCAGGGTGTAACACAAGAATGCTTAGTAATTGCTAATAGATATCCTTTTAACATTATGGATGCCCAAATTCACTAAAACACTAAACATGATACAGCAATATTGTTGAAACCAATTTTTTTTCTTGCACTATAACATATATGAGTATCCCAACTGCTTGACTAAAGTACCAAAGTCTTACAAGCAGCCCCCTGATTTTATAATACTAAAAACTAAAGCTGGCCATACACTTATAGAATGCCACCAATATAATAATAAAAATAATAATTCTAACATTTGTTACTGAATAGTTACTGACCCTAGCCTGAATTCGAAACCTATGGCCCATATGCAATAAACTTTTTCTACTAAGCATTCTTCTAGGTGATATTTTTACACCTTGTCAATATAATTCTAAGCCACCAGCAAGAAAGAAAATAGTCTAAATAATTTTGACAGTGCTTTTCACCTACTTTTTGACACTTTTTCAATTCAAAAGTACTGAAAGGATATTTTAAAGAGAATATGAAAAATTATCTCCTAGGAGAAAATGCAAGAGAAAAAGTGAATGGCATATGGGCCCTGGTCTCCTCCGTCTCCTAGGAGTGCTGGTTGACAACAAGCTAAATAATCGTAGTCAATGCCAAGCAGCTGCAACTAAAGCAAAAAAAAAACATTTTGTGATGCATTATAAGTGAAATAAAAAAACGAGATGCTAGCATAATACTGTTTTGCTCTCTTGTGAGGTTGCATCTGGAATATGGAATACAAGGTGCAGGCTAATGTTAGCGCTATGCTACTACCATACCATCTGGTTGAACTTGATGGACTAATGTATTTTTTTCAACTCAATTATGTAATTATATGTAAATATAAGTCAAACGCAGTGTGCTTAACTAGTACACTGTCCAGCCAGGAAAACAATTGATTCCTCTCTGGTAGGAATTAATTTAGAAAGGAATCATTTCCTACAACACAGCATACCAATTTTCAAAAGATTCTAGCATGGAATCAATGCAGTACCCCTTACATTGTAGGAATACTCAACTATAAGGACACAACAGTCAGATCAGCTAATTGCAGTATAGGGTGGAAGCAAGGCAAGAACATTTTCACTGGTGGCTGATTGAAAAGTGTCTAATGTTTTAATGTATAACCTTGCACTCTGTATTATTGCTAATAGTGGGAAGAAGTAATGCAGTACCACTAGATGGAATACTATCATCTACTAATGCCGTTTAGTAAAGCACAGGTATAAGCCTGCTATTACTACAAAATTAATGCAAAATTTAATCTTCTTTCATTTACTTTATCTGGCTGCAGAAGGTAAAATGTAGGATAATGTTTCATTTCAGAAATGATTCTCATACATTACGCATGAGTCTGGAGCACTGTTACAATGTACACATGACACATGTAAGTCAGTCTTTTGTCAGGAGGTATAATTAAGTGCTTTTGGGCAATGTGAATTCAACGGTAGTAAATGTAAAACATAAGTTACAGTATTAGCCAATATTTATTCTATGGCATACATGGCTGCATGAAATAAGGAGCAGCGCATATTCCATTATAACAGGGGCCACAGGTTAAATAAGAAAAGTCATTCCAGCCACCTAACCTAGAAAAAAAGCCCATTATAGATCTGGGAAAAGCACAGAGGGGAGTTATTACATTTACAAATTAATATAATGGTCCTACTGCCTGTAAATACTCATGATTTCTTGGAAAAAAGTGGAGCACTAGAAAGAGTGTGATAATAACAGAGATTCTGTGTACTTAGGGTTGCATATGGAGCTAATAGTGGAAAATAGAAAATTGCATCTTGCCCTGCAGAAAATATCACCATTTATGCTCGCAAACATAGCTTATTATTATTATTATTATGATGAATGATTTATAAAGCGCCAACATATTCCGTGACGCTGTACAAAGCAAGAAACAAACAGAGTACAAAGTAATACAGACAGTGGTATACACCAATATACAAAATAAAAAGTTGCTATAAAATATAGAAACATTACACAATACAGAATTGGTAATTGCAGTGACAAAATTCAAATGCAAATGAATAAATGTGTAACAAATACCAAAACAAAGAAGGGTGTGAGAGCCCTGCCCTTGCGAGCTTACAATCTAAAGGAATGGGGGGGGGGGGGGGCAAGAGGTGGGGTAGTATACAATATTCCTACCTAGAGGCAGTGTGGTTTAGGTTATCTAGTAGGAGTACACCTTGGTCAGAGGTCAAAAGGGGAACTGGCCTAGGGTACAGCGTATGCTTGATGGAAAAGGTGAATTTTGAGGGCACATTTAAAGATACCAAAGGTTGGTGAGTGTCAGATTTAATGCGGCACGGGATTCCAGATGAGGGGTGAAGCACGTGCAAAATCTTGTATACATGTATGCGAGTAGGTAATTCTAGACGAGGACTAAAGAAGATCATGTGCAGATCTGAGATTGTGGTTGGGTTGGTATTTGGAAACTAGAGAAGAGATGTACAAAGTAGAGAGATTGTGGAGAGCTTTGTAAGTTAGAGTTAAGAGTTTGAACTGGGTCCTCTGGTTAATTGTTAGCCAATGAAGAGCTTGACAGAGAGGAGCAGCAGAGGAAGAGGGGGAAAAAAGATGAATGAGACGAGCAGCAGAGTTCAGCTTCAGTTGATTTCTGGCAAAAGTGTAGAGAACAAATCTAAAATGTTCTGGTTGCAATTTCTTGTTTTAGAGTACTGTGCAGATGCATGTAAACCCAGATAAAGAACCACATCATTATCCCAGCATTGTCCGCTTTCTAACAACAGACTAGGTTCCAAGGCGCTAGCGGACTATGACTATTAGGGCTTGATGCACAAAAGTGTGGTAATATTGCTGGGCACAGACATCACACGGCAATATTACCCTTACTACCCTTACTAGCAATTTGAGTGCCGCAGGTTGCACTAATAGCACTAAGGGTAATATTACTGTGCACTGTCTGTGCATGGCAATGTTACCGCACTTTTTGTGCATTAACCCCTTAGTCACTAATGGCCATGTGGTATTTGTCCTCTACAAAATAAGGCAAGGCAGTAGCCCACTACCAACTTTGCAGAATTTGTAGCTGGCTGATAAAGATATCTATATAGCCATAAACTGAGTATAGTATGTCATGATAAACTGTATAGAAGACATCTTCATTAACCACTTCTGTACCAGCAGTCTCTGGTCCCTTCAGGATCAGAGACTACTGGTAGCACAAAACGCGGCTTACCGACGAGTCGCCGGACCGCTCTTGCCAAGTTGCCGGTCACACCACTCTACCATCCCTGCAGGCCCTTTGCTCTGCCAACGCTATGATGGCAGAGCTCTGTGAGCCATCAGGAGCAGATTTAATTGGCTCCTGACCCAGTCATCAATGTAAGCCAATGGGATTGGCTCACAGTGATGAAATCGGATCCTGATCAGCTCACAGAGTGCTGCCGTCATATTGACAAGGGCAAGTGAGCTGCAGCAGGAGCAGAGCAGTGCGATCAGTGGGAGGAGTGACAACACAGGGCAGCAATGTTGAAATCTACATCCTGTCAGAAATAAGCAGCCACAAACAGGATTTCAACTAGCACAGTCCGGAAAAGGTTAAAACCCAAAAAGAGCAACTTGGGTCCTTGTAAATCCAAGACCACTTAAATCTTTAAATATCGCCTCTACTGTCACTGCCACCACCTTCGTTCTGGGTTGAAAATGTTCTTCTAAAAATTATGCAGCAATGCTGTGAATATGACGACCTTCAATCCCATATTAACTTATGTAATGCTATTACTTTGTTGATTTGTTGTTGTTTTAAAATGGATTACTGTGCTAACCTAAAATACATCCTGATCACATGGTTAAAAAAAATACATGCATCCAAAACCAAAAATGATTCATATTCCATCCTGAAAAATAAACACATTTAGCTACATGAATTCTGACTTAACTATTTTTATAAAGATAAACTACCCACATTTTTTTCTAATAATGTAGTATTTAACCCATTCAGGTTCCGTGGTTTTCACGAGAGAAATGTTCACCTCCCATTCATTAGCCTATAACTTTATCACTACTTATCACAATGAACTGATCTATATCTTGTTTTTTCCGCCACCAATTAGGCTTTCTTTGGGGGGTACATTTTGCTAAGAGCCACTTTACTGTAAACGCATTTTAACAGGAAGAATAATAAAAAAATGGAAAAATTCATTATTTCTCAGTTTTCAGCCATTATAGTTTTAAAATAATACATGCCTCCATAATTAAAACTCACGTATTGTATATGCCCATATGTCCCGGTTGTTACACCGTTAAAATTATGTCCCTATCACAATGTATGGCGACAATATTTTATTTGGAAAGAAAGGTGCATTTTTTCTATTTTGCATCCATCACCATTAACAAGTTTAAAATAAAAAAAATATAGAAATATTTCATCTTTACATTGATATTTAAAAAGTTTAGACCCTTAGGTAAATATTTACATGTTTTTTTTTTTTTTTATTGTAATGGTTTTTTTTATTTATAGTAAACATTTTATTTGGGTAGTTCTGGGAGGGTGGGGGGTAAACAATAGATTTATAATGTAAATGTGTGTTGATTTTAATTCATTTTTATTTTCAGGTGTAGTATTACTTTTTGGCCACAAGATGGCGGCCATGAGTTTGTTTACATGACGTCACTCTAAGCGTAACACACGCTTAGAGTGGCGCATCAGGAAGTGAATGGCCAGAAAAGGCGCAGCTTCCGAGAGAAGCTGTCGCTTTTTCAGCGGGGGAGAGGAATCAGTGATCGGACTTCATAGTCCGATACATTGATTCCCTGACTACCGAATCCGCGGCCGGGAGTGCGCGTGCACGCGCGATCGGCCGCGGGGGCGCGTGGTAGCGCACATGGTTTCTGGACGTAGTTTCTACGTCCAGAAACCAAAATAGGTTAATAAGCAAATGGAGCACACCATCCTGAATAGAAAGTGTAGTCCAACTATTGATTTTAAGGGCCCTTTCACATGGGGCGGTGCAGTGTGGTAATTTTACTGCAACCCACCACAGGGCAATAAAAGTCTATGGACACTTTCATACCGACGTGGTACGGCGCGATGCAATGGAAGTGAAATTTTCACCACATACCCAACGCTCGGATAGACCTAACTTACCGCGCGGTTATGCAGTGACTTGTGGCGAAGTAATGTAAGTCTGTGGTGGCACGTTTCAGTGTAAAAACAGATTTTACACGTTGCACATGCACGAAAGCATATTTGTTGCAATACGCTTCCATGCAAGTGATGACATCGGCTTTAGGAAGTTATCGTCACTTCCTGCTTGGCCAGCTGCCAGACGGGGATTACCATGTACAAACGCAGTAATCCCTGAAGGCCTGCTGCTGCCAATCTGTAGTGTGAATCCAGCCTAAAAGTATTAGGTGGAGGGTTTTGATAGGGATCAGAATGACAAAAACTAATGCATATCTGAAGTTAAAAAACAAGTACTTAGCCCCGAGCCGTCTTAGCCCACAGCCTACCATTCCAGCATAGGGTCCCTCTAATCCAATTGAACAAAAGCTTGTTAAATAGATTTTTTTTCAGGTTGTGGGTAAACGCATCTGGACTAGGCAAGAGCAAGAAAGGTCTCTGCAAGCCCAGAAGAATGAAGTACTCATGCATGGAGGAAAAAAGCCATGCATGAGCAGCTTTCTTTTACTTGCACATGCCGAGTCTAGGTGCACTCATCTGCAACCAGAAGATGAAGTGGGAACCCTACTGATGTTAATATCTAACCCTCCACCCCTCCCCCCACACATTACAGGTTTGCTTTACAATGGTATAAAAGTTTGTGTTTATGTGAAGAGTGTATAACCCCCCAAATGGGGGTACATTTTAGATGGGGGAGGGGTTGAAAATGTATAGAAATTGAGATTTGAGCTGACAAGGCAATATATAGACACACGATGTACAGTGTATACAGTGTAAACAATATGTCAACACAGGCGTGTATAATTACTTTCCCAACAGATGCAAGGCATATGGTGACAAGTGTTGGGCTTCATCATGTCTTCATCATGTCTAGGGACTAGATTGTGAGCCTCTCTGAAGGACAGTTAGTGACAAGATAATATATAATCTGTACAGCGCTGCGTAATATGTCAGCGCTATATAAATACATAAATAAATAAATGTCTCTCAAATGAAATGTTTAAAGACCTTTTGCAGGGTACAGTATTATGATCAGTGATGAGATTTCCTGCTGGAGATTCAGTTAAAGTGTTTGGAGGACGTCCTGCAGTACGCATTAGAGATTCCCTGCAGACTCTCTATATGTGACAATCTATTAATTATCAAAGTTCCTATCCTGCACACATCCCACAATCCTGCCCTAAGCTCAACTATTTGATCTACGTTAATGGAAACCCAAAATGAGAGGGATATGGAGGATTACATATTTATTTAATTTTAAAAAATCCATACTGACTACTAGCTGTTCAGTTGATCCTGTGCCCATAATGTTTGTAGCCATAGACTCTGGACAAGCTTGGAGATTAAATATTTCTGACAAAAATCTGACAATATTACCATGCTTCATGTGTGTGTGTGATTCAGACACAACAGAAACCGGGAAGACCAGCAGGGCTGCCACGCAACTAGTATTGTTTAACAGGAAATCCATATGGAATCCCCCATATCACTCTCACTTCAGTTTCCGTTTAATGTGTTTAGCAGTCAGATGACCGAGAACAGGGTAGTTACAAATGGTTACTTATTCCTGGACCCCATAGCAGCTAATATGACTATTACTAGCTAACTTCGGAACAAAATCAATATATTGTGTGTTGATTTAATCAATGATTCTATTTATGGACAGACTTATTTTTGTGCCATACTTCACGCTTACTTGTGCAGAGAATTTCAGAGTTAATTTATAACACATCATTCGTCTCTTATTCATCACAGTATGCCAAAAGTACTAAAGAAAATGGATGGAAATTCTGTTCAGAACCAGGTCAAATACATTATTGCATTAATGAAGGTGGAAATTAAAAAGCAGTGCTTTCTGCTGGTGTGCCTTATCAGAGCCAGTTTTTGATAATTTATTTCACAAATGTAATTTCCAGAGGAATGCAATTTCCGTTTTATTAAGGAAATGCAGTTTTGCAAACAATTCAAATTAATCTATTATAATGACTGTTGATTAAATCTTAATGATTTCAATGTATTCAATTTGGGTGCTTCCTAGTCCCTAAGTCACTTCATTTACCAGGTCTTTTTGTTTAATTGAAAGTGAGCTAGTACTAAAAATATCTTTGATGAAAGAACTGTATATTAAAAGTCTAGTTTAGGTTAAGCTTTCACAAAAGCAGGATGTCAACTATTACCGTATATACTCGCATACAAGCCGAATTTTTGACCCCCAAAAAGGGGGCCAAAAGTTGGGGGTTCAGCTTGTATGCGAGTCATGGTGGTCCGCGGGTCCCCCCCTCTGCTGGTCCGCGGGTCCCCCGCTCCCCCCATGGCCGCCGCCGCCGCTATTACCTGGCTGCATCTTCTATTTCAATCTCCGTTCTTGTAAACATTCAGAGCAGCGCGCCCGGCGCTGCTACTGTGACGAGGCAGGAAAGAGCGTCCTGTTACTATGGGAACCGCTCTTTCCTGGCTCGTCACAGTAGCAGCGCCGGGCGCGCTGCTCTGAATGTTTACAAGAACGGAGATTGAAATAGAAGATGCAGCCAGGTAATAGCGGCGGCGGCCATGGGGAGCGGGGACTGGCTAAACTGGGGCACGTAACTAGCTTTACTGAGCGCTATACTAGCTAAACTGGGGCGCTATACTAGCTATACTGAGCGCTATACTAGCTACACTGGGGCACTATACTAGCTAAACTGAGGCACTATACTAGCTAAACTGGGGCACTATACTAGCTATACTGAGCACTATACTAGCTAAACTGGGGCACTATACTAGCTAAACTGGGGCACTATACTAGCTATACTGAGCGCTATACTAGCTAAACTGGGGCACTATACTAGCTAAACTGAGGCACTATACTAGCTAAACTGGGGCACTATACTAGCTATACTGAGCACTATACTAGCTAAACTGGGGCACTATACTAGCTAAACTGGGGCACTATACTAGCTAAACTGGGGCACTATACTAGCTATACTGAGCACTATACTAGCTATACTGGGGCACTATACTAGCTATACTGAGCACTATACTAGCTATACTGGGGCACTTTACTAGCTATACTGAGCACTATACTAGCTATACTGAGCACTATACTAGCTAAACTGGGGCACTATACTGAGCACTATACTAGCTATACTGAGCACTATACTAGCTAAACTGGGGCACTATACTAGCTATACTGAGCACTATACTAGCTATACTGAGCACTATACTGAGCACTATACTAGCTAAACTGGGGCACTTTACTAGCTATACTAAGCACTATACTAGCTGTACTGGGCAGTATACTAGCTAAACTGGGGCACTTTACTAGCTATACTGAGCACTATACTAGCTATACTGAGCACTATTCTAGCTATACTGGGCACTATACTAGCTATACTGGGGCACTACCTACCCATACTGGACACTTTACTAGCTATACTAAGACACACTCGGGGAATAAGGCGGCCAGCATTTCCTACCCCCGGCTTATATGGGGGTCAATCATTTTCCCCTGGTTTTTCAGGGAAAAGTTGGGGGGTCGGCTTATATGCGGGTCGGCTTATATGCGAGTATATACGGTACTTAATGCATGTCATTTTTTTTAATTAAAAATATTTTCCTTTTGCAATATAAATTTAAGAAGTACCACCAGAATCATATCACAGGTGGCCAATGCCAATGTACTATAGACTCACTCATTCTGACAGTGTCAGTCTGTAGGGAGCTGTGGTTTTAACAGGCAGAGCTCCCCCTACTACACTCAACACTTCAAGAGGAACTGTAACCAAGGATTGAACTTCATCCCAATCTGTAGCTGATACCGCCTTTCCTATGATAAATCTTTATCTTTTCTCGAGTAGATCATCGGGGGGGGCTGTATGTCTGATATTGTGGTGAAACCCCTCCCAAAGTGTGGTGTCATGACCATGGTCCTGTCAGTTTGCTGTCTGTGAACCTCGTTGCAAGTAGAAGTGTGCTGGACATTTCCTAAGGGTTTTAAATTGCAATGGGCCAGCCAATAAAAGATCCTCAGGTGTCGTTGCAAAGTCTGATATCATTCAAAACCGCTTCATCAGCTAACCACTACTTAGCCATTCTCATCCTTACATAAGACACTTTAAGGGGGTTTTCTTTCTGTGTATACATTCTTTAGGCAGAAGATGTCGCAGTTTGAGGCTCAATTGCATTTGAATTCAGGCCAAGCCAATGCCCAAATATTTGATACAGTTTGACCAATGTGCAAGGTGCTATTTGTTGAATGTATCCCAGGTCCTACTGATATATATTCCAGTTGCTACTGATATTTTAGCATGAGAGAAAAAAGTATGTGTGCACTTGTCCTTTAAAGATCCTGTCGCATTCATATTTTAGATATAGCTCCACATGAATTTCATTCAGTTTGGAATTTAAGTTTAGTTTTACAACAAATGAGTATCAGCGTGACAAAACTGCTCATTTTTCTCAGTGACGAGAAGAATCTCAGAGGATTTGTAAATGTTATTCATAGCATTGTCATTAATAGCTTAGCGGAAAAATGCGGGCAGAATAACCTAGAACTGCCTAAAACAATTTGTAGCTATGCATGTGAATACATACTGTAAGCACAACAATTTTGCTGAATGCAATCCAATCTATTTTTATTGTTCACGAAGAAAATATATTTGAGGCTGGACAAGCAGGAAAGATGACATGGACTAGCCTTACATTTTTTCGACCTCCCCCTTTCCCCAGTGCTGATAAATAGTTCAATTAAATACTGCACATGACTGCTCATAAAATGCTGTCCAGTTCTGCGGTCCATGTAGCTTTCTGTCTTTCTCAGAGTCACTTGTACCCAGCATGACTGACAAATTTGTATCACCCTGTAAAACTGTGGCATGTGACACAGCACTGCCATGGCCCCAGCTGTAAGTCAGAGGTTATAGAGTGACATGGCAGCCAGACTTTTTCTTTGATAACAACCTCCAGCTATAAGGTATACTGACAGTACCCTACTTACAAACAACTCAAGTTACAATGTTTTAGAGATACAAACAAAGTTGTCTCCATGTACAAAATATATACCATAATACTTTTTTTATTGCATATTTTTGTTGTTAAATATTAAAATACTATATAAACTGTTTTAAGTCATTAAACCAAAAACACACAGTTTATACTAGGGCCTTATTCAATTCATTCATTCTTCTAAAATTTCTCCTAAGTGATATTTTTACAACTTATCAACAAAATACCTTTTAAGCCAACAGAAAGCAAGAAAATACACAAAATAATTTTGACAGTACTTTTTCAATTTCAGAACACTTATTTTAAAAAGAAAATTAGAAATGATATCCTGTGAGAAAGCTTAGGAGAAAGGGTAACTTGAATGAGGGCCTATATGTTCAAATCCAGAGTTGTCCAAAAGTAAATCATTTATTGATTTATCAGCATTTTTAACACAGTGCTCAACTTACAAATTAAGCTTACAAACTATGTTCTGGAACGAATCCTGTTTGTAAGTAGGGTCATGCCTATACTCATAAATTTAAAGAGCATTTGTGTCTAGTAAACACGTTGTGAATAAGGCTTGCTTTATTTAAGGCAGGAATCCACAATTAAAACCCTTTATTTTTTGGTGGCTGTTTTTTTTTTGGAAGGGGGAAGAGGATAGCCTATGGTAATGCATACGCTGTTACTTATTCTCAGTCCTCAGTTTCTATTCATCCATTACACATCAGCACTTGCTGCTCCCTAGGTATGGGTGTACATTTGAAAGCCATTAGCAATAAAGCTCTTTTAATACAATTGATGCAGTGCCGGCTCTCCATTTTTCTTGCTTGTTGAATGAAATGGGTGTACATTTGAAAGGGCTGCAAGCTAATTTGGGCACAGGCTTTCCCCCAAAAAAGTGTATAATTTTAAAGGGCACAGTAAATAGCCAGTAGTAGAATATCGGTAATTTGATTGATATTCTATGGTGAAATATTAACATTTGCCCATATTTCACTATGACCAATATTTCCCTACTCCCACACAAAACTCCCCTGTTGGTGCGTAACCTTAACCCCCCAGCACCTGACCTTAGCGCCCCCCGGTGCCTAACCTTAAACTCTCCTGGTGGTTCCTAACCTTAACTCCCCTGGTGGGCACCTAACCTTAACGCCCCTGCCCCATGAGCAACTAAACTTAACCTCCCCCACCTAACCTTAACCCACAATCTCAAAATGGTGGAGTGGGAACAAATCTGGTGCAACGGGTGTAAATGTGGAGCATTCGCTCAGAGCAATAAATCTGAATACAACCAGGCCAAAATTCAGTTAACTTTTCTCCGGAGCTCTCCCTTCAAGAGATATTTTCATACCTTATCAATGAAATACGCTTCCATTTTCTGGCAAATTATCTATTAAAAATAGGTTGTTTTCAGTTTACTATTGTTTTTCTTAACTATTATTTCATACATTTTTACTTGCAAAGTGCTGAAAGGTGTTCTAAATTGAAGATGAAAAATAATCTCCTAGGAGAAAATTCAGGAGAAAAAGTTATTTGCATATGGCCCCTAGTGTTGCAAGTTACTAGTGCAGGCAAGCGCAATCAGTATCAGGGAGATATTATCCATATACTTTATATGGTCAACTTTACCTCCTTCACCGCATATGGTTAGCTTTAACTAATTTCCAAAGTTATACCAATCCCCATATTAACAGAAAAAAAGAAAGCTTGATAAGGCAATATACTCCTAATACATAAACAAAACAAGAAGTGGAAACAGTTACTGATTATTTTTCCTGAAAATACTAATTCTTAGCACAGAACTATGGATCACTGGTACATTAAATCTAATATCATACTGAATACACAGAAACATTCAAATTACCTTCAAGTCTGTGCAGAGATTTAGTGAAGATAAACCTGGATTATCTCAAAAACAATAACCTAGAAGTTTAAGTTTTCAAAATCTGTCAAAAATTATTGTTTTGTGAATGATTCAGACATGTATTGCTTTAGCCTTGTAAAAGAGAAATTGGATGAATGGCCCTCCCTTCTTCATCTGAGCTTTCCTAAAACCAAAGCAGGTAATATGGGCATAATTCACAGCCCCCCCCCAAAAAAAAAAATCGCCACCAAAGGCACCCACATTAAAGTAAAAAAATACAAGCTAGAGCCCGTAATTTGAGTGCCGGAGGCAGCGGGGAAGTTCCGCTATATTGTAGCACTTTTGCTTTGGCGGTGACCAATCGCAACATGGAGGATGGTGTTTACTGGCTACAGCTGGGCGCCGGTAGACAAGGCGGCAGAAAAGTCTGGGCCAGCAGAGGCAGTACAGAGAAATTAAATTACCAGCTACATTTTGGCGCCAATGGAGATTGAGTATCAGGGAGGTCTGAGGCACTGCAGGCTGCACAGAGGAAAAAGCAGCAGGGAAGTCTGATACACTGGAAGCTGCATGGAGGAGGACAAGGCATCAGAGAAGTCTGCGGCACCGAAGGCTGCACAAAGGAGGAGTTAGAAGCAGAGAAGTCTGGGGCACTGGAGACTGCACAAAGGAGGAGATGGAACTGCAGTGGCCAGGGCAGTGACTGACATGCAGCAGGGTATGCACAATGTCCAGAAGAGAGGTGAGCAGAATGCCTGGGTCGTTGCATGTGATGCCAGAGGTTAATGTTAGGCATAGATGTGGAGGTTAGTGTTAGGTGTAGATAGGGGGGAGGTTTATATTAGACATAGGTAGAAATGGGTTAGTGTGAGGTTTAGGTTATGAAGAAGGAATCAGGGATAGTAAAATATTGGTAAAATTACTGATATACTACTATTGGCAGTACTTAGGTCAATTTTACTGGACACCTTTATTAAATGTACGTCCTGAGACATCCCTATCTGCTGTTCCAACTGCCATGGCTTTAAATCTGGAAATATCTTAGATAACAGTGTAAACAAGCTTTCTTTTAGGTTTCCATTAACTCCTAAAACACGGCATAGAGAATCACCATTTGAAACACTGATGTTTGGAGAAACCAGAAGCTGGAGGTAAAAAAGTTTTCATAAGCCCATTTTGATTTGGATAAACATGTATCTTAGTTAATTCTGTATTTAGATAGACTTGTTTGTAAATGTTGGGGTATGTGTGGGTAAACAGGCATGCATTATTTAAATTCCATGTAAGTAGGAATAGAACTGTGTGATGTAGTAAGTACTTTAGAAGTGTGATTAACAAATTTAATTGACTCAATTAATAATTTTGGTAAATGGTATCATCATGACTCTAACCTTCCTGATACATGCAAAATGCTAATAATCAGCTGACACAAAGCTGATGTGCTCCATCAATGAAGGTGATCTGGGCTCTAAATTGACAGTAAATTACTTTTAAAGTAGGAACCATGAAGTTTTTATTGGGTTGAAAGTTTAAAAGAAACATTTATAAGCAAGAAGCAAAAGTTAAGATTTTTTTTAAACTCTTCCTAACCAAACTGTATAGAAACTTAGGAAGTACCCAAAAGGAATAAAACTATTATAACGGTTTGAAAAAAAGAGGTAAGTGTTGGTTTACCTCTCAGATGATGCATTCAGCTCTCTTGGTTCTAAATAAATGTGTTTGTGGGTCACTGTCAACTTCCTCGTGTCAATACAAAGTGCCAGTAGGCCAGGATCACCAGACACAGTGCATCCCTAGACAGAGGTGCCTATATTAGGCAACCCCAGCCTACTGGCCCTTTGTTTTGACCTGAAAAAGAAGGCTATGACCCACAAAACATGTTGTCTTACTCTACCTTTTGTGCTAATAAATTGTTCAGAACTGAGAATGCTGGTTGTATCATCTAAGAGGTAAGCCAATAGTCACCTCTTTTTCAATGGTTTTTAATATTTCCAAGCCTTTTTGGGCACCTCCTAACCAGTTTTCTAATACCTTTGCTGTTGAGCGGTTACAAAATAGGACTGCTTTTCAAAATAATATAATATAATATAATAAAATAATATGACCACCATGAACAGGGGTCTGGACCAATAGAGGGGTTAGGAATTTCCCCAAAGGTTGCACTATTGGTTGCAACTGGTGGAAATCTTGTGAGTGCCATCCTTCCTTATTACATCCATACTATCGAATATACTACATGGTTCATGCCTCTGTTTTTGTCCCTGAAGGATTCTTCCAAGCCACCTGGACAAATCTCTCAAGCTGTCTTTCCCTAGCCAGCTTTGCAGATTAAATAGCTTGCATTAACAATAACTATTTTCTTTGATGCTATTAATCATGCAGTCTGCTTTTCTAGTTACTGTACCTTTCTGAACTCACACAGCAAGAATAAGACTGCTGGCTATAGACAGGATCTGCGGAATATTACATGTTAAAGGGAATCTGAAGTGAAAATAAACTTAGGATATAATGATTTGTATGTATAGTAGCAGCTAAGAAATAGAACATTATTAGCACAGATATGAGTCTCATATTGTTTCCAGTACAGGAAGAGATAAGAAACTTCAGTTGTTATCGATGCAAAAGAGCTTCTCTGAGCTATCCAACCCGCAATCTGGCATGCCTAACGGGCATCGGCATGGGAGCGTGCGGGGGCACGTGCAATCATCCGCGGGAGTGTGCAGCAGCCTTTTGGACGTAGCAGCTACGTCCAAAGGGCTAAACTAGTTAAAGCATAACTATCAGGCATAAAACCAAAAATCAATTCTTTATTTTTATCTAGTAATCAAGTTAAAAAGCACTCTTACTTTTCTTGTCCATAAAAGATGATTTCTCAGTTTCCCGGGCTCTGATTTGGTACATCTGCCACACAAAGGAAGTTGCAGGGCATGCTGGGTTTTCCTTTTTTGTCTTCTTTACTCTCTCCTCAGACTTAACTAATGCAGCCTGATTGGCTGAAGCCTCTTTCACTCCGGTTGTTCCCTCATCTCTGTTCCCCTCTGATTGGCCAATATTCCTCATGCTGAGAAGCTGCAGAGTCACACAATGCACTTTGTATTGCAGAGCTGGGTGGGAGCGTCTGAAGACTGGGAGAACGGCGTATGATACACAGACAGAGTAAGGGAGGAAATTAAGTCAGGATTGGGTTCAAGATAGAGTCAAAATGGAAAACCTTAATGTGGACAGTGCCATACATGTTATGTAAGTAGAGCAAATATATATATATATATATATATATATATATATATATATATATATTTTTTTTTTTTTTTTTTTCTGAGATAGTATGGCTGAAGGCTCCTCTTTAATGAGAGCACTCACTCAAACACAAGGAGAGGACCACCATCAGCGTAAACATTTTCTAGACCATACGAGATCTTCAAAGTGGTATAATTTTAAAACAAACTACAAGAATTACCGGTACATTTTTTTCTGCATTTTTCTTCACCTTACATCAACAGATAAATAATAAGCCGAAAATGAAACACAATCTATACTCACATTCTGTGATGGCAAAAAAAAAAAAGCGTGCTGAATATGCAAAGTTTGGTTTCATGTGAAGTGGAACCAGAATTAAAAGAGGGATAATCATATTTTCCTGAACTTGATTTGCCTGTGCAAATTTCTGAATCTTCCAATGGGAAGTTTGAGTGTCTGTCTAATGAAAATGTACATTTCTGGCATTTTAGCTTATTAAATTAAATTTCCATGTTTCTGAGACAGCTATTCTGGAGCTTCTGGAGTCTATAATCTCCACTCTTCTTTATCAGTTCAGCACCTTCTGGTAAGTATTCTAGACAAGCTGCTTTGCATATCTGGAGAGATACGCAAAGAGTGCACTTCTCCTGCATAGACTGGCTCCGACTGACAGAAGTGACGGGACCCGGTTCCTGAAGCTGCAGGCAGCGGAGGATGGCTGTGTGGGAGCAATCCGAGCGGATGGGGCTGGAGGAAGCCCCAGGTATGTATCAAACTTTTTGTTTCATTCAGCTTTGAGTCCCTTTAAGCACATTGTTACTACTGTCACCTTGCGATATGTTAAGCCACTTTCTTTCACTTCAGATACTATTAAGTAAGCACAAGAACACAGACTTCTGGAGTTTAATGAATTACTTAGATGTAGGTGAAAGCCTGATATAGTTATCCACTTTCATTGCAACAAAAATCTCATTATTTTCAGTGTTCCAGAGCAGAAAGCAGCCCCTTGATGCCAGAAGCATTCTATACATATGATTTACTGAAAACCTATGCAAAAACATTAGTCTTTTCCAGTTTCATATGCAATATTAATGAATTACACGTGATAACAAAACATATATACTAACAGGAGTCAACTGCAAATCATTTCCCAAGGCCACTATTAAAGCAGCTATTGATTTCCAGCCTAGTGGACTGTTGGAAATGACAAGCAAGTTCATTCTTCTTAATAAACTGGAGGTTGCTGAGGGGTTTTCAATAACATGTAGTGCTCAGATACCGCACTATAATAAACAATAAATGAAACCATTACCCATGTCCTACCTTAAATCATGCAGGAAGGCATTTCTTATTTCACAGAAAATTTGTGGTCATATTCCATGCAGTTAATGATTTATTAGGGTTGATGTTAATTAAATGTCAAAGTAGCCAATACTAAAGTATATTTAAACAGTGGAAGCGATGCATAATATTGATGAAGACATGATTTCATTAATTAGTAAATGAAAACTGATATTGCAGGTTAATGACAATGATTTAATTACCATACAGAATCGCATAAACATGCATTATTGCCTAAAGCAGTTAAGGAATGCAGGGCTTATTGGGTTTCTCAGAGAGGACCAGAAATGTCACATGGCCCATAAGAGACCAGATCAGGAAAATAAGGCTTTACACTGAAGCGTTGCACTGCATTATAACTTGCATGTAATGCCTACGCCTCTGCATCAATACCATAGATTCTGCTGGGCACCCGCTCAACAGACCCACCTATTGTCTCCACCCCAACCCTTTAGAATGTAAGCCTCTGGCAGGGCGCCTCCCTCCAGTGTTTCCAGCTTGATTATGCAATCTTATGCTAGGAATACACAATGGGCCTGATTCACAAAGCGGTGATAACTCAGTAATCACGCCTAAAAGACTTTAGGGGTGATAAGCTTTGCACCACTGAGTTAGCACCGTTTTGTGCTCTTTATCGCACGCACTGCATCGCGCGCACTACACCGTGCGTCGCGCGATTGCGCACGCGGGATTTCGCACGAGTTTCATTTTATCACGCCTAAACTGAGTTTAGGCATGATAAAGGGCTTTTCACAGGCGTGCAAACACTTTGCACCGCTTTGTGAATCAGGCCCCATGAGTTTTTTGGCAAGTTGATGGCTCAAAAGATAATTTCTGACAGGTCCGATCTGATTTCAATCAGTTTTCTGATCGATTTACTCATAGAAGTAAATGGAAATGGATCAGAAAAATGATTGGAATATTGATCAGAAAATCGACCAGTCAGTAAATCTTCTGAAAAAACTCATCCTGTACTCCCAGCATTACTGTCTGACACCCCTCTTGTGGACTATAACAGACTCTATTTTGAATAAAGAGAGAGACTGAACTACTGTTATCAAAGACATTTGCACAATCTTGTTTTGTTGTGAGCCCCTTGTATGTCGTACCTTGAATGTTAACCCATTTATCTGTTGTGTAGCGCTGCAAAATATGCAGGTGCTTTATAAACACAATAAACAATAAATACAAATAATGAATAATAAAAAGAACATTTGTAGTGGCATGTGATGTAACACATGCGAAGGAGCAACTGACCAATGTCCATATTCACTGGCTAACTATTATGTGCCTCCACATGTGTAATTTAAGCAATAGACTTTATAATCTGTGTTGTAACAAAAAAAAATCAGTTGCATTGCAGCACAATTGATGAGGTGTGAACTGTTCATAGATTTTGAATTGCAGTGCACAAAACTAGGGATGGGACGAATCCACAATTTTTTCGAACCTGAATCCGAATCCGAATCTGAAAAGGTTCTCGAATATCTCGAACCTTTCGAATCCCGAATCTAACGAATCCTGCACATAAGAATTGTGCGATCCGTGATATAGTTGCCCCTAGTATAAATAGCCAGGCATAGGTGCCCCCAGTACAGATAGCCAGGCATAGGTGCCCCCAGTACAGGTAGCCAGGCATAGGTGCCCCCAGTACAGATAGCCAGGCATAGGTGCCCCCAGTACAGATAGCCAGGCATAGGTGCCCCCAGTACAGGTAGCCAGGCATAGGTGCCCCCAGTACAGGTAGCCAGGCATAGGTGCCCCCAGTACAGGTAGCCAGGCATAGGTGCCCCCAGTACAGGTAGCCAGGCATAGGTGCCCCCAGTACAGGTAGCCAGGCATAGGTCCCCCCCCCCAGTATAGGTAGCCAGGCATAGGTGCCCCTAGTATAGGTAGCCAGGTATAGTTGCCCTCAGTATAGATAGCCAGGCATAGGTGCCCCCAGTATAGGTAGCTTATGGTTCAGGTGCCCACAGTTTAGCTAGCGTAGCCAGGCATAGGTAGTCAGGTACAGTACATTGTGCCCCTCAAAGACAAACAGAATGCGAGTATAGTACTTTTCTTACTGTAGCAAGATGTCTGTGGTGGTCTCTGTCTTTGGCAGCAGCTTGTGTGAGGCTCAGGCAACAGCGAGTATCTGGCTTGTGTGGGGCTTGGACTGCAGGCATTCATAAAGGGAGAAGGGTAGGAAAGGCTCATATGAGTTCAACCAAACCTTTTCTCAGCACATGATAATCAAAATGACAGTATAGGTAGCTTCTGGTAAAGGTGCCCCCAGTGTAGATAGCCAGGCATAGGTGCCCCCAGTATAAGTAGCCAGGCATAGGTCCCCCCCAGTGTAGGTAGCCAGGCATAGGTCCCCCCCAGTATAGGTAGCCAGGCATAGGTCCCCCCAGTATAGGTAGCCAGGAATAGATCCCCCCAGTATAGGTAGCCAGGAATAGATCCCCCCAGTATAGGTAGCCAGGCATAGGTGCCCCCAGTATAGGTAGCCAGGCATAGGTCCCCCCAGTATAGGTAGCCAGGCATAGGTCCCCCCAGTATAGGTAGCCAGGCATAGGTCCCCCCAGTATAGGTAGCCAGGCATAGGTCCCCCCAGTGTAGGTAGCCAGGCATAGGTCCCCCCCAGTGTAGGTAGCCAGGCATAGGTCCCACCAGTATAGGTAGCCAGGCATAGGTCCCACCAGTATAGGTAGCCAGGCATAGGTCCCACCAGTATAGGTAGCCAGGCAGGCATAGGTCCCCCCCCCCAGTGTAGGTAGCCAGGCATAGGTCCCCCCCAGTATAGGTAGCCAGGCATAGGTCCCCCCCAGTGTAGGTAGCCAGGCATAGCCCCCCCCCCAGTGTAGGGAGCCAGGCATAGGTCCCCCCAGTATAGGTAGCCAGGCATAGGTCCCCCCCAGTATAGGTAGCCAGGCATAGGTCCCCCAGTATAGGTAGCCAGGCATAGGTCCCCCCAGTGTAGGTAGCCAGGCATAGGTCCCCCCAGTATAGGTAGCCAGGCATAGGTCCCCCCCAGTGTAGGTAGCCAGGCATAGGTCCCCCCAGTATAGGTAGCCAGGCATAGGTCCCCCCCAGTGTAGGTAGCCAGGCATAGGTCCCCCCAGTGTAGGTAGCCAGGAATAGGTCCCACCAGTATAGGTAGCCAGGCATAGGTCCCCCCAGTGTAGGTAGCCAGGCATAGGTCCCCCCCAGTGTAGGTAGCCAGGCATAGGTCCCCCCAGTATAGGTAGCCAGGCATAGGCCCCCCCTAGTGTAGGTAGCCAGGCATAGGTCCCCCCAGTGTAGGTAGCCAGGCATAGGTCCCCCCAGTGTAGGTAGCCTGAGGCATAGGTCCCCCCAGTATAGGTAGCCAGGCATAGGTCCCCCCCAGTGTAGGTAGCCAGGCAGGCATAGGTCCCCTCCCCCACAAAAGTAGGCCGCCCGACCTCACGTAGGCCCGCACCCGACCCCACCCGCCCCCACCGCCATCATCCACCAAGCAAGGTCTTCTAGGGCTCCTGGGCAACCCCCCCCGACATACTGTACCTGACCTGTAGCTTCTTCTTTCGCCCGTCCGTCCACGCCTTCAGCTCTTGCGACGTCCGCGCCGGGTCTTCTCCGCGAGAGCGACGTCTTCAAGGGGCAGCGTCAACGTCATCACGCGGCGAGCGGGAGCGACGCGCGGATGGAACGCGAGGTCGGAGGTGGTCGCGATGACGTCACAAGCGGCGCAGGTAATGTATACAAAGCGACGCGTGCGACAAAATGATGCGGCAGGTTGCGCGGATTCGTCGGATTCGAATGCGCGCAAATGGCATGGGGATTTGAATCCACGAATCTCGAATCTTTCCTAAGATTCGATGGATTTGTGCATTCGCCGGATTCGAAGTCCCATCCCTACACAAAACAGTATGCGTTACAATGCAACATGCCATTGTGAAAGTACCCTTATAGAGTTAACTGTTGACTAATCCATGCAACTGCCTGTGACAATAATGTGGACATAACTTGTCAAGTACAGCATGACCGGAAGAAGTCTCAGGTAATATTTACCCCCACTATCCCACATTGGTCTTTCTGTCTCAGTGACAGCAATACTAATGCAGAGCACAACAGCAAGCAGTGACATTTATTGCTGCTTTATATTTCCTATCCATTTCCATTTAGAAACCAGTGTTAAGCACAGTTATGGTAATTCAGTGATAAGTCCTAGCACAGTGCACAGAACTATCCTTGGTGAAGAGGAAATGGCAGCAACGAATAAAAATTAACAAGTAAATCATCAATTAGCTAAAATTAAGACAGCAGAGAGGACAAGGCCTGTCTTGTGCTGGCATTAACAGGTGTACTACATCTGACAGAAACATATTCATTCACTTCAGGCTATGAAAAACAAATACTCCTGTGGTACAAGATTGGTAAACCTATCTGACAATTTCAAATACACAATCATGCTAAGTATAACATACTTTTAATTAGCATATCTTCACCTATGTAGATAATAGTGATGAGCAAATTTCCCTGAATGCAAATCTCCAATAACACAGGGAGATAATTAAATTGAGCCAATCAAATCTTCTAGCTGTTGTCAGCTAACTAATCAACAGTTCTTGGTTGACTGGCTCAGTATTTTCCCATCCTGGATAGTTTATTTTTTAATACATTTTAGGTCATCACTAGTACAGACTATAAGGTTTTTTGTTTTGTTAAACTGAAGTTATAACCAACTGTTTCTGCCTTGCTTTTAATTGCTTCAAAATTCTCCTAATGGTGGTCATACATGGTACAATTTTTTCATACAATCTTACCATTTCTATGTAATATAAGGAAACTGCCTAAATTATCATTTCAGTATATTCACTTAATTTACCCTTATACTACATAGAAATGGTAAGATTGTATGAACATTTTTTACCATGTATGGCCACCATTAGGCTAGTTTTACACTGGGTCATCACATTGTGTTGATTATAACTTACATATAACACAACATGCAGTGGCATGTAGGCATGTAATGTAATGCATGCAAATACGTAACTTACCAGCACCTTCATTGACTGACATTGTGCATGTCAACATGTGCCAACGCATTGCCTATCCTGAATTGTAACAATGGCATCTGCTGTATCACAGCACTAGTGATGAGGTGTGAACCCCTACTGAGAAATGTTCCTGCAGAAAGCTTTGGACATTTTCTCTAACCAAAGCCTTATCAGCAAAATGATCACAGCACTTTTCTCAATGGGGGCTGGCTTTCAACCAGAAGAAGAAGATCCGCTGAGCGGATCATTCAGAAACAGCCTTATCAGTCTGCAGACAGACTGTACACACGCTGTACTGTCGCTGGAATTCCCGTCCAGCGGGAGGGTCTGACGGACCTGTTGTTCCCTGTAGTACAGTGTGGGTACGAGGCTTAAAGATCAGGGTTATGGCAAGAAAATCCTCCAACCTGAAATATTTGGAGCTCATTGCTGAAGCTTAATGGGCAAAAATACCTGTGGAGAGATGCAAAAACCTGGTCTGCAATTATAGGAAGCGTTAGATTGCTGTAATAGCCAATAAAGGATTTTCTATTGATCATTTAGAAGGGTATGAATAATTTTGGACTGGACACTTTTTGCTTAAATGTAAATAAAAGCTGACAAATGCTTTTTCTCCACGATAATGCCTCTTGTAAATCCTCTTATTATCTTTTGGGAGACATTTATGTCATTTCCCATCACAAAATTACTTGCTGGTTGAATAAAAGTAACTTTAGGTCAAAATTTATCAGAGGTATGAATAATTATGGGTAGCACTGTATATAGATAGATAGATAAATAGATAGATAGATAGATAGATAGATAGATAGATACGCACACAGGGAGATACTGCTTGCTTGGCAGTTGAAAACAGTGGTAATTTTACTGTCTATGGCCATGACATCACACTGTGGGAGGGGTTTTACCACAATATCAGCCACACAGACCCTCTGATGATCTGTCTGAGAAAAGGTAAAGATTTATCATGGGAAAGGGGTATTGGCTACTAATTGGGATAAACTTCAATACTGGGTTAAAGTTCCTCTTTAAGACAAATTTTCTCATAATGATAGCTTATCTCAATTTCTTGCATATTGTTTCCTAGTGTTCACGTGCACAAACTATATATACATATTTATACAAAATATACACTACCCTAAAGATTTTTGTTCTATCCAATACGACTAATCTCTGAAAGAAATGAAAAATGTCACAAGATCCATAGGTGGAGCCCCAATAATGTTTAACAGCACTGTAGATATGTCCACTGGAAAAACTAATATCAGAGCCGGTTCCCATACTCCCAATAAAGTTATACAGCATGCTTTGCTTATGCAAGTTTGCTCTACACAGACCTTGACTGCCATCTTACTCTATTGATCAGCTGGAACATGTGGATTACAGAACCACTTGCACAGAAAGGGAGTTTCATCCATTGTGATAACATGATCTGTCCTTTGCAATCTACGTCTGAGTCTTGAAATAGACCGTTACTATAAGGGCACAGCCTTTTACTGACCTCAAGTCTCCAATGCATTACAGACATTTCACTACCGTTAACTGAATGTGATACTCTGCCATCAGCAATAAATGCAACACTTTCCTACAGCTGATTCATAGGTACAGGTTGTTCTTACATTTAACATAATTTAGTTTATTTTTGCAATAGTGTGCATTCAAGCTGAAGTCAATTCTTAGTCAACAGCAAACAGAAATAAATATATGTAAACAAATGGATGAGCGAAAAACGCAGTATGCAAACTTGCCAGATTCGGTATACTCAAAATGATGGTGAAAATAAACAGTTGCAATACAGCAGGCGATCTCGGATCATAAACCAGGCTACAAACTTACTCTCAAAGGGAAATATAAACATGCAATGGGTTACCTGTGTTTCTGTCGGGCAATATACAGCAATGCTTCTGCAGAATCCCAGGAAGAACCTTTACAAAAGACATAATGGATTAGACATTTGAAAACAAAGTAATATAACTGGTCAGAATGTTCATCTCACAATGTACCTTACAAACAGCACTTTGTCAAGTAAGTTTGCCAAATTGTTTTTTTGTAAAATGTAGAGTCTCCTATGTGCATGTCTTAATGTAAACCTGAGACGGATTTTTTTTTTACTTACCTGGGGCTTCTTCTAGCCTTCCGTAGCCTTACAGGTCCTTTGGTCTCCTCCCGGTCCCATCTGTTGTTCTACTGTACCCCTCGCTAATAGCAGGATACTGGGCATGTGTGGGCTGGGCAAAGTACCTTCTCTATCATGCTACCATGGATGGGTAAGCTTTCGTAGGGGCACAGCAGCACAACGCAGGTGACTCAAAGGAAACTGAGGGAACTGTAGGCTACGGGAAGATGGGAGAAGCCCCATGTAAGTCAAATAGAGCTTTTTCCCCCATCTTGAGTACACTTTAAGCTGGATATACAGTATAAGACATTAACAGATTGTAAGCCTTTGGCGGGGCCTTATTTATTGTAAAGCACTGCCTAAGATGTTGATGCTATATAAATCCAATTACCGTAATAATAATAACAGATTATAGAAAAATCTAATCTAACTAGTGCATGCTGTACTTGTCCCGTGTTTGGGTTAAAGTCAATGGCAGTGCAAAAAAAAAACCTATTAATTATGGTGCTATGCAATTTTCTTGGGGTACCATAATTTTACTTTCTGTCTAATAAATCATGGGAGAAGTGCAATCACACCATGAAAAAAAGCAATTGCACAAAAAATAGTGTTGAAACACAGATGGTAAATAAAACAAACTGCAGCGAAGTGTGTTTGTGATTGCGATTCTGATTTTCAGTGGAGAAGGACCCTAAATCAATAAAGTGGTCTGAGCTTTAGCATTTAATAACTAGTATTCTCATTTTCACATACAAAAATCTGAAGTTTAAAGTCTGTAGATTAAAAAGTTAAAATAAATGAATAAATATTTACATGCAAAGGAAAAAAAATATTATGCTGAAAAAGCACACCATATACCTACCATTAGCAGAATATCATTTTTCAACCACAATGGGCATGATTCACAAAGCTTTTTAACCTGGTTTCCTCTGTTTTCACCTTATCTATGTTATTTTTTTAAGATCCCAAAAAGCCAAAATATAAAACTACAGTAAGCAAAGTAATAGCAGTGGCTGGATAGTGTAATGGTTAAGGGCTCTGCCTTTGACACAGGAGACCTGGGTTCAAATCTTGGCTTCCTATATTCCTACTCAGTAAGCCAGCACCTATTTCAGTAAGGCGTTTCTTGGGCAAGTCTCCTTAACACTGCTACTGCCTACTGAGTGCGCTCTAGTGGCTGCCTCGCAAGCGCTTTGAGTCCGACAGGAGAAAAGCACTGTACAAAAAAAGGAATTATTAATATTGAAATTAAGTTAATCAGGAACAATTTACACTGAGTGATTATTTTGTTTGTAAATGTGCTGAATGGTTATTTTTATCAATTAGGTGATAAATAAGTCATTTATGAGACTTTTGTGAATAGAGCCCATTGTATAGCTGTGTTGCAAATTGCAATTCAACATTTAGACAAGAAAATCCCAAACTGGGACACTACATGCAGTCAAGACTGGACATGTTGAAGAGCTGCACTATTCTGACACCTAGTGGTAGGTTTGTTTATGTATAACATCATCAGCAAACCAAAATTTCACTGACATAACTGTTTCATGAAACAGATGCAAAATCATAAGACTGCCATGTTAAAACGTACAGATTTCCAACCTTTTTTTTTTCTTCACAAGTCGTATTAAAGCTTTCATTTACAAATGAGTATCTAATATGCCATGCACAGTAACAGTAGCACTGTGTCTAGAGACACCTCACAAAATTGAGCATATCTGAATGGAAGTGGCATCAATTAACAGCCATGTTGCCAGCTTTTCACTCAGGTTCTTATATGTAGATACTTCAGGTCTGTGTAGATTTTTGAGGCTACACATTTGTGCCATGTAATGCAAACATTTCTGTCTATCCCCATTAGTTACCGCTGACTTGTGACTATGTTGTTAAAGTGGAATAAAACGCTGACATAACATTCAATAAAAATGTGTTTTCCTACTTTTTATTACCCATTCAGTTACCATATTTGCTTTCGTGCACAAGCAATATTTCCTGTTTAAAAATGACACGGTCCCAAAGTACAGTTTGCCTGCTCTAAAAACTGAATGCATTTTATTCATAGATTTTAAAACACAAATACAGCAGCTATGTATTGATAATTTCTTATGTGTCTCTGTTTGTCAGCTCAGTACAGTTCTGTTTCAGCACATGGCTGGCTGTAACTAAATGTAAACACAACATAATGTTATCACCTCTTCGGATGGGGATCACAAGCTGAAAGAGCTTTCCACTGCAGAATGAAGTGCTGTGTTTAACTGTTTTCATGCTGTTCTGCTACATTTTTTTTTGTGATAGTAGGTTTAAGGCTGTAAATAATATTTTAAAGCAAAGACGAAATGCTGAGTTTCAGACCACTTTAAGTGGTATAAAACTCAAAACTGCAATTTTGCTTGATTAAAACATTAAACACAAGTCACTGGAAGTCATAGTTACACTTCACTGAAGCTAACTGAAAACATTGCTGGTTTCAGGAAAAACATGAGATTGTCTTGTAGTCAAGAATGAGCAAATAAATGAGCAAATAAAGCTGAGAAAATGCTTTGCTTCACTCTGGATACATTAGAACCTTTTCTGCATTGTTTACTCCACTCAATACACCTCAACACAATCAGATAATTGTTGAATGACAATCTTTTTCTTTTATTAGCTTCTTATTGAAGTGGAAGTTTGAGCACTATCCATTCCAGTAGCTTCAAAACCATTTAGATATTTTCTTCCTTTTTAGTGTTATGCTGTAATTCTTGGCTTTAGACCAAAGATTAAACAAAGTAGTCAATCAAACCTGGGTCGGAATTTACATTAAAAGCCTGTTTTTACTTGGCATAGTTTGCAAGTCTCCCCTTGCTCAAAGCAGTATGTAATGAGAGTTGATGATAGGAAGAAATTATTACTAATTCCAGGACTAGATTGAATTAACGGGGGAAGGGGGAGGGGGGTTAGGGAGTGTCTAATTTCACACAAGTGCAACCACAAGTTCCTGATTGTTTAACTTTTAGGCCCTCCTCTTTTTTAATGCAGTGCACCTATACATGTACATGCTGCCATTATGATCATAATTATTTTTAGACAATATTATTTTAGACACATCTAATACTTTTTTCTTTTTTTAAATGATACCCTTCAAACGTATAAAGTTTGAACAATATTGCTTTTTAAAATTATTTGTTTTCAGACCTGGGTTCGAATCTCAGCACTTCCTGTGCAGTAAGTCAGCACCTATTCATTAAGACCTTGGACAAGACTCTCTAACACTGCTTCTGCATACTGAGCATGCCCTAGTGGCTGCAGCTCAAGCGCTTTGAACCCATCAGGAGAAAAGCGCAATATAAATATTATTTGTCTTCCACTTTGACATAAAAAAACACAAAGTTTTTTTTCCTGATAAACACCAATAATTTCTGAACCCTACTGAGGAACTAGCAAATAGAGATATCCTTCACACCTGGGTGTAAGCTGGTGCCCAGGGCCAGTGCTTCCATAGAGGAAAACTGGGCTATCGTCCAGGCCCAAGAGCTGAATGACTGACCCCATGGTGGAAAATGTAAAGTTGCTTCCTCTTTTCTGTTCTCTAACATCATTAATTGAACCTTGGCAAAACTATCTTGGAATCTACCACTCATGTTCCTTACTGGTCTATTGAACTGCCCCATCACAATCTTCAGTAGGAAGGATTCTGATCATGGTCAGATCAATGAGCCACTCAGACTGCCAGATTTGGCTAGTTAGTGGACATTTCCTATTTATAAAAAGTGAAAATATCATTTTAACCACTTAAGTACCAGTGGTCTCTGCCCCCTTAAGGACCAGAGACCACTGGTAACAGAAACCACGGAATACCGATGAATCGCTGCACATACTCGCAACAAACGCTCTCCATGCCACATGCGGGGAACCTCAGGCCACCCACTCTACTGTCGCTGTGATGGCAGAGCTCTCTCAGACGGTCAGGGGCCGCTTTCATTGGCACCTGATCGTGTCCATCAATGTAAGCCAATGGGAGTTGTTTAGATTGATAGACAGGGTCAGGAGCCAATGAAATCGGCTCCTGACCTGCTTGCAGGGCTCTGCCATTATAGAGGTAGCAGAGCAAGTTAGCTGTGGCTGGAAGATAGCGCCGCGATAGGCGGGAGCAATGAGAATGGCAAGAATGTGCAGCATTTGTGAGTTGAAATCTATGCTCTGGCAGCTACATCAGCATCAAAACAGGGCTTAGATTTCAATTAGCGTCGTCCTTAAATGGCTAAAACTAAGTTGTGTAAAAACCAGGGCCGGATTACCGACCAGGCAACAAAAGCAATCGCTTGGGGCCCCATTCAGAGTCAAAGGGGCCCCATCAGCACATAAACCAGCCCTCGCCATCCTGTCAGCGGTGGCTGGATGGTATAATGGTTAAAGGGATTTTGAGCAGTGCAGTAACTATGATATGTAAACCGCCGCCCTATGCCTTTTAGTTTTCGCTATTTTCTCGATCAAAATCGCGGACACAGCAATTTCGATCGCGAAAATAGCGAAAACTAAAAGGCATAGGGTGGCAGTTTATCTATTATTGGAAAGAGGAGAAAGAGAGCTTCAAAATGATATGCATCTTTCCATAGTTACATTGTATTACACAGGATGACTTTTCTCCAAAGTCGGCAGCTCGATTCAGCACAATGCAATGAAATCTAAGGAACCCAGGGGGATATAATTACAAACATCATGCTGGTAGGTGTAAAGATGTATTTAATTAGTTGTGGGTATGCTTAAAGGCCACAGGCACTGCCCGGAGTCCCTTTAAGGGCTCTGCCTCTGACACAGGAGACCAGGGTTTGAATCTCGGCTCTGCCTGTTCAGTAAGCCAGCAGAGACCTTAGGCAAGTCTCTCTAACACTGCTACTGCCTATAGGGCACGTCCTAGTGGCTGCAGCTCTGGAGCTTTGAGTTCGCCAGGAGAAAAGCGCGATATAAATGTTATTTGTCTTGTCTTGTCTTGTCAAATGATGCCGTACGCTGCTGATTGTCTTCAGAGCCAGGCTCTCCTCCTAGGTCCTCCGCCTGCTTCTGTGCACTCTGCCGCTGCCCACTCCTCCCTCCCTTCCCACAGAGAACCACAGCTGCAGCAAGAATGATAGTAGCAGATGGCAAACGCTCACTCACCTATCCATGATCCAAGCGATAGAGATCCTGTCATCTGAAACCCATCTGTCTCTTCTACAGTGCAGCCGCTCGCTCTGAACTTCCTGATTCTCAGATCAGACAGGAAGCCGAAAGTAGTAATAGTAGTAGTAACAGAGCGGCAGCACTCTAGAGGAGACAAATGGGCTCCAGATGACGAGACCTCTTGGATCGCAATAGGTGAATGTGAGTCATCTGGTGCTGTCATTCTCCCCTGCTGCGGCTGCCCTTCTCTGCTGGACTATCGTATTTACTGGGATGGAGGCTGCATGATGGCTGTCTAATTTGGGAGGAAAACGGTTGTTCGGTGGTGGGGGTGGTTATGTAATTCTGTCTGGGGAACGGCTTCCGGTTTGGCGGTGTCCAGAGCTTTCTGCTATTGCCAGGCTGGAGATGCAGGGGGAAAGTGCTGCTGCTGTGCTGTGATATCTGGCGCCCTCTTCACAGCTGCTGTGCAGCTGCATCTTCTAAATCTATTACGACATGATGGGGGGGGGGGGGGGTTGGCAAATCAGTTACTTTGCTTAGGGCCCCATTTAGCCTTAATCCGGCTCTGGTAAAAACATATAATACTACATTATAAAACTGAAAATGGAAGGTTTGCTGCTTGGACTATTAGTTTACTCTGTTTTATCAAACCTGTAGAATCATTTCAATATTTGATCCTCCTAGAACTTTCTTCTGCACCTGCAAATCCAGCCATTGTGGGCTCTCCATATGTTATCATTTGCATCTTTCATAAGAGAATTCAAAAATGAAAATATTTACTGCAATATGTGAAAATAAATGCTGGAAAATTACTTTACCAGCAGCACAATTACTTTGACTAAAAGATCAATTCATTAATCCACTTTATTCCCAATGTCTGTAATATGTGAATATTAGTTCCATGTTGTGATTAATCATTATTTAATATCAGTTGTTATCCACAGGGGATGCATCCATAACAGTTTGTAGCAGTTTATAATGCGGGCACAGCAATGTAATTAAAAGCCTTTAGTAGTAACCCTTATAAATCATGGCAGTGGCCTAAGGGCTGGAAGAATATTATGGGGAAGTTATTGCGTATTTACATAGTCATTTTATTATTTTTTTTCCTAACAAGACATTTACATTTGTATGTTAAGTGCAATATTTTTCATGGCAGTACTTTATATAGCGTAGGAGACTCTGCAGCCACTAGAGGGCTCTCCAGGGTAGCCTTTAGGTTATCAGAGACTTCCCTCTACTAAGGTAAGTTTCTATTTACTGCATTTTTTTCCTTTTAGGTTTCCTTTAAACTCACCTGCTTTGCAATGATTTTCACAGTCCTAAAAATAAAGATGGGAAAGTAGAAATTCCCATTCTCCCTTCATTCACATTCACTTTTTCCCTCCATCATGTGACACAGTACAGCACTAGAATAAGGAATCTACCACCTCTGTGCTTCCCATACGTGCCCTCAAGTGCCATCAGCTGTGCTTGTTCTGTGAATATTCACCAGGGAGAAGAATTAGCATTGATGAGGCATTAATGGGGGGGGGGGGGGGGGGTTGGACGATGACTTTGGAAAGAACCAAACGATGGGGAAGAGGCGCCCAAAGTAAAATATATTAAAAACAATAAAAAAAAAAGGAAAGGAGGTGGCTGACTGCAAGGGATGACACAAATATTGGCAAAAAAAAGTGGGCAGTTTATTTGTCCCTTTCTTTTGTGATTGTAATATTGTTTTTATGTGAAACTTGTTCACAATAAAATTGATTATACTTGGACACACTTTTGATTGGTCTGGTGCCGTCTATAGTGGGCACTTTTCTTCTTGTTGCATGGTATGTTCATTGCCCATTTTAGCACATTCCCTTTTTCATTAAATTCCAAGTAATATACAATTGTCTATTTGGAAATTTACATGGTGCTTGTCCATTGTTTTTGTTTAAATATTTGTCCCTTTGCAACACATTTTGTGGGAAATTGCACCCACGTCTTCAGGCCAATATACAGTGGCATCTGAGTGTATCTGCTGAGCTCTGAGCACCTAAGCAACCCAAATCCATATCCTTCTTCTTCCCTTTACTGGGGATGACACTACACGATTCAGGTTCCCACTGTTTTTGAAATATATATACACACACTAGCTCATGGCACTGGCATTGCCCTGGTATGTATTTGGCTGGTGTTGGCTCCGCCCACTTTTTACAACCCTAACACACAATTACTCAATGACAAAGTTTGTGAGCTTTGCGGTCTTTGGCATCAATAATTTGCATCAAAATTAAACAAATCGGATTGGCTATTTGTGACTCCACCCCCTTTTCTGAATTTGAACCACAGTCACCCAATGACCAACTGTACCAGGTTTAAGGCTTGTGCTATTAACAGTGCAAGAATGGCAGCAATTAAATATTCCCCTTGAAAATCAATAGGTGAATTTTGATTGGCATTTGTAGGCTCCACCCACTTTTCTGAATATTAATCCCAGTTACCCAGTGACCAACTGTGCAAAGTTTGAGAACCCTACCATTAGCAGTGTAAGAATGGCTGCAGTTTACATTTTCCCAGTGAAATTTGTATTTTTCTCCGCCCACGTTTTGGTTATGGGATAAAAAGTATCCTATATGTTATTCCAGGTAATGTACTATATGTGCGCCAAATTTCAATTAAATCCTTTCAGCCACTGTTGCGTGATTGAGTAACAAACATCCAAACTTTCGCATTTATAATAATAATACCGTATATACTCGAGTATAAGCCGACCCGAGTATAAGCCGACCCCCCAACTTTTCCCTAAAAAATTTGGGAAAAAGTATTGACCCGTGTATAAGCCGAGGTTAGGAAATGCTCCAGCTACTGATCCAACTGAGAGGCCCCTACCCGCCACCATAGGCACAATAGAGCAGGGAGGGCACAGTGGAGATAGCTGTCCCCCTCTCCTCCATGGCAGAGTGCATGCTAAATGGCCTCCTCCCCCCCACCATTGCCACAACGGGTCAGTGGGGGCACAGTGGTAATAGTTATGTGGGCTTTGTGCCATGCTACCCCCCCCCCCTCTCATCCATGGAAGAGTGCATGCTAACTGCCCCCCCCCCCCCCCCCCCCCGAGTGTCCCCTCTACCCCACCAAAGGCACAATGGAGCCATGGGTAAACAGTGGTGACAGCTGTGTGGGCTTTGTGCCATGCTGCCCCCCTCCGTGCAGAGTCATGCTAATTGCTCCCCCCTCTGAGTGTCTCCTCCCTCCACTAGCCACAACAGAGCAGGGAAGGCACAGTGGTGATAGCTGTGAGCTTTATGCCATGATGCCCACCTCCATGGCATAGTGCATGCACTGGCCCCCCTCTGAGTGCCCCCTCCCTCCACTAGCCACAACAGAGCAGTGGGGGCACAGTGGTGATAGCTGTGTGGTCCGTGCTGCCCCCTCTACCTGACTGAGCGTATGCTCTGAGTACCCCCTCCCGCCGCCGCCACCTCTTACCCCGCCATAGGCACAGCGGAGAAGTGCGGGGAAGGCATTAACAGCTGTGCGATCCGCGCTGCCCCCTCTCAATGACTGAGCACATGCTAATTTGCATAGTGTGGTGAGGCCTATTGCGCTGCTCTCACCTCCCGTCCGGGCCTCTTTCCGTGTCTCCGGTAGTTCCTCTGCTCCAGGCTCCAGCTCTTTCATCGCCTATGCCGCTCGTTCTCGCTGTCAGCAGCATGGAGCTCCGGTCTCGTCGGGGCAGAGTGCAGCCAGGGACGCTCATAGTCGTGCTATGACGCCATCTAGTGGCGCTTCCCACGATGTGCTGCACGCGTCATAGCAATGAGCCTATGAGTGTTCCTGGCTGCGCACTGTGTCCCGACGAGACCGGAGCTCCATGCTGCTGACGGATAACGAGCGGCATAAGGAGATGAAAGAGCTGGGGGGCAGAGAAAATCCCGGAGAAGCAGAAGGACGTCAGGACAGGAGGTGAGAGCAGCGCGATAGGCCTCACCTCACTATGCAAATTAGCATGCGCTCAGTCAGGAGGAGTTGGCAGCACGGATCGCACAGCTGTTATTGCCGTCCCCGCACTTCTCCGCTGTGCCTGTGGCGGGGTAAGAGGTGGCGGCGGGAGGGGGCACTCAGAGGGGGGGTCACAGTAACTTGTCAGACTCGAGTATAAGCCGAGACCCCCACTTTTGGACCACTTTTTTGGGCCCAAAATCTCGGCTTATACTCGAGGATATACGGTAATAAGTGGGATATACATTTATATATAGACACACACCTCAAGTGTATACTGTAAGACGCAGTAACCTATACTATACATCCCCTATTAATAGTTAACATCAAATACATGATGTCAATATTAAGCAGAACCTAAAGGCAGAATGCCTTCTGTCTTTTCTGTAACATTACACCCATTTATTCACAGGCTAAAAATGAACATTGCTGAGTTAATTTGTAGGAGTTGCAGTCCCATGGTAACCAGTGGTCGCCTGCTGTGGTGCCGAATAAGGATTTTCAATGTTTAGTATAAAATCTTTTCAGTAGCATTCTCATTCTGTGACACCGCTAACCTGCTGTACATTTGCTGTTGTACTTTTCTGCACAAATTCAATGATTAGAAAACTTCAAAAGCAGATTTTCTAAGTATTTTATCTTACCTGCAACAACATCACATATTTAGCTGGCATGTAAATGCTCTGATCTTTCCTCCGGAATCCAAAGTATGCTAAACATGTTTTATACTACACAGTAAAACAGAAAATATAAAATATTGATTCATTTAATGTTAGAATAAGAGCTCTCATTACCTTCTTGTAGTGCTTTGTATAGCTAGGAAAGTACTCTCTTTTATACAAGAAAATGCCGTAGAAGGCTTTAGCTCTCAGGGAAGACAAGCACAGCTCTCAACCCATATCTGAAATGACCAAGTCAAAATCTTCAACATTCCAGTTAAAGAGGAACTGCAAAAAATACATATTTAATAAAATTTATTTTTTACAGCACTGATTTATAAATCATTTAGCGTTTAAAGTCTTTCCTCACCCTGATTTACATTATGAAATGTATCAGAGGTGGCAACATTTTTAGTCCTGAAAGTTGATCTCTGCTTTTGTTGTTTGTTTGTTTGTTTTTTTGGGGGGGGAGGGGAGAATTCTGCATAGCTAATCAGTTTAGGCTAAATAGCACTGGGAGGGCAGGACTGGGCTATATTCAATATTTTGAAAGATATAAATATTTAAGACTGTTAAACTGCTGTTCAGAAAGATGGCGCCTTAATTGGCAGCCATGGTCACAGGATTCTGGCTTTTTCTTGTTTTTGACCTGGAGTTTTTACCACCGTGCCACTGGCTGGGTCCATTGTCCTTGCAGGTGCAGGCCTTGTGGAGTCCACCGCTGCTACCCAGGAGATCAGGGCTCCACTGAGGTAGGACACTATGCTGATCGGGACACCTTTGGCCTCGCTGGATGTCAGCCCCATCTATCCATCCATCGGCTAATGCTGCTGCTCCACCGCAGCAGGGATACCTCTGGTTCAGTCCCTCCATGATGCCAGCCACTAAACCCGGAGTAAGGGCAACCACAGCCGGACATTTCTGTGATAGCCAGATTATCTTGACCAGCTCTGCTGAATGCTGCCCAGGAGTCAGGACCCACCACAGAAATTAACACTACTGAACCTTTTGAACTGAAACACCTTGGCCAGCACTGCCAGGTGCCAGATGTCAGCAATTGGGATCCTCAGCAGCATCAGCCATCACCGCAGGTTTCTATGAAGAACTGGGTCATCACTGCTGAACATTTGCCTCCCTCTGCCCCCCCCCCCCCCTTGATGTCTTCTTAGGGATGACAGATGATTGCCAAGTGTGTACGCGCTGTCGGCGGACTGATAAGGCTGTTTCTGAACGATCCGCCCTGCGGGAGGGTCCGGCGGACCCGGCGTTGCCGCCGGTAGTGTGTGTGTACGCACATTTACTGTGAGTTACTGATGGCGATATCAGACATCATTGTGTCCTTTACTAAAAAAATACAGTGTCATGAACATTTGAGTCACTGACTAATGAGCATACAGTGTAACATCAAACATCTGTGTCACCTAACCTTACTGTGAGTTACCTCTTGGTGATACTAGACAGTCAGCCAATGTGTCTTTAAAAAATATACAGTACAGTGCTACAGTCATTTGTGTCATTGGGTGATCAGCGCTCAGTGTTACAACATACCTGTGTGACTTAACCTTACTGTGCGTTACTGTTGGTGATATCAGTCAGTGTGTCAGTAAAGTGTCACAGACATTTATGGCAATACTCCTTTGCTGATCACTCACTACAACAAACATGACAGGCAGAGGCAGACCAAAGCACAGGTTCTAGGGGTCATGGCGGTGTGTCATTATGTGGTCTGGGCATATGTGATCTTTTGCAGAAGAAAGCCATTACTTCCCAGAATGCAGAAGAAGTGGTTGACTGGCTCACTTAGCCTTCCACCTCTTTTACCTCTTCAGCTGCCAATATTTCTGCACCCTCCCCATCCTCCTCTGCAGTGGTGAACAGCAACACCACCTCCACTACCACAGCCCCACTAACTGAATTGGATTGCTTAGTGGGGGAGCTATTTTCGCAGGCATTGACAGACCACACTTATGTGCAAATGTTATTACCATCGGATGAGGGAGAGGAGCAAGGCAGACACTCAGGCAGAACATAAGCAGATTTATCAAAGCATTACAGACAGTTTTTTCTTCTTAAACTATTGTAACCAGCAGTGCGTAATAGCGGTTCTACAGATAGTGCAGCAGTGCAGGCTAGGCATGATTTGAGAAGTGCTCCTCCCCCCTGTTGTATCCTGTGAAACTGTTCTGTTCTTAACCTTTCTAGTGCTGGCCATTGACGCAATACAGCAGATGTATTGTTTACCACAGCAACAGCAATTTCCCTCACACACTGCACTGTCTGAGAAACCTGTCTACCTCCTCCTATTCCTAACACTTTAAGAAGGAAACTGCACTATTTGGTGATTTCTTAAGATGTTTGAGACAGTTCTGCATGGATTTCTAAAAACCTACCAATATTTTGTCTCAGACACTCTTGATAAATGTCCCCCATAGTCCCAAGGTCACCACAAGGTGAAATGTCCCTTCTGGTGTAGCCTACTGTGAGCTTGAAGCTGTAACCAATGATGAGGGTGGTGAATTTGTTGATGGATGTCTCATGGGTGCCCACAAGAGAGGAACAGGAGGAAGAGAGTTCAGAAGGAGAGACCAAGCCTTGTAGAGGGAGGAAAAGGGTAGGAAGCAGGGAAAGGTCACAGGGGATAGGAGGCAAACAGCAGGGTGTGTTGTCACCTGGAGTAAGCCAGACACCATGCATGGTCATGTCTAGCGGTCTGCTGTTGACAGAACCTACGCAATCTGCATCCTGTGTCTAGAAAAACTTAGTTGTGGGAAGACCAGCATGCATGTAGGAACAACTACACTGAAAAGCACCTAAACTCCCAAAACAAGGCCCTGTGGCATGAAACCCTTAACCCTCCTGGCGGTCTATTAGAAACCGCCAGGGGGCAGCGCAGCCGGTTTTTTTTTTTTTTTTTGCAATCATGTAGCGAGCCTAGGGCTTGCTACATGATAGCCGCTGTGCAGCGGCATCCCCCTACCCTCTTCGATCGCCTCCGGCGATCGGCAATCAGGAAATCCCGTTCAAAGAACGGGATTTCCTTGAGGGTTTCCCCCGTCGCCATGCCGACGGGGCGGGATTGAGTCACCGACGTCATGACGTCATTGGGAGTCCCGATCCACTCCTCAGCGCTGCCTGGCACTAATTGGCCAGGCAGCGCACGGGGTCTGGGGGGGGGGGCGGCACGGCGGATAGTGGCGAATCGGCGGCTAGCGGCGGCGATCGTTATGCACACACAGCTAGCAAAGTGCTAGCTGCGTGTAGTAAAAAAAAATTTATGTAAATCGGCCCAGCAGGGCCTGAGCGCCACCCTTCAGCGGCTTACCCTGTGTCACACACGGGGATACTGCCAAGGAGGATAAGGAAAGGAGCATTTAAAGCGCAAGCCAGCCTCATTGTGTTCCACCTTCTGCTTCCTCCCCTTCTCCACCCTCTAGCCTGTCCACTTCACAGTCATTGCCACAGAGTCAATGTTCCATTACTCAGATGATTGAGATGAAAAAAAATGATGTTGATGTTGGGCAAGTAACCCCCTTGCTCAACGTCTGACTGCTGGCTTGTCGGAACTACTAGCCCACCAGCTTTTACCATAGCAGCTGGTATAATCCGAGGCATTTAAAAAATGTGTAGGCATTGCTGCACTGCAGTAGTACCAGGAAGAAGATATTTTTCAGAAACGACATCCCGGACATGTATCGGCATACGCTATGGCAGATCATCTAATCTCTGGCACAGTGTTGGGGCTAGGGTCCATTTGACCACAGACACTTGGTCTTTAAAACACAGGCAGAGAAGGTACATAACCTTCACTGACCACTTGGTAAACGTGGTGAGGGTGGAAAAAAACAAAAAAGGACTGCGTGGCTGTTGAGTGGAATCTGTGCCACCACCTGTCTTACAGGCAGGCCAGCCACTTCTCCTACTCCTTAGCCTTCCTCTGCAGTCTCTTCCTCAGCTGAGTCCTCCTCTTACGCAGCGCCCTCCTTTTCCACTGTGGCCCCAAAACTCCCTAGAGACCATTCCACGACAAAGGTACAACGGTCTCATGCTGTGATGTAGATGTCGTGCCTGGAAGCAAAAAGCCACTGGACCTTCACTTTTGTCCATTATGCAGACACAAGTCAATGAGTGTCTGACCCCACACAATCTCAGTGCTGGAAAAGTCATCTGTGACAACGGTACCAATCTTGTCTGCACTAAAAATGGGCAAATTGACTCACGTGCCTTGCATGGCACATGTATTAAATGTGATTGTGCAACGTTTCATGAACAAGTACCCCGGATTCCAGGATGTTCTGAAGCAGGTCAGGAAAGTGGCTGGACATGTCCAATGGTCCTATACAGCCATGGCTCGCCTTGCTGAAAATCGGCAGCAATACAAAATGCCGTGCTGTGAGATGTCTTATTTGGAATAGCACTACTAGATGGAATTTGACGTTTCTTATGTTGGATCGGCTGTACCAGCAGCTACATGCAGTGAATGAGTACCTGTGTGCACTGGTTAGTAGGAGAGCCTCTGGAGAGGAAAGTGCATATAGGAAAGTGCATATAAATTTTAACCCTACGCAAACAGACAAAAACCAACATGTTTCAGCCATAATGGCCTTTGTCAGGGGTGCATTATATACAGTGTCAGGAGGATAAAATCAAAATAAATCAAAAGCCCATCCCAAACAAAAGTGATGTCTACTAACAGCAAAAGCCCATGTCAGAGCTCTGAATGTCGGCACCCATGGCACATGTTATCCTGTGCCCCACCATACACTGGCGAACTGAGGGGGCTATTCCGGGTGTCTGGAACCTCCCCCCTGCACTGAGCTGTGTATTCAGCCAGGGAAGCCCGCATAATATAAACAGCCTCATTCTCCCTCCCTTCTTACTTCTGGTGCTTCCCTCCAGCTAATAGAATGAGAGAGGCAGCCCAGCTTCCCTCACAAGAAGATGCAGCCTGCAGTGAGAGAATGTTGATTATGGAGTCCTGGACTCTCCACAGCACAGAAGTGTCCGACATGATGAAATTAGAGTGCAGGCAAGCTGGTAAATATGCACAGCATGATGCAGAGCTTGCCTGGACTCAGGGTCCGTGGGCAAACATCTGTCTGGTCTCTCCCCATTGTTATAATGACTGCATGTGTGGGTAAGGTGTTTAACAAGCTGAAAAGTTTTTGACAGTCCGTAGACTCCAGGAGGGCTTCTTTCTGAGAGACTGACAGGGACAGGAGTCCGATTACAGGCAAGTAGCCTGTCTGATGTGGGACTGCAATACAGATAAGTTCTCTGCTCCATCTCAGGCTATTCTCAATTTCTCCACTCCTCTCTCTGGGCTAGTGCACGCCAAAATGACAATAGCAATCGCTAGCAATTTGTGAGTGTGATTTTGTGAAGTGATTTTCAGAGCGATTTTTGAATGAATTGCTCAAAAACATGCTACATGCAGTATACCTGCGATTTTGAAAAAATCACAACGCTGCTGTGGGAACACCCACATAGGGTAACATTAGTCAAGCGCTTTTCAAATCACTGTTGATTTGAAAAACGCTCAGAAGCACTCTTGGTGTGCACAGCCCTCTCTCATTCACCTTTGTTTCCCTCTTCCCCTAGAGCTGGCTGTGTGTTCTTGTCATACAGGAAAGCTAAATAAAAGTGCAATCCTGGTGAGGCAAAATATTATTATTTAGTATTTATATAGCGCCGCCATCTTCCACAGATGCATATATCCCTGCATCATATGGTTATCGCTTGCGCTATGTGACACTATGTAGCATATTCCACTGAATTGTCCAAACTAAGTCTATCTCCTGTTCCTCTCTTGGGGAGTTGTTCCAGCGCTGTACCCCGTTCACATTTGCTGCTACCAGAAGCCCTCAGAAACACTCGTGTCCTTGAGTACTTCCAAAGATAGGCAGCTCCGTAATACGCCAGCGCACTTTTGTGCATGGGCAGTATGGAGCCACCTGTATTCGGAAGCACTCGGGGACATACGTGCTTCTGGACCTTTCAGGAACCCCCCCCTTAAAAATCCTGCGTTTGCCCCTGCCATAGATACTCTTCTGGACTGGACATGTGACTCTGGCCTAACAGGAGGTGTTATGGGGTCACTAGTGTCTCATTCCTCAATAGGGATATTACTCACAATACTTATTTCACGAACTACCATCACTGAGAGCAGGAAGTGAAGGAAATCTCTCCATTTGGGACAGAAACAAAAACACTCCTTTAAGTTTGAAAGGGAAAAGTTTAAACTTTTAAGCCTGTTATTGATCAACACTCATACTTCTCAATGGGCGCTCCCACAGGTGCAGGGCCAGATCTGACAATCTGTGCGCAAAATAGAAACCAGGCCAGCAAACAGCAGGAGTATCAATGCCAAAAATGTAATCCATCACCAAGCCAAGTTTGGTGATAAACATAATTCTGCTGTGTGCTGGCCTTGTTTCTACTTTGCACATGGACTAAAACTTCTAGCTCGTTATGATTGCTGCTTGCATCCCTGCTTAGTAGATTTCCTTATTTCCTTTCTCTGTGGCTATTGTCTCTAAAACCAGGAAGTGAGAGTGGTTCTCTACAATGGGGCCACAGTGAGTACATGTAAAAAAAACTGCCTGGAAATTAGGGTGCCAGATGTAGCTGATGGACATGATTTCATTTATAAAAGGGCACTGGATGTAGCCGATAAATGTGATTTTGTTTATAAAGGGCAGTGGTGCCCAACTGTAATCCACCCCTTGCGCCTAACCTTAACCCCCCCATGGTGGTGCCTAACCTTAGCATTCAGTGAGATCATTGTGGCCACAATTTTTGAAAGATATAACTGGTATAATAGCGTGATTGTTGTAGACACATTTTTTTGTCAAGGATATAAACGGTTTTCAGTGAGATCATTGTAACCAAATTTTTTGAATGATTTAACCAGTGATCTTCATGATCTTTGTAATCCAGCTTATTACAGTATAATTAATAATCACAATGATCTTTGTAGGTGCAATACTGAAAAGATATAACCAGAGGTTTACTATTAGAGTTAGGACACCTATGTTTACCTGGGTACTTCTGCGCAGTGTAGGTGACTAAGCATAAGAATGCATTCTTCTGTGAACTAAGACCCCGGCTTTTAACTTAGCTATAGGGATAACAGTGGTGCCTGGATGAGTAAATCTGTGAATGCATTTGTTTGAACATTTGCATGCGTGAGAGCGAGGGGTTAATAGATTTTTTGATATGAAATAATGGACGCCCTTTTCACTGCTTATAGCCCCTAATCGCGGCAAATAACATTGAAGTCTACGGCAGCACTCTTTTCACACATACGGCTCTGGCTCTCTGTTCAGATATCAGTAAAAATGTGATTATGGTTCCAATACTACCTAAAAAGAAAAAATGGCTGGAGTCTCATTTTCAATTAGATTGGAAAAGAGTGAAGGCAAAAGAAGTGGTTTACAAATGCTTCCTGTAACTCTTATCACTTGGGAGGACATAGCAATACAATATGCTTTTCAAGCATTTCCAATTGACACAACTTCCCAGTGAGTGGAGATCCAGCAGTCGTCCACTATTCTCAGACTTTAGATCATCTCCCAACATAGCTGACAACTGCATAATCACGTGGCTCTCATTTATTGACTGTGGGAGGCTTTAGTACAAAAGAAAACAACAAGAACTGCTGGAGGTGCCCGAAAATGCATAAAACTATAAAACAAAACATAAAAAAGGTTAGAAGAGAAGGTAAGTGGTTGATTAGACTTATAGACTACAGCACAAGAAGATAGACAATGCATTTTACCATTTAGGGCGGCTTAGTTATATCCATAAAAGTGCGTAATCTGCAGGTAGATAAAGCTCCAAGCACCTTTTCTAGTGCAAAAGACTAAAGCAATAATTCCTACACGGGGCTAGTGCTGCACTCGCACTGCTCCTTTCACATTAAAGTGAACCTCTGGACTTAAAATCTACTCAGCAGCACTGAAAAGGCTTGGTGTTTCTTTAACAGTTTCACAGCATCAGAACTTTGTTTTTCTTACCAAAGCATAATTTTTAGCTGCATTTTTAGCTAAGCTCCACCCATCAAAGAAAACTGCTCGGGCTTTTTTCCCCTGATGCTGTGCAAAGCATGATGGGATGTCCTATGTTGTTATTCATGTTGCCTAGCAACTGGGAGGGTTGATCAGCACACAGGACAGTTGGAACTGTGTCTCATGCTCCCTGTCACCTCCTTTCAACCAAAAAGATGGCTGCCGTCATGAAATCAAACATTTGACTGTTCTTTTAAAACAGACTGGGTAAGAGATTATATTATCTATCTATTTTAATTAACATAACTAATGTAACTTAATGACAGGATGTTTGTTTAGGCTGAAGTTTCTCTTTAACCATTTCTGCCACCCGGATGTGATCCTCACATCCAGGCGGCTGCTCTGCTGCAGTGCCTTGCTTCGGCGCGCCCCCGTGCTGTCCCCCGGTAGCCCTGGGATCAGTGAACGGAAACATGGTTCCCGATCACCGATCAGTGTCCCCAGCAGACAAACCGAAGTGCTCTTACTAGAGGCTTCAGTCTTTCTGCAAAAAATGTTTCCCCATCCTCCTTGTGCTTCCGGTGATCGAGAAGCACAAGGAGAAAAAAATAAACTAAAGGTGGCCATCTTGTGGCCAAATAGTAAAACTACATCTACATATTTTTTACATTACAATTTACACATATACTAACATTAAAAATTAACTGTTTATTTCCCACACCAAAATATTACCCAAATAAAAATTTTAATGGAAAAAACAAACAAACCATAAATAGTTACCTAAGGGTCTGAACTTTTTAAATATGCATTTGAAGGGGGTATACTATGAACATTTTTTAAATTATAAGCTTTTAAATAGTGATGGATGTAAAACGGAAAAAATGTACCTTTATTTCCAAATAAAATATTGGCGCCATACATTGTGATAGGGACAAAATTTAAATGGTGTCATAACCGAAACAAACGAGCAAATAAAATACATAGGTTTTAATTATGGTAGCGTGGATTATTTTAAAGCTATAATGGACGAAAACTGAGAAATAATGGATTCTTTCAATTTTTTTCTTATTAATCCTGTTAAAATGCATTTATAAAAAAATAATTCTTAGGAAAATGTACCACCCAAAGAAAGCCTAATTAGTGGCGGAAAAGATATAGATCAATAAATTGTGTTAAGTAGTGATAAAGTTATTCGCGAATGAATGGGAGGTAAAAATTGCTCTGATGCATAAGTTGAAAAATCCCCGCGGGCTGAAATGGTTAAAGCACATGTTCAATGAAATGAGTAATGCGATCCTGAACTCTGTAAGTTACAGCAGCTGAAGCAGAAGTGAAATCCCTGACTTCTACTTCCTACAGAAAATGAACATATGAGAGCTGTGGGCTAGTGCTGTATTATCCATAACTATTCCAGTGAAAGGTGGAAACTACAGATTTCAAAAAATGTTTTGATTCTTATGCTTTGGGAAAAAGAAATGAATTTATTGGACAGACGTTACACATAAGCTCTAAATCAGAATTTTGAAAGTAGCACATAATTATACCTTTGTTAAACTACTCCAGTATGCGGCAACACAATTTACCATTATATATAATTGTTCCAGAACAACCAAAGCCTACATTCCAGGTAAATATAGACTAACGTGTTCTTGCAGCAAACACGGTGAAGAATGAAGAGTTGTTTTTAATGACTGCTCTCAGATATAGAGACAATTTTCAGGCCATGGATTTATAACCCACAGGACCTTCAGAACTATTGTTTTACCAACTGAAATAAGGAAGTGGCATTGCATTAAAGAAAATAATAAAAATGCAAGAAATGAATTATTTTATTCATAAAACATGAATATATTATGCAGTGTTAGAATAAATTAATAAAGCCACGTTCACAGTGGTGTGTTGTGTTGCAGTGTAACTGTTTCTTTGTAATGCAGCTTACCGCACTGCAATGCAGCACTTATGCAAGGTTCACAGTGTGGTGGGTGAAAATGTTGCGGTATAACAGGTTGCTGCACTGTAATGCACTGGTATGCAGTGCCTTACTGCTAAACACACACGTTAACAGTGACAGTGAAACATAATTTTCATTGACTGTGTGAACACACTTCTGTCATGTTTTATTTATGAAGAGTTTGTTCATGAGGTCAACAAACTCAGATTAGATCATTTCTCAATCCTACTATAGAGCTTCAAACCAGGCAACAATGAACTACTATCTGTAGCAACTTGCTACAGTCAGGGGTGGTCACACATGCAAGTGCCATATGGTCAACCTCAAAGCATAGCTGTCTCATAATAAGGAAGTGTTGTGTAAATTTTAGCTTTTGAAAGAACCATGTAACTACAAGGTTTCATTTTCAACATGGCTGTTCCTCTGTTGTGACTATTGTTATTTCAGCTTCAGTAAATTATTATGAGGAAATGTTGATTGCAAAGGTGGGTTGGTTTTCTTTTTATTTCTGTTTTTAGCACACAGTAAAATCAATTTTTATTTTAAGTCTTAAAAACTGAAGGGAAATTAAGACATTAAAATCCAACCAGTAAACAGAATGCAGTAATTATCATGAGCACCTAGGACTTCATGCATAAGGCACAATGCTATTGTCAGGCTTGCCTGGTCAATGACTATAGATCGGGCTGTATGCCCATATGACTGACCTATTGTCCAGCCCGTAACACCTGCACAAAACTCCTACCTAATACAATTCTGCAACACCCTGAAGGCAGATGTAGCATACAGACTGACAGATAGTATTCACCAAACAAAGCAGTATGAGTAATATAAGCACAGTGTACTCAGATATATACACTCACCTAAAGGATTATTAGGAACACCACACTAATACGGTGTTTGACCCCCTTTCGCCTTCAGAACTGCCTGAATTCTACATTCCATTGATTCAACAAGGTGCTGAAAGCATTCTTTCGAAATGTTGGCCCATATTGATAGGATAGCATCTTGCAGTTGATGGGATGCACATCCAGGGCACAAAGCTCCTGTTCCATCACATCCCAAAGATGCTGTATTGGGTTGAAATCTGGTGACTGTGGGGGCCATTTTAGTATAGTGAACTCATTGTCATGTTCAAGAAACCAATTTGAAATGATTTGAGCTTTGTGACGGTGCATTATCCTATTGGAAGTAGCCATCAGAGGATTGGTACATGGTGGTCATAAAGGGATGGACCAGGTCAGAAACAATGCTCAGGTAGCCCATGTCATTTAAACAATGCCCAATTGGCACTAAGGGGCCTAAAGTGTGCCACGAAAACATCCCCCATACCATTACACCACCACCACCAGCCTGCACAGTGGTAACAAGGCATGATGGATCCATGTGCTCATTCTGTTTACGGCAAATTCTGACTATCAAGACTCACCAGACCAGGCAACATTTTTCCAGTCTTCAACTGTTTTGGTGAGCTTGTGCAAATTGTAGCCTCTTTTTTTCCTATTTGTAGTGGAGATGAGTGGTACCCGCTGTTGTAGCCCATTCGCCTCAAGGTTGTGCGTGTTGTGGCTTCACAAATGCTTTGCTGCATACCTCAGTTGTAACAAGTGGTTATTTCAGTCAACGTTGCTCTTCTATCAGCTTGAATCAGTCAGCCCATTCTCCTCTGACCTCTAGCATCAACAAGGCATTTTCGCCCACAGGACTGCCGCATACTGGATGTTTTTCCCTTTTACCACCATTCTTTGTAAACCCTAGAAATTGTTGTGCGTGAAAATCCCAGTAACTGAGCAGATTGTGAAATACTTGTGCCCATCTGGCACCAACAACCATGCCATGCTCAAAATTGCTTAAATCACTTTTCTTTCCCATTCTGACATTCAGTTTGGAGTTCAGTCTTGACCAGGACCTAAATGCATTAAAGCAACTGCCATGTGATTGGTTGATTAGATAACTGCATTAATGAGGAATTGAACTGGTGTTCCTAATAATCCTTTTGGTGAGTGTAGTCACCTGAAGCTTGGGAGTTGAGGCAGTCCAGATGATAGCCAGGTGGTGACAGGCAGGGAAGGATAGGTTGTAGGGAGTTCAAACACTATGCATATAACCTGGTCAATCCAATCCAAAGTCAGTGCAGGCAGAGTTCATGGGAGAAACAATTAAAGAAGCAGGAGTCGATCCAGGCAGCGATCGGGGATATCCAGGAACAAGCAGAGTCCGCAACGAGTACTCCAATCAGAGAGCGTGGTCAGGAACAGGCAGAAGTCGGCAGCAGGAGATCAATCTGGAAATAAGCTTGGTCAAGATACAGGCAAAGTTGACCCAAGAAAAGCAGCTGTGAACGCAGTCTCAGCAACAAGCCCAGCAGAGACCATCATGGGCAATGACAGAGCGTTCACCTTACTTTTATACAAGGACTAAACAATCAAACAAAAAGGAATCCAAAGTTTCCAATCACCTTGCGGCGTGTCAGCAAGTCAGCTGACATGCCATGCACACACGATGTCACTGTTTACAGCGGCGGAGCGCGTACTGAGGACGCGTCCGCAGCTTAGCCAACGGGAGCTGAGTGCCACACGCTCCACTGACATCAGAGCCTCGCCGAAACCTAATGCCAGCGTGGGTCTCGGCGTTCTGCGGCCATGAGCAGCGAGAAGAACTTACAGCTATACTATTTATTTAAGTATTTATATAGCGCTGACATATTATGCAGCGCTGCACAGAGTATATTGTCCTGTTACTAAATGTCCCTCAGAGGGGCTCAGAATCTAATCCCTACCATAGCCATATGTCTATGTATTTATCATATAGTGCATGCATCATAGTCTAGGGCCAATTTTAGGGGGAAGTCAATTAACTTATCTGTATGTTTTTGGGATGTGGGAGGAAACCGGAGTGCCCGAAAGAAACCAATGCAGACACGGGGATAACATACAAACTCCTTGCAGATGTTGACCGGGCTCGGGTTCGAACCGGGAACCCAGCGCTGCGAGGCCGAGAGCGCTAACCAGTAGGCCACCGTGCTGCTCCACTCACTACACTATATTATTCTATACATACACAACACTACACTATGTACTGTATATATAAAACTTCAAGAGGGCTCTCCAGATTTCTACAAGGAGTATACTAAGAAAGAGGGTTAAAGTGGTGCTGTCAGTCATACTATCCCAGTAAAAAAACAACCACATATTATATATAGGTAGATAAACACTTGTTCTACTTACATAATATAACATACAGTATGTATCGCACTGTCCACATTTTGATTTCATTGATTTCTCTATAGTAAAAAGAAAATCCTTAGCATTTTCCATTTTGTTAGTGTCTATCTTGAAGCCAATACTGACATAATTTCCTCCCTTACTCTGTGTATCATTGCCCGTCTCCCCCCCCCCCCCCCCCCCAGTCTTCAGACACCCACCCAGCTCTGCAGTACAAAGTGCATTGAGAAATATTGGCCAATCAGAGAGGAACAGAGGTGTGAGAGGGGAAAACAGGAGGAAGAGAGGCTTTAGCCAATCAGGCAGCATTAGTTAAGTCTGAGGGGAAAGTAAAGAAGAAAACCCAGCATGCCCTGCAACCTACTTTGTACGGCAGATGTACCAAGTACGAGCCAGGGAAACTGGGGAATTATGTTTTATGGAGAATAAAAATATGAGTGATTTTTAAATTTTGGATTGCCTGGTTAGCATCCTTATCACTTGTTTACCAGATAAAAATAAATAATTGATTTTTTTATATTATGCCCGACAGTTACACATTAAGAATCTACTTTCTTGCAAAAATAAAAACAGAAAAAAAACAAAAACAAAACACCTAATCCTTGGAAACACAAAAGTGAGTTGCTTTTATTTTCTTATTTTCCCCACAGCCCACAGAGAAGGGAACTACGCTTATAATTTCAAAAACTGAGGGCCTAATCCAATTCACATTTTCTCCTATGTTTACTCCAAGGTGATGTTTTTACATCTTATCAAAAATGCCTTTTAAGCCATCAGCAAGCAAGAAAATACTCAGAATAAGTTTGACAGTATTGTTTCACCTATTTTTTGGTACTTTTTAAATAGGGTGCTAAAAATGTATTTTGAACGGAGGTGAAAAATGTTCTCCTAGGAGAAAACTTAGGAGAAAAAGTGAATTGGATTGGGCCCTGAGAATCTTAGATCTTAAACCCACTAGCAGCCTTTTCTAAGCGCTAGTGATTTGAAAAAGCTCTTGCGAATGCTATGGGGGATTTTCACAGAATCACATCGCTCAAGTGGGATCACACCCATAGCATTACATTAGCAAGAACTTTTCAAATCACAACTGCTTAGTAACGCCTTAGTAACATACTACTAGTGGCTTCCAGGCCTTACAGAAAACAACTTGAAACCTGTTATCTGTAAAATACTGAGCTCAATACAAGTTATAACTAGAATGAGCAAATCTACTAAAACAAATTCCCAAAGCTTTTTGAAAAACTACTCCATCTTCAAGAATCTTCATGAATCTGCAGGTAAACATAGAAGTAGCTTTTAATACAGGCAAGTGATACCACAAATTCAAAACTTGTTTTATACTTTGGAGAAAAGTGATTCCCCTAGAGACGCACCGGCTACATTTAACAGCAACCAGCAGACAGCCACCAAGATTCCCCCTCCTTCCACCTCCCTAGCTTCAGCTCTAAAGAAATCAATAGTAGGTATTGCAGTACTTTATTATGCATATTTTTCTCTAAGTGGTGGGTGTTGTTATTGTCACAATACATGTATTTGAGCTAAAGTTGCTGCAATCCATAATGGTAGGGATGAGTGAAATCCTCACCAATATGCTTTCAAAAATTTCCCTGAACTTCCGACAGTTCTGTGAACTTTTGGAGAAACTAGTTTGGCCAAATATTATGTGTACTGGCTTCAGAACACAGAGTATGAACAAACACTAACTAAATAATTTATAACTGAATATTGTAAAAAATAAATCAATTTTATTCATTAAATTATTTATTTATTTATTTTTCAAATTACTTTTTATTGATTTTTTTTTACAACTTATTTTTTATTGAATTTTTAAAGATTTAAGATATTCAACAACATGTTCCAACATAAAACAAAGAAACATATAAAGTATGTATAAGCAGTATACAATAACAAAGCAAACGACATATGCCTTATTGCCAATAAAGTCATATACAGAAAGTGTCGATCTCCGGATATAGGAGAGAAAAAGAAAAAAAAAAGAAGTGCAGTATACAGTAAGACTGAATTGAGCAATACTAACAAATATGTATACAATCCAGCAGTTGTTTTCTTACACTCTGATATAATGCTCTGCCCAATCGGACCAAGCACCTCAAATCCTTTTGAAAGAGGATGTCATTTCCCTTAAAGCAGAGGTGATCTTTTCGAGTGAGTATGTATAATGAATGCGATTGACTAGTTCAGATCTTGAGGGGGCACTGGACTTCCAAAATTTGGCTAAGAGAGCCTTAGATGCATGAAATATTTGGCATAGGAGGTTGTTCTGACATTTGGACAGAGTGGGGAGTGGTTTGTGGATTAGAGCTGTCCATAGGTCTACCAAAACCTGTGTGTTTAAAACTTCTTCAGCCAATGAGAAAGTGATGGTCCAAAAATCAGAAACTATAGGGCAACCCCACCAACACTGTAATTGGTCAGCTGGGGACCCACAACCACGAAAACAAAGGCTAGATAAAATGAGCCCCCATTTGTATAATTGTTCAGGTTTCCTAAACCAATCATATATAATCCTATAACTTCTCTCTTTATTGGCAATGTTCATAGAAGAACTGGCCATTGCCTCGAATAATTCATTACGTTATTTTCAATACTGTTCCTTCTTTAACACAAACAGTGGACAATGACAATAAAATGCATACGTTTATGAAAACATAATCCTCATCATTATTAAGTCCAACTATTAAAATAAAAAAATAAAGCTAAATTTATTTTATTTCAAAACAGAAAGTATGCAAAAGCGTAAATAAATTGCCAGACAAAAGACATTTTCAATAGCTGCTATATTTGTAGATGTCACTCTTTAATTCCCTTCACTGTAACAACAATGAGCCATGCATTATGATTCATTACACCTTGTATATTCATAATAAGTATTTTTTTTTCTTTTTTAGAAAACACTCAGTGGACCATCTTCTAATGTGCTGTGTTTCATTACAGGAATGGAATTCATTGGGGACAAGAGTAGTTAATGGAATGGGTTTGCCACGAGGAGTTGCACATTTTATGCATCTAAATAAGGAGATAAACAATGCAAATATTAACACAGATTTCCATGGAAAAGCAAATATGTAGGTTTATTATCTGCAAGGCAGTAGATAATGGAATCGTTTACTTGTGAAACAGTGAATACTAAATAGAAAAGCTTTCATAAAGCATAAAAAGGTCTTTAAAAATGTCATTATATAAATGTACCCCGAGTTATTTCAGTTTTTGCAATTAACTTTCATACACCTAACATTCCATGTTAAATGCCTAGATTAATTCTATATTATGGCACTAAAACTATGTATATGACTTTTCTATTCCTTTCAGCTATGTCCACCATTTCTTCCAGGCAGAATCCGCCCATTCTACTACCTGTGAAACTCTCAGCCAAACATGAACGTGAACATTTCCATTGCATTGGGCATTGAGATGTTGATCAAGCATTTGAGGAAGTCCTCAAGAGCTAGTTTGATAACTAAAAACATTGCTACCCTAAGGAATCTTCAAAACGTTTGCAGTAAATAGCTTTAGCCACCAGTTCTGAACATAGTATATCTATACTCTCTGAGATTTAATCTAAGCCTCAGGAACCCTTCTTCAACCCTTATTGGCAGTTGTTGAAGGAGAATGCAGCTAGAACTATTGGAAAAACCTGGTTAATAAACTGTTGTTTACACAGTACATCACACTGGCAAGAGGTACCGTATATCTTTGAATTTCAAATACATAAGCGTGCTGACAGAATGGTTTTTCAGTTGTGATACTTACAGACAATAAATGATCATTGTGAATTGTAATTGTTTATGTTTAAACTGAAAAATGGTTGCATGTCTGCACTGCAGCTGTAATAACTTTTTGATTAATCTGCTTCAGAGAAAATGATCCTCTGGGCTGTATTTCATGGCTGATCATTATTGTTTCAGTCCGGCTAAATAGACCTCCTTAACGGTAATCCCGAGTCAGGCTCAGGACAGAAATCCGCAGCTCAGAGAGGTAATCCTGTGCCTGAGTGAGTTATATGCAGGGGCTGCTGCAGATCTCTCTGTAGTATGATTTTTTTTCCTTGTTTTTAGGGTCTAAAAGTTTGTGTAAAAACTTTACAGCTTTTAGACCCTAAATCTGGAAATAATCATAGCGCCAGGGAAGTTAAAGATATCTTCTACTCTCTCTTTAATACTAAGAATGCTCAACTGATCTCAACTCAACTTTCTTTAGATCAAAAAATCTAAAGAAAGAACATTCTATAGTCCCAGTTGATCGGTGCCCATTTGCCATTGTGCACCTCAGGAACCACTACAGGATATCCCTCTCATACGCAATTAGCATCCAGTATTTACACCAGTATTATGCTGGGAATACACGGCTCGATTTTGTGCCATTAAGATGGCTCAATAGATAATTTCTGACATGTCCGATCTCCCGCCCGATTGTTTCGCTGCTTGATTCCGATTGAAGTGACTGGAAAAAGATAATAAAAACGAGCGGAAGATAAGAGAATCGACTGCGGAATCGAGCGGTGAAACAATCGAGCGGGAGAATCGAGTGGCACAATTGCCCGTGTATTCCCAGCATAAGTTAGTGCTTTGCAAGCCTTTTTAAAGCTGGCTACAGACATCACAGTGTGGTCATACATACATCATTACTATAAATCCTCAAAATCCAACAAACATATTGCTTTGTGTAACACTTTATCACAGCTAGAAAAGGTTGTTTTAATGTCAATGAAGAAAATGTTTCTCAGGCATGTAAAATTCGAAAAAAAGATTGCAAATATAAATGCACATACACCAAAATAACATGATTCTCTTCCCCACCACACAGATGCAAGGATAAATCGCTTCTGTTCAGTGGTCAAAGTGTTTTGGAGGGGAAATGCTCTCTGAAGACTGTTATCAGAACATCATGTGAACTGACAGAGGGAATCAATTTGAACAGAGCTGATTTTTAGTTCATTCGGGCACCACAGGCGAGCAAACAAGGGACTCAAAAACCATTTCAGATTAGATTTAAGCGGCAGAAGATGACAATCAACAGGAAATGGTGCCATACAAGACAGTGCTCACATAATAATAGTCGTGGAACTAATTACCTCTGACACAAGCATGCTTTTCTTGATTAATGTAATCTTTTCATAGCTAGGAATTAACTGCCTCATCCTTAGAAAATAAGATATTTTACTAATAGAATATGATATACTTGTGTATAGTATTTGATCCACTGAGGACAATCAGATATTTGACAACTAAAGTATTTTCCTGTACAACTTAACAAGGAGCTTAAAGAGAAACCGTGACCAAGAATTGAACTTCATTCCAATCAGTACCTGATATCCCCTTTCCCATGAGAAATCCTTTCCTTTTCTCAAACGGATCATCAGGGGGCTCTGTATGGCTAATCTTGTGGTGAAACCCCTCCATAAATGATGTCAGCGCCTCACAGCACTGAGGTCTTGACATCACACTGTGGGAGCCTTGTTGCATTGTGGGAAAGAACAGCTGTTTACATCTGTTTCCAACAGCCAAAAAATCAAGCAGCATTTCCTTCTACTTACATCATCTGCCAGCAGAACAAATGTCACCATGTGATAAATGTCAGACTAAATCATTCATACATAATTGTTGTACAAATAAAGAACTTTTTTGATTACATTATTTTCACTGGAGTTCCTCTTTAACATTCTCAAAAATAAAAACTACTAGAAGTAGAAGCATCTAATAATTTATGTCACAATCAGAACTTCAGGAAGCAATTTTTTACCACATTGGTTGAGCATGCTGTGTAAGGTTGCCATTATCAGTTCACTGCCACAAATATGATGCCATTCATTCATCACCGGATCATTTTTTTGCTTATAGCCGTTTTGTAGTTTACATTACATAGACAATTTTTATAGTTTTGTTTCATCCATAAATATGGCTTCCTCTCGATTTTTAATATAGAATTGCATGTTTTTAACACACTTTTGGTCCAAAAAATACAACACCTGTTTGAGTCTGCACTCCCTTAGTGATCAATGGCAACTGGAAGGAAGAAAATTCCTCTGTGTTTGCAGTCTCTATATAATTTTTCAGTGATTTTTCTGCAATTTTCCTGCAACTGGGATTATTATGTGGTTCTTTTGTGCCTGTAATATACAGTTTACATTCCAGTACTTCGCTGGCAAAAAAAAAAAAAAAAAAAAGAAGGGCAGAAGTGAAGTCACACTGTAGCCTCACTAGCCTTCATTTTTTTTTTCATCAACACAAACTGTTTATTTAAAAGTTACAGATACAAGTTTGTACAACAGTTAGTGCATAAAATATGAATATACAGTCACCATAGAGCATGAGAAAAATAAAGATATAAATTTACACCATAGTTAGAGTGTTAGAAATACACATATACAGTTGCCATAGAAAAATAAATATCATGGAAGAACAAAAAAAGAAAACAAATCAACTTCACCCTTACTCCATAGCATACAGTAGTATAACCAGGCATAGAGTAAGCGGACTGCACTAAAAAGGCCGAAAAGATCCATGATATCATTCCACACCAACACCTCTCCTAGACACACTGATATTAAAGAGAGCTTTTATAAAATGAAGTATTTACCATGGTGTCAGGCTTAAGACACAGGAAAAACTGTTACAGGTACAGCACATTTATTATTAGGATGACTTTTTTTTAATTCACCAAATATAAATTCAAATCCCCTTTGAAGCAATAAGACAAAAAGTATAATTAGTCATGTATGTATTTAAAAAAAAAATGGTCCAATGATAGGTCTGCGTGTGGCAAAAGTAAGTGAATCCTTAGGAATATACAGTATATAATTTGCAGGTGCAATCAAAGTCTGTTGTTTCCAGCCAGGTAGTGAGAGATCCTGTTTTATTTACATAACTGGGATCCAGCCTGATCAAGCCTGATCCCAGATAGAACGCATTTGTGGATACGTATCATGGTTATAGCATAGGCGGCATCTGAGAACCTCATAAAATGTGTTGAGGCTGGAAAACAGTACAAGACCATCTCTAAAGAGTTGTGACTCCACGGATCATCAGTCAGAAAGATTACAAATTAATCAATGTACAAATGTAGGAAATTCAACACCATTGCTATCCTATCCAGAAATGGTCAACCATCAAAGAGAACTCCAAATGCAAACATGCAATAGTCTGAAAGATTACAAATGAACCAAAGGTAACTGAAGGCCTGTCGCAGGTTGGTGAATGATGGTCTTTATGAGTCCACCATCAGGAGAACATTAAGTGGTGTGTATGGCAATGTAGCAAAGACCATGTGGACTAACCAGAATAACAATGGAAGAACCTTGTTGATGTATGAATCCAAAATAGAACTTTTGGGCGTGCACCTGAAGGGAAGAAAAGTGCCCCTATGGGGTACTCATCCGACAGGGGGAAGCCTCTGGATCCTAAAAAGGTTTCCCCCATTCTCCTCCACAGTCTCGTTCCAGTGGTGGGACTCCCATGAGTCTGCTTGTCAGCGTCTTGCACATGGGATCACAGTGGGACGTTGTGGTGTGACTTTAAGGGGGCATCTTAACCCAGAATGTTTCAATAACTTTATTGAAACTCACATGTGACGTATCTAGCTTGTGGAATAGTTACAGCGGGTTCCACCCTGCGTAGTCTCCCGGGGTCACTTCCCCATTGCTGCCCCATCACCTGTACACCTTCTCCAGCTAGCTGCCATGCTTCCCTGGTCCGTCCCCACATCCTGTTGATTTCCTCAATGTCTCATATGTGCTTAGAGGACTCGTCCCTATAGATTTTCTCACACAATAAAACATTCACAATGGAGAATCCCAACACACTGTATGCATTGTGTTGCTGCATAACGCGTGCATTAACAGAAGCAGTGAAGCATACTTTTCATCGACTATGTGCATCACTGTATGCCTCCTAAAGGTCTCATAACATGCGGTACAACTTTTTCATTACATTGTGTTGCGTTCCTGTTATACAAGGTACACAACACAACCTCCCACTGTGAATCTAGCCTGAAGAATTGTTCATAACTTAATTACTAGACCTTAGGCTCGTTACAATAGCGGGAGCTAGGCTACGGTCCCTCACAACCCTCCTTCCACCCGCCCCTTTTTCCACCGCCGCATCACCAGCGTGCACAGCTGTTCACTGTGCACACACCCTGTCCTCGTCCTCCTGTAGTGTGTAACATCCATGTGCCACTGTAATGATCTGCTCAGCTGCCTGTGCAGGCAGGCAGCTTTTTGACCATTGTTCAGGTCTGCATTCTGCGGGTCTCTGGAGGAGAAACCTTTTGTCAGTTTTTCGGCTTGCTGCTGCTGAGGAATTTGCATACGTTTGTCATGCAAATTGCCTAGCCACATCCCTTGTAGGCCTGCTCTATATATACCATGTGATATCACAGATCTTCGCTGGTCATAAGGATTCATCCTGTGAAACACTCTGGAGAGTGTCAGCCTTGCTCATTGTTTGAATATTAGTTTAGAGTAATTCCTAGGACTGCACTCGGCAGGTTTCCCTAGTGCAGTTAGGATTGCATATCTGTTTTGTCTGTCTGTTGTGATTGTCCTGTCCCTGCGGTGGTCGACAGGAAGTCGTTCTGATCTTTGTTCTTGGAGTATAGCTGGAGCAGCGGTTGCTACCAGCTATCTCCTCCATCTCTCTGTCTCCCTGGATCGCACTGGCCTCTTTTCGCTAGTGCTGTGGATCCGTCTGATCTCCATCTCTCTGTCTCCCTGGATCGCACTGGCCTCTTTTCGCTAGTGCTGTGGATCCGTCTGATCTCCATCTCTCTGTCTCCCTGGATTGCACTAACATCTTGCGCTAGCGCTGTGGATCCTTCTGTTCTGTCTTCCTGGATCGCACTAGCCACTTTCGCTAGTGCTGTGGATCCTATCTCTCGCTTGTTCATGTTTTCGTGTGTCTGTCTTGTCCGCTACGAACGCTTGCTGGAGGCTTAGGTGAGGTAACCGTTAAGCAAGCGCTCGCGTCCTCTGTTTTATGTTTGTCTGTCGGTGGATAGTTAGGCGTGTTTGTCTCTATTGTGCTTATCACGTGGAGACCGCGCATAAACGCGTGCACTGTTGCAAATGAGTGCGGTGTTCGCGTTTAGCTAGCGTTTGTTATTTTCCGTATCTCCTCATTGTATGATTTGCTGTGCCTTTGCTACTCTCGTGCTCTGCCTTGCTGTAGCCTTGTGTCACGTCTGGCGATCGCACCTCTCGCGATCGCGTTCCTACTTCATATCTGCTGTGGTGTATGCACCGTCGCGGGTTGGCGACTAGTTTGGTGCACACACATACAATCTGTCTCTGTGCTCATTCTCAATCGCCTCTCTTGCGATTGCGTTTCTTCCCTTCGTACAATTCCTGTCTGGTGTGTGTGGTAGGGCAGAGGAGCTGTTCCTCTGCACTCCACAGCTCCACCTGCCGACAGGAATTTCCCTCTACAGGTGCATTGCACCTTCTGCTGGGTTTTCTCAAATTACACGCTTGTGGAGGATTTCCGCAGTGTCAGCACACGTCTTGTGCGCTGATCACGGAGAGAATCCCACAATCGTTACAGTATGACCAGCCAAACCAAAATTCCCAGTGTAGAGGGAATTTCTGATTTGTACGATTTTGTCGAGTATGGGTCCTGTGTCTTTAAGAGCTTTAAAAGGCTGAACTCAGAGACCAAAGCGGAATTTCTCTCTGAATGTGTGAGGTTCTGCCTGAATCCCACCTTTCAGATTACTGATCCGTCCACGTCGGCTCTTCAGTTTGCCTATGTGCTCTTAAAAGGCGATTTGTTCACCTGGGCGTATGATGTGCTAAAAAACAATTCTTGGAATGATAATCTGTATCAGTTTCTTGCAGTGATATTCTCTCACTGGTTTAAACTGCCTGGCTTACCACCTGCTCTGATTGAATGTGTAGCTGCTGATAAGTCAGCTGATCTTTCCCTTCCATGCAAAACCTTTCAGTATGACAATCAGTTCAATGTGTCAGTTGCCACTTCAGCAGACATGCAAAGTTGCAAAAAAGGGAAAAACTAAAAGACGCAAGCATCTGAATAAAACACTCCCTTTTGATGTTAATGAGTTGGTGCTTGCAGGCCAATCTGCTGATTTGGCTTGTCAGCCGAAAGATTTGTTGCCCCTAGCAACCACAAATAAAGAGGTTATTTCTGTCAAGTCTGAAATGTGCAAAACCATTCAGTATGATAATGATGCTTACCATGATGTTGATCTGTCTCCGGGTTTTTTGCCTCAATCCAAAGCTTGTGTGGATCCTACTATAGGTAGGATTGCCCACTATATTAAAGCAGTTAAAAAATCTGTTCTTGTTCCTGAACTCCACCCATATGGAGATTATCTGGATACTGGCCTGTTTGAACCTCCATTTGCCTCATGGGACATTGGGGCCTTGATGGAGGAATTTGATTTTGATTGGAAAGCCTTTTGCGATTTTTACATCACAAAAAGCGAAGATGTCTTGAATGATTGTCTCGATTCTTTGTACCTATTGATTGATTCCGATGAATGTGACGAGGGTGATGTGGATCTAGTGATTTATGTATGGCAGACGATTTTGGGTGAGTTGCACACACACCAACCAATTGATTCCAATAAAGAGACATCGTTGTCGGATGATTGTTCCTGCATTTCTGGGGTAAAGCATGTGAGTCGTGACATTGTGCGATCTGAAATGAGTGGGTGTGCCACTGTGGTTAATTCTTGTGCGAATCCTGGAGGATTCTCTCCTGACTGCGTGCAGTTTGAATCTGCGCGATCTGATGCCTGTTTCTCGGATGTTCCTGCAGATTGTGATCGGCATGGAAGTGCCAGTTTTCTCAAGGATGTGTGGGACCTCTTGTTATTTAGAGACAGATCTTTAAGATCTTCCATCTGTGATCCTGCTATGGGGAAAATTCCTAAATTATGCAGCATTAAAAGTAAAATGAATATGTCTAATAAAGTTTTTCATGATGTTGTCGCTATTTCTACTGCAGATGCGTCTTTGTCTCACCCTGTTCACACCTGTAAGGGCCTGTTGCCTGGTGACAGTTGCTCCAGTGTTTCTGTCCTGAACGCCTTACAGTCTGCCCCGCAGATCGCGGAGGTTTGCGCTATGGAAGCGTCAGTTTCACAACCTAAAGCGATTTTTGATTCGCAAGTTTTGCATTCTGACTCCTCGGATTTGACATTGTTAGCGGAATCTAAGAGTGAGACAGAGCTTCGGTTTTGTGAATCTGACTCTGAAGCATCTTTGCTGGGTCCAGAGAAAGTTTCTCTGAGCCTGCCCTGTACCATGAATAACAATATGATGTCCAATCACACTGACATTTGTGAGTCCCTTTCTTGTTCTGAGGAAAATGCTGATTCTGCACCCTGTACTCTGGATGAGTTAAGATGGCTTTGTTTAGAGTCTCCTGCAGTGTCCCTAGAGGCTCGTCTAGGTATTGCCACTATACTCAAGTGTTTTTCTGCAGTTTTGGAGTTGCAAGCTAGTTTGACTGATACGCAGAATTCTGGGTGCATCGAGATTAAAGTTAAGGAGTCAGTGTGTGTTCCAGTAAATATTCCTGTATGTTCCGCTCATGATGATGAAATTCAGTCTCAGTTTATGGTGGAACCTTCTCTGGGACATCTGCCCTGTTCACAAAATAAAGTTCCAGTTTTGCCCTGTAACATGGATAGTTCAGAATCCTTCTCAGAAAACTTGAAAAATGATGTTTCTGAGGTCTTGTCTGATGTCCTGGAGACCTCAGAGTTCCTCCCAAAGGGTGCAGAACTTGTAGGAGATGTCTCCTGCCCCCCAAGTCCTTCTGAGATGTTGCCCACTTCAGTAGGCATTGCTGTTGTGCTGACTACCTTTGCAGCTCTGATGGAGCTTCACGCATGTGTAGTCAATGATGATATTGCAGTCACAGAAATTTCTGAATTTGAGTCCGAGTCTTCTTTTGAAAGACCAGTGCCTGTGGCCCCTACTCGTGATGAATTTATGCCCGGTCCTGGTTTTGGTTTTCTCGTATCGGACTCTGAGGTTGGCAGTTCCCCAACATGTCCTGAGGTTTCTCCTGTGCTGGTGTACCCCAGTGTGCTCTGTGACCCAGAAAGCCCAAGTGTGCCTCGGTTACCAGCATACTCAGATGCTTCCTCAGCGGAGACATGCTCTGATATGGCCTGCCTGGTCGCATGCCCAGAAGTGGTCCCAGAAAGTCCTGATCTTGATGGGTGTCTGGGTAATTCTGAATCCAGAATAATCATTGGTTCCATAGGGGTTCTTGGCGGTTCTCCATGTGAGCCTGGTGAGCGTTCTGGCCTCTTGGGATCTCTGCAGGGCTCCAAAGGGTTTTGGGAGATTCCGGGAGAGATTTTGCTTGATACCCTGGATAGGATCAACAGTGGCTTTTGTTTTGAAAGAGACACTTCGAACAGGTATTGTGGCAGGTATGGTGTCTTCGGACGCTCCTTGGAAGGTGGTGTGTATGGTCTGGAGGGTGTCGATGGCTTCTTCTCTGGCATTCACAGTCCTGATGCGTGTTACACTGAGAATTGTAGTACTGATGGGCATGTTTCGGTGGCTTCTGCTTCCGATGAGGTCGGTTTCGGGTGGACTGACTCTGGAATTGGACCTTGTCGGGCTGTCCCGACCTTCCTGAGTCTTCGGTTGGAGTCTTTTGCTAATAGCAGTTTTGAGGGTCGTCTGGAATTCGACCCTAGAGGGGGGGGGGGGGGTACTGTAATGAACTGCTCAGCTGCCTGTGCAGGCGGGCAGCTTTTTGACCATTGTTCAGGTCTGCATTCTGCGGGTCTCTGGAGGAGAAACCTTTTGTCAGTTTTTCGGCTTGCTGCTGCTGAGGAATTTGCATACGTTTGTCATGCAAATTGCCTAGCCACATCCCTTGTAGGCCTGCTCTATATATACCATGTGATATCACAGACCTTCGCTGGTCTTAAGGATTCATCCTGTGAAACACTCTGGAGTGTGTCAGCCTTGCTCATTGTTTGAATATTAGTTTAGAGTAATTCCTGGGACTGCACTCGGCAGGTTTCCCTAGTGCAGTTAGGATTGCATATCTGTTTTGTCTGTCTGTTGCGATTGTCCTGTCCCTGCGGTGGTCGACAGGAAGTCGTTCTGATCTTTGTTCTTGGAGTATAGCTGGAGCAGCGGTTGCTACCAGCTATCTCCTCCATCTCTCTGTCTCCCTGGATCGCACTGGCCGCTTTTCGCTAGTGCTGTGGATCCGTCTGATCTCCATCTCTCTGTCTCCCTGGATCGCACTGGCCTCTTTTCGCTAGTGCTGTGGATCCGTCTGATCTCCATCTCTCTGTCTCCCTGGATCGCACTAGCATCTTGCGCTAGCGCTGTGGATCCTTCTGTTCTGTCTTCCTGGATCGCACTAGCCACTTTCGCTAGTGCTGTGGATCCTATCTCTCGCTTGTTCATGTTTTCGTGTGTCTGTCTTGTCCGCTATGAACGCTTGCTGGAGGCTCGGTGAGGTAACCGTTAAGCAAGCGTTCGCGTCCTCTGTTTTATGTTTGTCTGTCGGTGGTTAGTTAGGCGTGTTTGTCTCTATTGTGCTTATCACGTGGAGACCACGCATAAACGTGTGCACTGTTGCGAATGAGTGCGGTGTTCGCGTTTAGCGAGCGTTTGTTATTTTCCGTATCTCCTCATTGTATGATTTGCTGTGCCTTTGCTACTCTCGTGCTCTGCCTTGCTGTAGCCTTGTGTCACGTCTGGCGATCGCACCTCTTGTGTTCCTACTTCATATCTGCTGTGGTGTATGCACCGTCGCGGGTTGGCGACTAGTTTGGTGCACACACATGCAATCTGTCTCTGTGCTCATTCTCAATCGCCTCTCTTGCGATTGCGTTTCTTCCCTTTGTACAATTCCTGTCTGGCGTGTGTGGTAGGGCAGAGGAGCTGTTCCTCTGCACTCCACAGCTCCACCTGCCAACAGGAATTTCCCTCTACAGGTGCATTGCACCTTCTGCTGGGTTTTCTCAAATTACACGCTTGTGGAGGATTTCCGCAGTGTCAGCGCACGTCTTGTGCGTTGATCACGGAGAGAATCCCACAATCGTTATAGCCACGCATGCGTGCTGGCAAAAATAGCACGGACACAGGACGCAGGGGTTTTATTGTATAGGATATTCTGTAAGGGGTTACATAACATTTTGGCACTAGAAATACTAGAAATAAATTGGTCATGTATACATTATGTGCTAATAAAAAAGGACCTTTCTATTTACTGCTACAAGAGAACTGAAAAATCTAGCGGAATAACAATGTTCTCATCTCACAACAGTTACACAACTTAATAGCTATGTGGGATGCTTTCCACAGTGCTCTGTTCATTTCGCTACTTGGTATTTTTATCAGGTTCTTTGAGTCTTACAGACCTTACTTTTCCTTTATTATTAACAGTTTTATTTCAAACTGTATGTAGGTTTTCTCATTGATGACACTAGAATACACGTGACTGGATGCTGGACTCAAAGCTTTCAAGAAGAAGAGTAAAGAATAGAGAAAATAAGACTGTTGGTGTGTTTCTTTCATCTGTAGCAGAACACTCATAGCATACAAATGTGTTTCACCAATAATACCATCATAGACATGACAATGGATCTAAATGAAAACACACACAATTAATTATAGGGAAGTCATGTCTAAAAAAATAAAGCCAACTAAAAGAGGAAGCATAATATTCAAGATCCTTTTAGAGAGACATCACTAAGCAATAGTTTGTCAGTCAAAAGAATGACAACAAAAATGAATCACATAGGTCCACTGAACGACCATGCATCTAAATACAAAGTACAAACCAAGCTAAAATGTGGTTTATGAGAAAAGCAGTAAATCAAAATAATTTTATCATCACATTTCAGGCTTGTAATATTAGATCTCCTTTCAAGCATTTAGTAGCTAATGATAAATGATACTCTTGTACAGCAATCATTGTCGCGTTGTCATATTAATATAAAACTAGATCAGCATTTATAAAAAGAGCATTTGGTGAGTTATAATATAGTATAAAGTGGGAAGATCTGGAAAACATGGGGAGGGCAGATCTTACAGGGATTCCTCTGTATTGGGGCAATGAAGCACCTGGTCTACCACAGCTATAGTTACATCTAGATTTAGCATCAGGCACTTATCTCCACAGAAAGAGGCAATGGGCCATATTCTATTGTAGAACTCACCAGCAGGGATGCTCACCGAAGTTAATCACGAGTAATCACGGTTGATTACTCATGATTCAAATAAGGGTTAATTGCGGCCGGTGTGGGGCTGGATGCGGCGGGGTTAATTACCCATAATGCAGCCGTCCACCCTGCGTGTCAACGAGATTGTAAGCATCCTATTGGTCGTGTTGCAAGCCTCACTATGGCGCACTTCCTCCTTCAGGCTTGAAGGAGCAAGTGCGCCATAGCGAGGCTTGCAACGTGACCAATAGGACGCTTGCAATCTCGTTGATGCACAGGGTGGACGGCAGGATTATGGGTAATTAACCCTGCCGCATCCAGCCCCGCACCTGCAGCAATTAACCCTTATTTGAATCACGAGTAATCAGCCCTGATTACTTGTGTTTAACCTTGGTGAGCATCCCTGCTCACCAGCTCTAGGCGCTAGTGAGTTCTTAAATTAGGCGATGGGAGCATCGCCTAATCCATTTTTATTTAACAGCCCCCACCCTGTGGTAAAGATCTCGCTTGGGCGATATAAATTTCCCAGCAAGTTCTTTACACCCTATCCAACTGCCAGCTTCATGCCTCCAGGTAGCAATGTTTCGCCTTTAATAAGACATCCGCCGCCTGTCATGGCAACAACATTGTAATAACAGTGTATTTCTCACTGCAATTACTGTTATCGGAGCCCCAGCAGAGCATCTTTAACCACTTGAGGACCTAGGGCTTTCTACCCCTTAAGGACCGGCCACTTTTTTTCCATTCAGACCACTGCAGCTTTCACGGTTTATTGCTCGCTCATACAACCTACCACCTAAATGAATTTTGGCTCCTTTTCTTGTCACTAATAAAGCTTTCTTTTGATGCTATTTGATTGCTCCTGCGATTTTTACTTTTTATTATATTCATCAAAAAAGACATGAATTTTGGCAAAAAAATGATTTTTTTAACTTTCTGTGCTGACATTTTTCAAATAAAGTAAAATTTCTGTATACATGCAGCGCGAAAAATGTGGACAAACATGTTTTTGATAAAAAAAAACCCATTCAGTGTATATTTATTGGTTTGGGTAAAAGTTATAGCGTTTACAAACTATGGTGCCAAAAGTGAATTTTCCCATTTTCAAGCATCTCTGACTTTTCTGACCCCCTGTCATGTTTCATGAGGGGCTAGAATTCCAGGATAGTATAAATACCCCCCAAATGACCCCATTTTGGAAAGAAGACATCCCAAAGTATTCACTGAGAGGCATAGTGAGTTCATAGAAGATATTATTTTTTGTCACAAGTAAGCGGAAAATGACACTTTGTGAGAAAAAAAAAAAAAAAAAAAGTTTCCATTTCTTCTAACTTGCGACAAAAAAAAAATGAAATCTGCCACGGACTCACCATGCCCCTCTCTGAATACCTTGAAGGGTCTACTTTCCAAAATGGGATCATTTGTGGGGTGTGTTTACTGTCCTGACATTTTGGGGGGTGCTAAATTGTAAGCACCCCTGTAAAGCCTAAAGGTGCTCATTGGACTTTGGACCCCTTAGCGCAGTTAGGCTGCAAAAAAGTGCCACACATGTGGTATTGCCGTACTCAGGAGAAGTAGTATAATGTGTTTTGGGGTGTATTTTTACACATACCCATGCTGGGTGGGAGAAATATCTCTGTAAATGACAATTTGTTAATTTTTTTTACACACAATTGTCCATTTACAGAGATATTTCTCCCACTCAGCATGGGTATGTGTAAAAATACACCACAAAACACATTATACTACTTCTCCTGAGTACGGCGATACCACATGTGTGGCACTTTTTTGCACCCTAACTGCGCTAAATTTCGTTTCAAGACTACTCCTCACGGTTTAGGGCCCCTAAAATGCCAGGGCAGTATAGGAACCCCACAAATGACCCCATTTTAGAAAGAAGACACCCCAAGGTATTCCGTTAGTAGTATGGCGAGTTCATAGAAGATTTTATTTTTTGTCACAAGTTAGCGGAAAATGACACTTTGTGAAAAAACACAATTAAAATCAATTTCCGCTAACTTAGCTAACAAAAAATAAAATCTTCTATGAACTCACCATACTCCTAACGGAATACCTTGGGGTGTCTTCTTTCTAAAATGGGGTCATTTGTGGGGTTCCTATACTGCCCTGGCATTTTAGGGGCCCTAAACCGTGAGGAGTAGTCTTGAAACGAAATTTCTCAAAATGACCTGTGAAATCCTAAAGGTACTCATTGGACTTTGGGCCCTTTAGCGCAGTTAGGGTGCAAAAAAGTGCCACACATGTGGTATCGCCATACTTGGGAGAAGTAGTACAATGTGTTTTGGGGTGTATTTTTACACATACCCATGCTGGGTGGGAGAAATACCTCTGTAAATGGACAATTGTGTGTAAAAAAATCAAAAGATTGTCATTTACAGAGGTATTTCTCCCACCCAGCATGGGTATGTGTAAAAATACACCCCAAAACACATTGTACTACTTCTCCCGAGTACGGCGATACCACATGTGTGGCACTTTTTTGCACCCTAACTGCACTAAGGGGCCCAAAGTCCAATGAGTACCTTTAGGATTTCACAGGTCATTTTTGTTTCAAGACTACTCCTCACGGTTTAGGGCCCCTAAAATGCCAGGGCAGTATAGGAACCCCACTAATGACCCCATTTTAGAAAGAAGACACCCCAAGGTATTCCGTTAGGAGTATGGTGAGTTCATAGAAGTTTTTATTTTTTTGTCACAAGTTAGCGGAAATTGATTTTAATAGTTTTTTTTCACAAAGTGTCATTTTCCGCTAACTTGTGACAAAAAATAAAATCTTCTATGAACTCACCATACTCCGTACGGAACACCTTTGGGTGTCTTCTTTCTAGAATGGGGTCATTTGTGGGGTTCCTATACTGCCCTGGCATTTTAGGGGCCCTAAACCGTGAGGAGTAGTCTTGAAACCAAATGTCGCAAAATGACCTGTGAAATCCTAAAGGTACTCATTGGACTTTGGGCCCCTTAGCGTACTTAGGGTGTAAAAAAGTGCCACACATGTGGTACCGCTTGTACTCAGGAGAAGTAGTATAATGCGTTTTGGGGTGTATTTTTACACATACCCATGCTAAGTGGGAGAAATATCTCTGTAAATGACAATTGTTTGATTTTTTTACACACAATTGTCCATTTACATAGAAATTTATCCCACCCAGCATGGGTATGTGTAAAAATACACCCAAAAACACATTATACTACTTTTCCTGAGTACGGCGGTACCACATGTGTGACACTTTTTTGCAGCCTAGGTGCGCTAAGGGGCCCAACGTCCTATTCACAGGTCATTTTGAAGCATTTGTTTTCTAGACTACTCCTCGCGGTTTAGGGCCCCTAAAATGCCAGGGCAGTATAGGAACCCCACAAGTGACCCCATTTTAGAAAGAAGACACCCCAAGGTATTCCGTTAGGCATATGGCGAGTTCATAGAAGATTTTATTTTTTGTCACAAGTTAGTGAAAAATGACACTTTGTGAAAAAAAACCAATAAAAATTAATTTCCGCTAACTTTTGACAAAAAATTAAATCTTCTATGAACTCGTCATACACCTAACATAATACCTTGGGGTGTCTTTTTTTTCTAAAATGGGGTCACTTGTGGGGTTCCTATACCGCCCTGGCATTTTACAGGCCCAAAACCGTGAGTAGTCTGGAAACCAAATGTCTCAAAATGACTGTTCAGGGGTATAAGCATCTGCAAATTTTGATGACAGGTGGTCTATGAGGGGGCGAATTTTGTGGAACCGGTCATAAGCAGGGTGGCCTTTTAGATGACAGGTTGTATTGGGCCTGATCTGATGGATAGGAGTGCTAGGGGGGTGACAGGAGGTGATTGATGGGTGTCTCAGGGGGTGGTTAGAGGGGAAAATAGATGCAATCCATGCACTGGGGAGGTGATCGGAAGGGGGTCTGAGGGTTTGGCCGAGTGATCAGGAGCCCACACGGGGCAAATTGGGGCCTGATCTGATGGGTAGGTGTGCTAGGGGGTGACAGGAGGTGATTGATGGGTGTCTCAAGGTGTGATTAGAGGGGGGAATGGATGCAAGCAATGCACTGGCGAGGTGATCAGGGCTGGGGTCTGAGGGCATTCTGAGGGTGTCGGCGGGTGATTGAGTGCCCTAGGGGCAGATAGGGGTCTAATCTGATAGGTAGCAGTGACAGGGGGTGATTAATGGGTAATTAGTGGGTGTTTAGGGTAGAGAATAGATGGAAACACTGCGCTTGGGTGGTGATCTGATGTCGGATCTGCGGGCGATCTATTGGTGTGGGTGGGTGATCAGTTTGCCCGCAAGGGGCAGGTTAGGGGCTGATTGATGGGTGGCAGTGACAGCGGGTGATTGATGGGTGGCAGTGACAGGGGGTGATTGATGGGTGGCAGTGACAGGGGGTGATTGATGGGTGATTGATAGGTGATTGACAGGTAATCAGTGGGTTATTACAGGGGAGAACAGATGTAAATATTGCACTGGCGAATTGATAAGGGGGGGTCTGAGGGCAATCTGAGCGTGTAGGCGGGCGATTGGGTGCCCGCAAGGGGCAGATTAGGGTCTGATCTGATAGGTAACAGTGACAGGTGGTGATAGGGAGTGATTGATGGGTGATTGATGGGTAATTAGTGGGTGTTTAGAGGAGAGAATAGATGGAAACACTGCGCTTGGGTGGTGATCTGATGTCGGATCTGCGGGCGATCTATTGGTGTGGGTGGGTGATCAGATTGCCCGCAAGGGGCAGGTTAGGGGCTGATTGTTGGGTGGCAGTGACAGGGGGTGATTGATAGGTGATTGGCAGGTGATTGACAGGTGATCAGTGGGTTATTACAGGGAAGGACAGATGTAATTAATGCACTGGCGAATTGATAAGGGGGGGGGGGGGGGTCTGAGGGCAATCTGAGCGTGTGGGCGGGTGATTGGGTGCCCGCAAGGGGCAGATTAGGGTCTGATCTGATAGGTAACAGTGACAGGTGGTGATAGGGGGTGATTGATGGGTAATTAGTGGGTGTTTAGAGAAGATAACAGATGTAAACGATACATTTGGGAGGTAATCTGACGGCGGGTTTGCGGGCGATCTAATGGTGTGGGTGGGTGATCAGATTGCCCGCAAGGGGCAGGTTAGGGGCTGATTGATGGGTGGCAGTGACAGGGGGTGACAGGGGGTGATTGATGGGTGATAGGTGATTGGCAGGTGATTGACAGGTGATCAGTGGGTTATTACAGGGAAGAACAGATGTAATTAATGCACTGGTGAATTGATAAGGGGGGGTCAGACGGCAATCTGAGCGTGTGGGCGGGTGATTGGGTGCCCGCAAGGGGCAGATTAGGGTCTGATCTGATAGGTAACAGTGACAGGTGGTGATAGGGGGTGATTGATGGGTAATTAGTGGGTGTTTAGAGAAGATAACAGATGTAAACAATACATTTGGGAGGTAATCTGACGGCGGGTTTGCGGGCGATCTAATGGTGTGGGTGGGTGATCAGATTGCCCGCAAGGGGCAGGTTAGGGGCTGATTGATGGGTGGCAGTGACAGGGGGTGACAGGGGGTGATTGATGGGTGATAGGTGATTGGCAGGTGATTGACAGGTGATCAGTGGGTTATTACAGGGAAGAACAGATGTAATTAATGCACTGGTGAATTGATAAGGGGGGGTCAGAGGGCAATCTGAGCGTGTGGGCGGGTGATTGGGTGCCCGCAAGGGGCAGATTAGGGTCTGATCTGATAGGTAAAAGTGACAAGTGGTGATAGGGGGTGATTGATGGGTGATTGATGGGTAATTAGTGGGTGTTTAGAGGAGAGAATAGATGTAAACAATGGATTTGGGAGGTGATCTGATGTCGGATCTGTGGGCGATCTATTGGTGTGGGGGGGTGATCAGATTGCCCGCAAGGGGCAGGTTAGGGGCTGATTGATGGGTGGCAGTGACAGGGGGTGATTGACGGGTGATTGATGGGTGATTGACGGGTGATTGACAGGTGATTGACAGGTGATTGACAGGTGATCAGGGGGATAGATGCATACAGTAAACAGGGGGGGGTGGTCTGGGGGGGGGGTCTGGGGAGAATCTGAGGGGTGGGGGGTGATCAGGAGGGGGCAGGGAGCAGGGGGGGGGATAAAAAAAAAAATAGCGTTGACAGATAGTGACAGGGAGTGATTGATGGGTGATTAGGGGGGTGATTGGGTGCAAACAGGGGTCTGGGGGGTGGGCAGGGGGGGGGTCTGATGGGTGCTGTGGGCGATCTGGGGCAGGGGGGGAGAAATCAGTGTGCTTGGGTGCAGACTAGGGTGGCTGCAGCCTGCCCTGGTGGTCCCTCGGACACTGGGACCACCAGGGCAGGAGGCAGCCTGTATAATACACTTTGTAAACATTACAAAGTGTATTATACACTTTGTATGCGGCGATCGCGGGGTTAACATCCCGCCGGCGCTTCCGTATAGCCGGCGGGATGTTGCTGCGAGCGAGCGGTGACAGGCGCCGGCGGAGGATCGCGTCACGGATGACGCGATCGCTCCGCCCATGCCCTTAAATGGACCGCCGCCTCTGTGGGTGAGCCGGTCCTTAAGGGCTCCACTTCCCGGCCGCCGCTGTGCGTTAGGCGGTCGGGAAGTGGTTAAAGCACCTGCTGCGGTTCCCCAATGGTCCACAGTCTGAGCCAATGAAAATGTTCCAAACAGTCAGGGAGCACTATTCTTTTGTGGGAGTCCTTGGGCAAAGCCTGGATTTACCTCACAGAGCCTACAAACCCCCACCAAACCTTGCCCGTCATATGTAGCTACAAGTGCTTCTTAGTATTAGGAAGCCAGAGGTGGTATCCTCAATATTAAGTAGCTAGAGGAGCCACCAAGCATTAGGTAGCTAGAAGGACCTCAGTATAAGTAGCTAGAGGTGCCCCTGACTTAAGGTAGATCTAGTCAGTGAAATGCAGAGAGCAGAGTGAGTAACCTCTGATTAGGACTCTGCATAGGGAAGGAGTGAGGGAGGAACTCGTGGAGGAGAGTGAGCCACCTTTCCATCATCAGGTGTCTGTAGGCACGTGTCTACAGTGCCTTATGGTAAATCTGGCCCTGCCTGGGGGGGTGCCCAATTTACCCCTATGGAAGCACTGGCTCAGCCTTCATGATCACTATTTGGTGTACACACACATGCCTGTCTGCAATGCGGCATCTACATGCACTCACTTTCAAACAAGGCTACTAGTTTGAAACTGGCTAGGGACATAAATATCTGTACACTTGTCTACACATTAGATATTCATAGCCTCTAGAGGTGATAAAACATCCTCCAGCTTGGATTTTTACTATTAACCAGCTTGGCGGTATGGACGAGCTGAGTTCGTCCATACCGCCGATGCAAATAGTGGTAATGACGAGCTGAGCTCGTCATGCAGGAGCAGGGGCTTACCGCTGCGATCGGCGGCGCGTCCGCTGCATCCCGCTGTCTGTGCTGGCTCTGCGGGCTGTGTGGTCTCCCCTCCCGGGCTCCCTGTATCTCTCTGTGCGGAGGATTTCCGGATTTCCAAGATGGCGATGCCCAGCTTCCTTCTGTGATGTGTATCATGCGCCCTCTGCTGGCCGGCGCATGATACACATCATAAAGTGACTCATTACACAATTACAAAGTAACACCAATCATGATACACTCATTCAAAGTTGTTTAGTAAATACACCTGATCACAGAATAAAAAGGGTGGGCTGTTACTGATTCTTCCTCTTTCAGAGTCACTGGTGTCCCATTGCTAGTCTGCTTGTCAGCTACTTTTGGTGATTGCTGTGCTTTGAGTGATTTTCCTGCGTTTGCTTCATACAGTGTTGCAGTTTTGCTAGTCTTTCTAAAGACGCTGTGATTTCTGTGTGATTTTTTTTTTTTCGCCGCTGACCCCGTATTTTGTTTGGAGTCATGGCTTCATCCTCCCGGAGGCGTCTATGTGACCAGGAGCTGATGGACGTCTTTGAGGATAGCGGCAGTGATGTCGAGTCTGTGGCGGAGGAATCTACCGACAGTGACGTTCCAGGGTATCTGTCATCAGAGACCGACGCCACAAGTGACGGCGACATCGAGGAGCCAGTCGTTGTGCGCACATGGTGTGAGCTGGAGAGCCTGGACCAAGCTCCGCCACCCAGGTTCCCTTTCACTGGGGTACCTGGGCAGAAGCGCAACTGCGACCACAACCCGCTGGCCTACCTGGAGCTCTTCCTGACCGAGCATGTCATCCAGCGGATTGTAGAGAAGACCAACCGCTACGCAGTGCAGCAGCAGGGTGCTCCTCTCAGCAGGTTGTCCAGGAGCAGGAGGTGGGAAACGGTCACCAGGGATGACATCTGGTTGTTCCTGGGCCTCATCTTCCTCCAGGGACTGGTCGGTAAGCCGCTGCAGAAGTGGTACTGGTCCACCAACCGGATGATTGCCACTCCGTTCTTTGGTTGTGTGATGCCGGAGTACCGCTTCAGCCTCATCATGAAGTTCTTGCACTTCGCGAACAACGAGGACTTCGATGAGGCCACCCATCCTGCACCCAAGCTGAAGAAGATCTGGGACATCTACCAGATGATGGTAGGCAATTTCCGGGATGCCTACACACCAGATCGAGATGTCACCGTCGACGAAAGTCTCATGGCCTTCAAGGGAAGACTGAGCTGGGTGCAGTTTATCGCATCAAAAAGGGCCCGCTTTGGGATCAAGTCCTTCATGCTTTGTGAGGCCAAGTCCGGGTACATCTGGAACTCTATCGTGTACACGGGCAAAGGCACGAAGTTTGGTCCCCAGTTCAGTGAGTATGGGTTGGCTACCTCATCCGTGCTCACTCTCATCGAGCCGTTGCTGGGTCAGGGGTACTGTCTTACGACGGACAACTTTTATACTTCCCCTGAACTTTGTGACTACCTGATCCAGCACAAGACGGATTCATACGGCACAATGAGACCCAACCGGCGCCAACTTCCACCAGCCTTTTCTGCCAGGCGTTTGAAAAAGGGAGAAATTGTTGCCTGGCAGAAGAGGAAAATGATGGCCCTGCGGTAGAAGGACAAGCGGGATGTTTGTGTTCTTAGTTCCGTGCACAACGCTGCTACCGTGCACACCACCACCAGAGGTAGCAGGGAGGTGGACAAGCCACAAGCTATAGTGGACTACAACCACACCATGGGAGGTGTGGACAGGGCTGATGCTGCCATGACCTTTTATCCGGCTGTCTGGAAGCAGCAAAAAAAATACTATAAAAATTTTTTTAGGCACCTCCTGGAACAGTGCATATGGAATGCCTATGTCCTGTTCAAGCAAAACAGTGAACGGCCTGTTGCACACCATGACTTCATTTGGCAGTTGTGCGAAAACATTTACCTGAAGCACCCTCCACCGGAGTCCAGTAGAGTGGGGCGCAGAGCCTCATATGTTGTAAATCCAGAGAGACTGACTGGACGCCACTTCCCTGAATATTTGCCCCCGACCGCACAAAAGCTTCACCCTACAAAAAGGTGTGCGGTGTGCTGCTCCAAAAAAGGCCCCGAAGGTAAAAAAAGTGCGCAAAGAGACACGCACATATTGTCCGGACTGTGACGTTGCACTTTGTGCTATACCTTGTTTCAAAATCTATCATACGAAGGAGGTATTTTGAGATATACCATGCATTTGTTTTTCTGCCTCCATTTATTTTTGCCTTTATTTTTAGCATATTACTGCATTTATTTATTTGTATTACTTATTATTTATTACTGCATAGATTTAAAGCTATTTCTGTTTGTCATTAATAAATTTTATTTTATTTTTGACAAGAATTTGTCTTTGACGCTTTTATTATACTCCTATTGTATACTAAACTCTTGCTTGACTCATGTTGGTAAGTTACAGGAAAAAGGTTATGAAAATTAATTGTACCAATTTGGGCACGGAAATCCTGGGGAAATAGAACGCCAGGGTGGTTAAAGTGGACCTGAACGCTTACAAAGGACAGAAGGAAAACAGGAAATGCACACTGTATTTAGAGAGCAAGAATGGGTTCGCTACAACCACTACATTTTCATACCATTGGGAGCAGGAAAATGACAAGTCATAACATAGCAATCCAAAGAAGGAATCCCGCTGCACCAGTGGTGAAGTAAAAGTCCAATCTTTATTCCAGCATTAATGGACAGCACAGTAAAACAGCTCACGTGTATCGGAGAAAAAACAAGGCTTCTTAGTCATAGCTGTTCTGCTCCGATACGCGTGAGCTATTTTACTGTGCTGTCCATTGATACTGCAATAAAGATTAGACTTTTACTTCACCACTGCTGCAGCGGGATTCCTTCTTTGGATTGGTATGTATTTAGAGAGTTTAGCCTGTCTTATTCCTCCTCATCTGTGTCTAATCACAAGTTGTAATTTGATCTCTTCTCTGTGTCCGCTGACTGCCAAGGCAGATAAGCTAATGTGATAGCACAGGATGTTAACAATATGTCTGTTTCCATGAAAGCAGAAAGTAGAAACACTTCAGATTTACTGTAGGATTTGTATCACCTGTAACAAAAAAAATGTTTTTTCTTTAATAGTTATTATGCTGTTGCTTATCTTTTAGAGCAGAGAGGAAGTTCTGAGTTCAGGTCCACTTTAGAGCTTGCTGGAGGCAAAGGTGCATGAATGAAGGACCCTAAAATACTAATCCTGCCAGTAGCACATCATACACCCATTACGGCAGCCCAAGGATTGCGGCCACTCTTGAATCCTCCCGCCCCCACGTCTGCTTCTGAAATGCACACAAGCAGGTTTTACAACTCTGAGAATCAGAATCCTGATTTGAGGATACCGGTCTATTTGTCTGCTGAGAAACATTTTGGAAAAACATTTTTCATTCTGAAACTGTACAGACATAAAATAAAAAAAAAATACAGGTGAGTGGATAGCAAAGTCAGTGATGTTGGATGTCAGGAAGGATTTTTCTTGGCACGCATCTGCTGTATCTTCACATGGAACATGTGAGGTGTGTCACATTATATAGCCAGCCTATTACAAAACGGATGAAAAGAATAGACGCCTCAGATGATTCATCTGGTGTATTGTCCAAGATGTAGTACAGCTCATTTACTGTCTGTTCTTTTTCTAGGCATTCATTTCCTTGTGTTTCTTAGCTTCAATTTCCTTTTGTTTTGTTTTTTTCAGTGAAGAAACAGCCCTAATAAAAGTAACTAATTACCCCCCCCCCCCCCCCTCCAAGCTAAAAGTGACTGCCTCACTTAGCATAGCTACTAGAGCCAGCCAACAGCTCCGCAACCAAATACACAATAACTTCTTCCAATTACAGTTTTAGTCAAAATCAAAGGAAAATGTTTTGGTCGTAAAAGCCATATATACAGCCATAATCGGTAACAAGATAAGACAAATGTGACACAGTTTTAAGGAACCTCCAGTAATATCCCAGTCACAGATGTACCTCTTCAGGGACGCTCAAACTTCACATCTGCTTAGACAGTTCTTTACCCTCCCTCAGAGCTGGAAATTCGAAACTGTCAAAATTTCTTTTAGCAAAATGTACAAATCTGTGTGTTTTTTCTTTACACCTACTCCCTCAGGGGCGTTTCTAGCCATTTTGTCACTCCAGGCAAGAAAACCTGTGGCGCCCCCACCCCTCTGTGCCGCCCCCCCCCCCCCCCCCGCATAGCACTAATCCTTATTCAACCCCCACCACCATGCCCCCCACCACGCACACACAAGCCAGTTGCCGGATCTGATTGTGGACAAACGGAAGGCAATGGGATGACGGCGAGGGACTGGAGGATGCTCCGGGTAAGTAAAAAAAAGTTGTAGTGTACCGTCTCTGGGTCTGCGTCTCTCTGTCTCTGGCTGAGGCCAAGATTCAGCAGCAGCAATGCTGCAGCATCACCTCAGACAGCATGATTGCTCGTTGCTGATATCATCATCAGTGCTGCTGCAGCAGCTGCTGCGTCACTCAAACTTAAAGGGAACCTAAACTGAGAGGGATATGGATGTTTCCTTTTAAACCATACCAGTTGCCTGGCAGTCCTGCTGATATCTTTGGCTGCAGTAGTGGCTGAATCACACACCTGAGACAAGCATGCAGCTAATCCAGTCTGACTTCAGTCAGAGCACCTGATCTGCATGCTTGTTCAGGGGCTGTGGCTAAAAGTATTAGAGACACAGAATCAGCAGGAGAGTCCGGCAACTGGTATTATTTTAAAAAGGAAAAATCCATCCTTCTCAGTTTAGGTTCCCTTTAGGACCCTTTTCCATTAGCAAATGCAGGTGATTTGCGCTTGCAATCTTGTGAGCTCCATCTTCCACTATCCGCGTTCCGCTTTACCATTGTCGGGAATGAGAATCGCGACCAGAATCGCGCTGGCCGGCAATCGCATTTCAGCAAAAACCGAACCAAGATTGATGCGTTGTAGTGGAAAATGAGCACCAGAATTTACATGCGGTGCTCTAGCAACTAGAACAATGGCTGCGATCCGCTTTTTAAATTGGATTGCAGCCAGCGGAAAAGGGCCCTAACTACTCTGCCCAGAGTGGCCAGCATAGCTTGCTTCGCCCACCTAGTGACAGCCCGCCCCCCCCCCCCACACACACACACACACACTGAAATCTATGCACAGTGTCAGTGTACTGAATAGATCAAGGCTTACTTTGGAGATTCCCAGCATTACACAGTTTGCATAAAATACATACACATAATGCTTACATTACTTGTTTAACATGTATTGCTATTTGTGTAGTGCATTACACAAGCAATGTGCGCAGTGCGTAGGTAACATTTACATGCACTTCGTACGCACATACTGTACATTTTTACTATCCAATAATGAATATACCGGAACAGTTAAAGTAAACCTGAGCCGAAGCTCTGGTTCAGAAAGAGATACCTAGAGAGAGGGAAGCCTCTGGAACCTGTTGAGGAACCTTCCCTCGCTGTCTCTGGAACCTCTGGAACCTTCCCTCGCTGTCCAATAGTCCCCTGCCACTGAGCGCGGACCCACTTCCTGCACATTGGGGCTGTGCTCCTCTTTGTTACCAGCACAGTCATGCTGCTAGCTGCACAGGTACAGCTGCACTTGGTGACAAAAGAGGACTGTGACCCCAATTAGATAACCAACTAGCCCTCGTCAGCAATCGTCCGGGGGTCTGGGCTCAGCTACAAGGGACCAGAGGATCCAGAAGCTTCCCTATCTTTAGGTAAGTATCTTTGGCTCAGGAGTACTGTAGGGGGGGGGGGGGTCGGGGGAAAATGAGTTGAACTTACCCAGGGCTTCTAATAGTCCCCCGCAGACATCCTGTGCCCGCGCAGCCACTTACCAATGCTCCGGCCACCCCCCTCCGGTTCACTTCTGGAATTTCTGACTTTAAAGTCGGAAAACCACTGCGCCTGCGTTGCCGTGTCCTCGCTCCCGCTGATGTCACCGGGAGTGTATTGTGCAGGTCCAGTATGGTCTGTGCCTGCACAGTACGCTCCTGGTGACGTCAGCAAGAGTGAGGACACGGCCGTGCAGACACAGTGGTTTTCCGACATTAAAGTCAGAAATTCCAGAAGTGAACCGGAGCATCGGCGAGTGGCTGCGCGGGCACAGGACGTCTGCGGATGATCACTAGAAGCCCCAGGTAAGTCTGTCCCCCCCCCCCCTACAGTAGTCCTTTAAAATGGGCTCCTGACATGCCCGGTTATTAGGGTGCTGCCACAGGCTGCAATGCAACATGCCGATATGGCGGCACTGAGTGCGTAATTTAGGTGCCAGCATTCTGCCATTGTATTGCCAATCTCAGTTTAGTTGTATGGGGATTTCAGAGAGGCACAGCAAAGATTTTATCTGTAATAAGCCCTCTGCTCTATTATAGCCAAGCAATGTTCGGTGGTGTCAGTTTGGCAATCAGGAACGGGTGCTCAGCTATACTATAAATGAGCGCCAGGGGTTAGTTTGGGTTGGGAATGTGTGATAGGCTATAGTATAGCCAAGCACTTTTTGGCTGCATCGGTTTGGAGATCAGGGTTTAGCATACTCGGATAAAAAGCTTGGTGTGCATATGTGTGTATGTACTCTGTGCATGTGTGTGTATGTACTCTGTGCATGTGTGTGTATGTACTCTGTGCATGTGTGTGTATGTACTCTGTGCATGTGTGTGTATGTACTCTGTGCATGTGTGTGTATGTACTCTGTGCATGTGTGTGTATGTACTCTGTGCATGTGTGTGTATGTACTCTGTGCATGTGTGTGTATGTACTCTGTGCATGTGTGTGTATGTACTCTGTGCATGTGTGTGTATATGTACTCTGTGCATGTGTGTGTATATGTACTCTGTGCATGCGTTTGTGTCTGTATACTATGCAAATGTGTTTGTATGTGTGCGTGTGCTTCCCATACAATGCCCTGCATACCTCTAGACTGTCTACTTCTGAATGATCTCTGCAGGCTGTTGGTGGAATGTCCTACAGACAGTAATCAGAAGAGAGTCTTTTCATTTGTCTTCTGCCATCCCCAGACCTGGCATATCACCTCTGGCTTCCCTTCAGTAGCTGTACTTCTTCCATGGGGGGGAAGTCATCTCAGGACAGGCACACACAGGGGTCAATAGTTCAGGTAGAGCAGAGACACGGACAGCAGTATGTGTGTCCTCTGCATTCAGCTGTTTCCTGTGGTTCTATCAGTGTTTAGGACAGGGCAGATGACCCACAGGGAGGAGGGAGGGCAGTGGGGGGTGCTGGAGACTACAGCTATTTCATGAACTAATGAAGTATTGCTAGTGCCAGGCAGCGTGCAGTGAGTGGAGACATGTGAGCAGCGCCCCCCACAGATGCTGTACCTGAGGACAGATGGAATCTCCCCCACCTTATGCCTCTGCATGCCTGGCAGCAGCAGCAGCAGCAGCAGATCTCCTCCTGTAGGTTTAAACCTCTCGCTGGGCTGAGCAATGAGAAAGAGACTGTGTGTGTGTGTGTCATGTGACACAGCCGGGGAGAGACAGGGGGCGGGGCAGCCAAGTGCCGAGCTCTGCAGCTGCTGATACATACATAGCAGAGACTCTGGCTAGTAAATTATACCATTGGCTTCACTGCCATAGCGCTCCCCAAGATGCTGTACCTGCAGACAGATGTCCCACCCTCCCTATGCCTCTGTCGCTCTGAGTGAAGAGGGAAGGGGGCGGTCCAGTAGGCGGCACAGCTGAGCTGAGCTGCCTGTCATAGAGGCGGCCAGCATGAAGGAAGAAAAAACACACACTGGCTGCATAAGCAGCTGCGGTGAGTGGCCTCCCTGCTTTGCGCCCTTCCCCCACCCATGCCGCTCTAGGCAAATATTTATAGTTGCCTAATGACTGAGACGGCTCTGTACTCCCTGAATCTCCATTCTTTCCAGCATCTATTTATAGATGCTACGTATACACATCTATCCTGTTCACACAGTTATAAAATGTTGGATACTTTACTTAACAAATAAAAGTGTGCTGTTGATGTATTTATTTATACTTTATTATTTCACCTTGCAATCATAATGACTGTCACTTTTGACCTGATTTGCAAACCACCAGCAAAATATACCTGTGCAAATAGTGCAAGCAATGTAACAGGCATTGGACAAATAGTGCAAGTCACTTTAACGGGAACCTAAAGCAAGAAGTATATGGAGTCTGCCATAGGCATTTCCTTTTAAAGGGAACCAAACACCACTTTTTTATTTGTAGTTTCTAAAAGCTATAGGAGCTGCGATGTCCCCCCCTCCACTTCTAGCTGCCCATTATTTATCCAGGAAAAGGTGTTAAGATAGCATCTGCGACTTCTCAAAACCCTTTGAAGCACAGTGTTTTATCTACCCATCCCCCTTGCTAAGGAAAGCTTTTATTTCCTCTCTGCTAATGCGTGCAATACAATAATTACATCAGTCCCTATCTGCCCAAACCGTCTGCGGTTGGGCAGGCTGTGGAAGTAGGGTAATAAGCGCCTCTGCTTAACTTTTAAATGTAAAAATATGAGGTAAAATTGAAATTTTTTATTAACGATCCACTTTGTTGGCAAGCATATTTAATGTTCTATTGAGATGGCTTGGATGCTAAAAATTGTGCTAGTTTCACTTTAAATAATACCAGTTGCCTGGCAGCCCTGCTGATCTATTTGGGTGCAGTAGTGTATACATCACGCCAGAAACAAGCATGCAGCTAATCTTGCCAGATTTGACAAAAGTGTCAGAAACACCTGATATGCTGCATGCTTGTTCATGGTCCATGGCCAAAAGTATTAGAGGCACAGGATCAGCAAGACAGCCAGGCAACTGGTATTGCTTGAGTATAAGCAAATCAGCACAGGTCAGATCAAGTAGAACATTTCCACTGTGCTCAACTATCTGTATTTCCACAATCAAAACTGCATACCAACACCAGTCAGAGGAAGAAGGCTTACTACTCACATTATAAGCCTGCATAGAAAGATTTGGTACCCTTGGTTGTCCCCTAGATTATCTGGCTCAAAGTTGTAATATTCTCCTCCAATCAGTATCAATACGAAGGTATACCAAAAAAACAATATGCAGTACTAAGTGTACTCATTTTAGCATAACTGCATCAATTGAAGTCTATGGGCATGAAAAAAACACATTTTCGCAAAGATGCATTAAAGTCTGAGCATGAGAGTTGCGAAATGAATATTGCAATACCATGAATATTCATATTATTATATTAGCAAAATTACTACTATCCAAAATTTGAGCTAATCACTAAAATGTACAGAAAACCTCTCTATTCCTAACCAGGAATGAGCACCGGATGAAATCCAAATGGGTTTCATTCGGATTTCATCCAGATAATTAGTGCAGCTGATGTGGCTGGTGAGTGGGGGTTAAACTTATCCAGAAGCCGTCTTCTTTAATCCATCCCACGTTGTGTCTCAAGCCACGTTCCAAGCCGCGTTCATGTGACTACTACACTTCCTCCTTCTCAGGATTAATAATATTGTCCCCAATATTCATAACATTGTACCCATAAATTATCATAAATATTCTGGCAAATAAGACTACTTTCTAACCCTTGAATATCTTCTGAAAAGTCAGGGGTTGTTTAATATGCCCGGTGTCATTGATGCCGGGTGAAATGCCTTATCCTGTTACTGGCTCTCAGATCTGGCTGCTGAGGACTGTAGTGAAGCGGTGCAGGCACACAGGTGGAGATCTGAGTGGCAGAGAAGGAGGTAAATTGGATACAAGGTCAGGCCAGAAGGGTGAGAGAGACATGTTTTATGGGCACAGCACAATCTATTCTTCCATACCGCTCTGATAAACAGGTAAACAAGGAGAGCTGACCAATCCAACCAATCGCCTGTATACTGTTATATACTGGGTACCACATACACTACAGCACCAGTATCTGTTCATACATAGCACCAGTATATGATGTTTTTTAATTTTTATTTGGCATGTGTTGGAAGAGGGGTAGTCTTATACGGCGAGTATATCCCAAACTCTATATTTTAAATGGAAAAGTTAGGGGTCGTCATATACGCCGGCATATACGGGTATGTGTTTTTCTGCATATAGCTATACCCCAAATAGTACACGCTCTCTCTTATATACCGATACACTGTCAGTAACCATTTTATAATATAACTTAACTACTTTAGGATCTTTGGTACACATATCTATGGCCCTGTATAATTTACGTGCGGATTGGGGCGTAGATATGCGTACTGTTTACTTACCTCCGTGTTCGCGATACCCACACTGCTTCCATTCACCTCACTGTCGCAATCCCCTTCTTCTGCATAAGGTATACGAATCAGCTGTTCCCAACCCCAATCACTGTGCCTGAGACTTCCGAGAGCTTGCAGCAATAAGATGCAAGCTCTCAGTAAAAAAAAAAAAACACCACTAACATTTCCGTGTTTCTATTAATAGAACACGGTTACAGTAGCCCCAAAAGTTGTAACTATACAAATTTACTGTAACGATTGGTGTCAGCACGCAGAGAGAATCTGATTATTGGTGATCTGCAGTATCACCAAGAATGCAGATATATACCTGATTATTGATGATCTGCAGAATCACCGATAATACAGATATATTACTAACCTCTGGACACCTAAGGTAGGTGAGTGTTTGGTGTAACAGTAATACTTTGAGTAGTGCACCTGCTGAGCAGGTGATCATAAGCAGTAAGGGAATACTGCTCTGAAGAACACAGAGCCTTTTCAGCAGCCTGAGGCTCCCCAAGGGGTGGAGTCAGGCTGGAGGTCGGAAGGATCAGAAGGTGAGTGACACCTGAAGGTGGATGTCACTATCTGATCTGGAGACTGTCTCTTAATGGGAGAGATAGCTCTCGAGGTCGGGCAAGCCAGGTCGGCAACACACGGTCAGATAAAGTACATAGACAGAAGGCTGATTCGGTATCCAAGGCTAGCAGGGTTTGGCAACAGAGAATCAGATATGTAAGGTACCGAATCAGATGACAGAGGAGTAGTCAGAAATGCAATAGGTCATAACAGATATCAAACAATGCCTAGTTTGGGTGTGAGGTCCTTGGTCTCTACACCCCGGAACTAGTCTGAAGCATAACAGAATGATTCGCACAAGTTTCCTAGTCTTAGGTGCGAGGTCCGTGGTCTCAGCACCCTGGAACTAGTCTGGAGTATAACACAGATGACAATACAGTTCCCTGATCTTGGGTGCGAGGTCCGTGGTCTCAGCACCCTGGAACTAGTCTGGAGTATAACACAGATGACAATACAGTTCCCTAATCTGGGTGTGAGGTCCGTGGTCTCTACATCCTGGAACTAGTCTAAGCATAAACAGAACAATAATACAAAGTTTCTGGCTCAGTGTGAATTCCCAGGTCCTCCTGGTTCAAACACACTGTGGGACCTGACGAAGGTCTGAGTGCTTCCACGTAGTGATCGCAACGGCAGACAACTTGAGACTGGCCAGCAGCAAGTATATATGGAGCAGTGCTCTCCAGCACCACCCCTAAATGTTCAACCAATAGGATCTTGCCCTGGCGGCAGCTGATCAGCGCGATCAGCTGACCTTCTCATGTTTAGCATAAGAGTCCTGCCTCTCAGCGCGCAAGCCTGTGTGCACTAACAGACCCAGCCATACCAGACCCACGCCGCTCCGCACAAACCACCGCGCTGGATGCGGAATCAGCCGCCTTACTGCTGTCACAAGCGGCGGCCTTTCCGCGTTCTGCCCTGCCACCAGACGCACGCGTCCGCGTGCAAACCGCCGCATTAGATGCGGAAACAGCCACCTCCTCAACAACAGACGCAGCGGCTTTTCCGCGTTCTCTCACATTTACAAAGAAAAAATATTATTTTTTTATTTTATTTATTTTTTATCCCATTTCACCCCTGCCCTAATGTTTACCAAAATAATACAATTCTTTAAAAAAAAATTACAAAATAAAAAAAAATATATATATATAAATAGTTACCTTAGGGATTTTTTTTAATATGTATGTCATGAGGGTATATTACTGTTAATTTTGCAAATAAAGTCCTATAATAAGTGATATAGTATTAAAAATCCCTAAACTGAAAAAAAAATACACCTTTATTTCCAGATAAAATATTATCACCATACATTGTATTAGGGACACAATTTAAACGTTGTAATTAGTGTTGGGCGAACAGTGTTCGCCACTGTTCGGGTTCTGCAGAACATCACCCTGTTCGGGTGATGTTCGAGTTCGGCCGAACACCTGACGGTGCTCGGCCAAACCGTTCGGCCACATGGCCGAACTAAGAGCGCATGGCCGAACGTTCCCCGAACGTTCGGCTAGCGCTGTGATTGGCCGAACGGGTCACGTGGTTCGGACCCGAACGCGCTCTGATTGGCCGAACTGTCACGTGGTTCGGGTAAATAAATACCCGAACCACGTCATATCTCCGCCATTTGTCTGTGGGTTTAGCTTTGGGTAGGCAGGCAGGGTAGTTCGCGCTCCAGCCACGCTAGCCAGGGTCCCCCCTGTCATTGTGTCGCTGCTGGGAACAGTAGTACACCGCTCGCTCAGCCACACTATATAGCATTCTGTTTACTGCCACTCTGTGTACCTCGCTCAGCCACATTATATAGCATTCTGTTCACTGTTCTGTGTCTGCTGGGAATAGTGGTACACCGCTCGCTCAGCCACACTATATAGCATTCTGTTTACTGTTCTGTGTCTGCAGGGAATAGTGGTACACCGCTCGCTCAGCCACACTATATAGCATTCTGTTTACTGTTCTGTGTCTGCTGGGAATAGTGGTACACCGCTCGCTCAGCCACACTATATAGCATTCTGTTTACTGTTCTGTGTCTGCTGGGAATAGTGGTACACCGCTCGCTCAGCCACACTATATAGCATTCTGTTCACTGTTCTGTGTCTGCTGGGAATAGTGGTACACCGCTCGCTCAGCCACACTATATAGCATTCTGTTTACTGCCACTCTGTGTACCTCGCTCAGCCACATTATATAGCATTCTGTTCACTGTTCTGTGTCTGCTGGGAATAGTGGTACACCGCTCGCTCAGCCACACTATATAGCATTCTGTTTACTGTTCTGTGTCTGCTGGGAATAGTGGTACACCACTCGCTCAGCCACACTATATAGCATTCTGTTTACTGCCACTCTGTGTACCTCGCTCAGCCACATTATATAGCATTCTGTTCACTGTTCTGTGTCTGCTGGGAATAGTGGTACACCGCTCGCTCAGCCACACTATATAGCATTCTGTTTACTGTTCTGTGTCTGCTGGGAATAGTGGTACACCGCTCGCTCAGCCACACTATATAGCATTCTGTTTACTGTTCTGTGTCTGCTGGGAATAGTGGTACACCGCTCGCTCAGCCACACTATATAGCATTCTGTTTACTGTTCTGTGTCTGCTGGGAATAGTAGTACACCGCTCACCCGCCACTGTATAGCATTGTGCTCTGTGTCGCTGCTGGGAATAGTGGTACACCGCTCACCCGTCACTGTATAGCATTGTGCTCTGTGTCGCTGCTGGGAATAGTGGTACTGTATAGCATTTCTGTACTGCCACTGTACTGCTGCCAGTCAGCGTGTACTGTAAGGATAAGTGAAATGAGGAAGAAATCCGGTGAAAGAGGGAGGGGCAAGGGAAGAGGTGTTTCCCCTGACGGTTCACGTACAGGCCACAGGGGAGCACCCAAGAAAACCCACTCAATACCGCCCATGTTGTCCAGGACAACAACCCTCACAAATCCAAAAGAACAGGACCAGATAATTACTTGGATGACCTCTCAAGCGTCCAGCAGTGGGTTAAGCAGCACCAGCACATCACGCACGAGGTCCGAGTCCTCAGCCAGTTACAAGGAGCCAGTGGGCACAAAGCTGACACAACCGGCAGCGACACCACGCACACAACTGCCAGATAACCAGTCCGATGAATTACCTCAGGACACAATGGGGTATTCGCAGGAGCTATTCCCAGCCCAACAAACTTCCACCTTTCAAAGGTCAATGGAGGAACAGCCAGAAATGTTGTGCCTGGATTCACAACCGTTAACTGTGGGAAATGCACCGCGCACTGAAATACAAGGCGAGTCCGAGGAGGACTCGGAAACCCAAATCCCAGAGCAATTTGGGCAGGAGGGGTTGCAATTGCAGGAGGTCGGCCGACAAGATCTGGAAAACGACGTTGGAGTGTGCTGCGCAGAGGTTGTTGTGGGGAGCTCTACTCCAAATGACATATGACGAGTTTGAGGAGATGGCAGAGGAGGGTATGGACAATGTGGACAGAGACCCAGATTTTGTTTGTGAACGAGAACATCGCCGTCGTAGCAGCAGCACAGATGAGTCTGTTGAAGAACCCACTGCTGCACGAGTTCGCCTTGTGCCACAAGGTAGGCGGCGTGCAATTTCAGGCACCACAAGCGTGGAAGTTCAAGTGAGAGGCAAAAGAGGAGCAAACAGAAATCGCCAGCAAGGAGGCAGGTGCTCCAAAGTCTGGGCTTTCTTTGAAGACTGCACTGAGGATGTTACCATGGCGATTTGCAAGGTGTGCAAGACCCGCCTGAGCAGGGGGAAAAGTATTAACAACCTCTCCACCACCAGCATGAGCCGTCACATGCTATCCAAACATCCCACTCTGTGGGCAAACGCGTCAGGACAGGGTACCAGCAACAACACTGCCTCCCTTGGGTTCACCAGACTCACCACCAGACCCGCCTCAGCAGCAGCAGTAGCCCAGCCATTGCGTGGTTCACAACATTCACAAACATCAGACGACGCTGACACTGTCACTTTCCGGAGTAGTGCTCTTGAGGTCTCCCAGTGTTCATCAAACACAACAACCAACAGCCCTTCCGTGTGCAGCGCTACGGTTCAGTTGTCTGTGTCGGAGATGTTTGAGCGCAAGAGGAAATTGCCAGCAAATGACCCCCGGGCCGTGGCAGTAACAGCCAGCATAGCCAAGCTTCTGGCCTGCGAAATGCTGCCATATCGAGTGGTGGAGACAAACAGCTTCAAGGGCATGATGTCAGTGGCCATCCCACGTTACGTGGTTCCCAGCCGCTACCACTTTGCGCGCTCTGCAGTGCCTGAGTTGCATGAGCACGTGGTCAGCAAAATAACCCGAAGCTTGAAGAATGCCGTTGCCTGCAAGGTTCACCTCACCACTGACACCTGGACGAGTGCGTTCGGCCAGGGTCGATACATCTCCCTTACCGCGCACTGGGTGAACCTTGTGGAGCCTGGCAGCGATTCCTCACCTGCTACGGCACGGGTGTTGCCCACGCCACAAACAGCTGCACCGCCGTCCCTCCCACTGGATAACAACAGCAGCACCTACCTCTCTGACTCCTTCTCCTCCAACGCATCTCAAAGCTGTACCTCATCCGGAAACGCTAACCCAGCAGCAGTAGGATCGTGGAAGCAGTGCAGCACAGCTGTTGGCATGCGTCAGCAAGCGTTGCTGAAGCTAATCTGCCTTGGGGATAAGCAGCACACAGGGGAGGAAATTTGGAGGGGAATAAAGGAACAGACGGATTTGTGGCTGGCACCGCTGGACCTGAAACCGGGCATGGTTGTGTGTGATAATGGGAGTAATCTCATTCGCGCTTTAAGGTTGGCTAAGCTGACACACATCCCTTGCCTGGCGCACGTGATGAACCTAGTAGTTCAGCGGTTCCTGAGGACATACCCAGGCGTGGACGATCTTCTGTTGAAGGTGCGTCGAGTGGCCAAACATTGTAGAAATTCCAGTACTGCTTCGGGGGCACTCGCCAAGATGCAGGAGCGCTTCAATCTCCCCCACCATCGCTTGCTGTGTGATGTCCCTACGCGCTGGAATTCTACGCTGCACATGCTAGCCCGCTTTTGCGAGCAGAAGAGTGCAGTGGTCCAGTACATGACGGCGCAGTACCGAGGCGCATCCGGACAGCTGCCAAGCTTCTGTGGATCCGATTGGGCCAACATGTTGGACCTCTGCCAAGTCCTCCAAAATTTTTAGCAATCCACGTTGCTTGTGAGCAGTGACAACTCTTCAGTCAGCATTACCATACCACTGCTGTGTTTACTGAAGAGGTCGATGTTAAAAATCAAGGAAACAGCTGTCATGATGCAACTGGGGGAATCTGAAGGAGAAAACGATCAGCGTGATGGTACCAACATCAGGCCATCCGCCTCAGGGAACGCTGGCCCCAGCAGCTATGACGAAGAAGAGGAGGAGGAACAGCTGGAGTTGGAGCAGGAATTTCATGCCACCACTGACGAGGGCCAGAGCGGTGCACGTTGGACTTCCACAATTCAACGCGAATGGTCAGCAGAAGCAGACCAGGAGGAAGGTGACGACTATGATGCATCACAACAACTATCACAACGCTCACAAGAGGATGATGAGGATTCTGGTAGGACTCTGGCACACATGGCTCAATTCATGCTAGACTGCATTGAACGTGACCCACGCATTGTGCGCATTCTGGACAACACCAATTACTGGGTTTATACCCTTCTGGATCCACGGTACAAACACAATGTTCCAAAACTGCTTGAAGAAAGAGTCAGACAGGTCAAAATGGAAGAATACCAGCAGGCCCTTGTGGAGACTTTAGAGAGGAGATTGACATCCTCCCCCTCCTCTAGCCAGTTGTACGCAGACAGACTGACTTCCGCAAACCCAGGACGACCAGGAGGGCAGCAAACAACGCAAGCCGCAGCTAGTACCCAAAAGGGAACGGTATCGGCAGTGTCCTTGGAGTGGGAAAATTTTCTGACACCCATGCAGCAGCAGCCCACTGAACAGCAAGCGTGCAGATCCACCTCCAACACCGATCGCCTGGAGAAGATGGTCAAGGACTACATGTCAGATGACGTAGCTGTGTCGAACAATCCATCTGCACCCTTCAACTATTGGGTATCGAAGCTAGACACCTGGCACGAACTGGCAATGTACGCAATAGAGGTGCTGGCTTGCCCGGCAGCCAGCGTTATGTCGGAACGCTGTTTCAGTGCTGCCGGAGGCATCGTCACAGATCGGCGTATCCGCCTCTCTACAGAAAATGCAGACCGTCTGACTCAAATTAAAATGAATCAATCCTGGATTGGAAATGACTACGCAACACTCCAGGACCCCAACCAAGTAACATGACCAATGAACATCTGGGATGGTGTAGCGTTTCCGGTCCCTGTTTATTGAACCTCTCATCTGTATTACATTTATGACTGCATGGCGGCAAAAAGCATTGCTGCTATATCCGCACGCTTTTTGTCCTCATGCAAGGCCTGGGTTGTTGTGTCTCAAAAACCGTGGCCTTCTCCTCCTGCGCCTGCTCCTGTTCCATCACGTCTGCTGCTGCTGGGTTAGCGTTGCCGCGTGGTCCCTGTTTATTGAACCACTTATCTTTATTACATTTATGACTGCATGGCGGTACAAAGCATGCTATCCGCACGCTTCTTGCCCTCATGCAAGTCCTGGGTTGTTGTGTCTCACAAAGCGTGGCCTTCTCCTCCTGCGCCTCCTCCTGTTCCATCACGTCTGCTGCTGCTGGGTTAGCGTTGCCGCGTGGTCCCTGTTTATTGAACCACTTATCTTTATTACATTTATGACTGCATGGCGGTAAAAAGCATGCTATCCGCACGCTTTTTGTCCTCATGCAAGGCCTGGGTTGTTGTGTCTCACAAAGCGTGGCCTTCTCCTCCTGCGCCTCCTCCTGTTCCATCACGTGTGCTGCTGCTGCTGCTGCTGGGTTAGCGTTGCCGGTCCCTGTTTATGGAACCTCTTATCTTTATTACATTTATGACTGCATGGCGGTACAAAGCATGCTATCCGCACGCTTCTTGCCCTCATGCAAGGCCGGGGTTGTTGTGTCTCACAAAGCGTGGCCTTCTCCTCCTGTGCCTCCTCCTGTTCCATCACGTGTGCTGCTGCTGGGTTAGCGTTACCGGTCCCTTTTCCTGGAACCTCTTATATGTATTACATTTATGACTGCATGCCGACAAAAAACATGTTACCTGTGCAAAGAAAACAGACATTTCCCGCATTTAAAAGACAGTTTTCCCTTTGAAACTTTAAAATTGATTTTCTCAAAAACTATAAGCTCTTTTTGCTAATTTTTTTTCCCTCTTGTACCCACTCCCTAGGTTCACATACCCTGTAAATTTGGGGTATGTAGCATGTAAGGAGGCTTTACAAACCACAAAAGTTCGGGTCCCCATTGACTTCCATTATGTTCGGAGTTCGGGTCGAACACCCGAACATCGCGGCCATGTTCGGCCTGTTCGGCCCGAACCCGAACATCTAGATGTTCGCCCAACACTAGTTGTAATAACCGGGACAATTGGGCAAATAAAACGTGTGGGCTTTATGTGTCGAAGCAAATTTTATTTTAAAACTATAATGGCTTCAAACTGAGAAATAATGATTTTCCCCTTTTTTTCTTATTATTCCCTTTACAATGCATATAAAATAATTCTTGACAAAAAGTACCACCCAAAGAAAGCCTAATTTGTGGCGAAAAAAAACAATATATAGATCATTTCAGTGTAGTTACATAGTTACATAGTTACATAGTTACTTTGGTTGAAAAAAGACATACGTCCATCGAGTTCAACCAGTACAAAGTACAACTCCAGCCTGCTCCCTCACATATCCCTGTTGATCATAAAATCCCTGGATTAACATCATTGGCATTACCTAGTAATTGTAGCCATGGATGTCATTCAACGCAAGGAAAGCATCTAAGCCCCCTTTAAATGCAGGTATAGAGTTTGCCATAACGACTTCCTGTGGCAATGCATTCCACATCTTAATCACTCTTACTGTAAAGAACCCTTTCCTAAATAAATGGCTAAAACGTTTTTCCTCCATGCGCAGATCATGTCCTCTAGTCCTTTGAGAAGGCCTAGGGACAAAAAGCTCATCCGCCAAGCTATTATATTGCCCTCTGATGTATTTATACATGTTAATTAGATCTCCTCTAAGGCGTCTTTTCTCTAGACTAAATAAACCCAGTTTATCTAACCTTTCTTGGTAAGTGAGACCTTCCATCCCACGTATCAATTTTGTTGCTCGTCTCTGCACCTGCTCTAAAACTGCAATATCTTTTTTGTAATGTGGTGCTTTAAAAATAAAGTTATCACTGAATGAATGGGAGGAGCGCTGAAGTGTGAAAATTGTTTTGGTTTTTAAGGGGAAAAAACCCTGTGTTCCTAAAGTGGTTAATATACCCAAGAAATATTTTAGAATGTCTAGCTGTAGCCTCTTCTGCACTGTACACTCATATTCTGTACACTTATCCTTGTGCCATACACATGTGCTATGAACTTAATCAAGTGCTGTGCACACTCCCACATCATACACACATGCTGTACACTTCGCTACACACTATACACATATGTGCTCTAAACACGTGCTGCACTTTTCTGCATTCCATACATACAACCACATGCTGTGCACTTACCCATGTGCTGTGCATACACACTGTATATCTTATCACTGGCATAAAGTTAGCCCCCATGACCACCGCCATACTGTATAACACTGTTCAGCCTCTCTGCATGTACAGAGCCGATGGCTGGGGGCCTGGCTGACAGATCTCTGCAGGGGACACAGCCCAATGTAGTTACACCCCTGTATTTTACTCACACAATATACACATACTCTTCACATGTGTGCTGGAGACTTACCAACATGCTGCACATACACTGTACACTTACTCACATGCTGCACTATTCTTTTAACTTACATTATGCCCAAAACGCACCAATTTTCCAATGTATACATGTATCTGTATTTACAATTCAGACACATTTGGATGAGTGTTATGATGTCTGATGCTCCAAACGATAACAGTGCACGATGTTAATCAGCCAAAATTTAATTGGTACCATACAAGCAAACACTTCAAAATGAAGCAACAGATTAGCATGGCAGCATAAAATGGGGCTATTCATTATGACAGACCACTTGTTTAACATTTAGCCCTCTACCATGTTGCTGCGTTCCACCTTGCCAATATTTAATTAGTATTTGCAGAGGCACTTATGCTGTACAGAATGGCCTAAGCTTCATATATCTAAGATTCATAATAGGGAAAATATTTCCTGACAAATGTTTGCAAATGTCTCATTATGTCAGAGAGTCGGTGAACAAGCAAAGCAGAACGTTCTCCCAAAGGCCAATAACAGTGAAGCATGTTTTTTAAAAAAAAAAACTGCTAAGATTGCCACCTGTAAAGCCATATTTACCATAATTAACATGGAAGAGAACTTTTTAAAATCAAATGGCTTGCCAGATAGTCAATACTCTATTGTAAGACAGAAAATCTATTTACAAGCTTAGCATCAGAATACCAGAAAATAATCCTCCACATCTTAAAGTGGACCCAAATTAAAAATACAAGATTTCAGAAATAAAATCTATTTTCTAAATTATAATAATAATAAATAGCAGCCTTTTTTAGTTGCATGATGACAAATATAAAATATTTTACATTTATTGTAGGAAACCCTCCCTTCCTTTCAAATTGCCGGACAAAATCCGGCAAACTGGTGGAGTAGGTGGTGTCCAGCAATACAGAAATTGCTAATGGCTGCCCCCAGTATAACCCTAGTTAGAAGGCTGAAAAGCATGCACGGAAATGCTCATAGGTTTGAAGGAGTGTTTATTTATCTTTTGGTGCAACTAAATATTTTTAATTAAAAAAAAATGTTTTGTTTGGGTCCGTTTTAAATACAACTTGTAGTGGAAGATGACAGCTGTTGCCCAGAGAGATCTCTGAGAAATAATGGCAGAGCAGAAATTCTGTGAAAAGGATATGACAGACAATGCAGGGACAAAAAGGTCTCAAAGTAGTAATTAGACCTTAAAGTGTAGCTACAATGACATATATGTACAGGTGTATTTATCAGCCTACCAAGTAGTATTAGCACTAGGTTAACTGTGTAACAAGTTTATATGCTTCTTTTCCCTTCCAGACACTCTCTGGGAGATGTGATTTTTATGCCATGAAGCTGTCAGTTGTTTTTCCGCTTCTTCTGTTTCCCTGCCAACATCCAGCTCTGGCACCACACATCTTTCTCTGCTTGCTTATCTCTATCAACCTGCCACTTCCCTTACACATCCACCGTGCAGCTCTCTCCAGACACAGGCTGTTATCTGCCACTTACCCCACATACATACATTCGTTATTTGTCAACTGGAATAATCTTTCAGGTTGGTTGGTCAAAGTCACAGTTTACCAACAGAGACGACTCACAAAATGCAGATTCCTGACACAGTGCAAATTTTGTTGCATTTTGTATACAGATTAAAAATCGGGCCAATCAAATGCAAAACAATTAGCTTGACGTCAAAAAATAAATAAATAAATAAAATCAAAATTAACATCTCTGTATACAAACTCTGGCTGTAAAGACATGCTTGGTTAGTTCCTTGCCAAGCAGCACGCATTGTCCCATGAAGAGGACAGAGGGAGCAGACTTCCTGCTGAAATCCACAGCAGGAAAACATAACATCAGTTGAGTGAGGTTTTTTTCTTCAACTTGGTGGATTGCTGGAGAGTGAAGAGGAAATCAGGTATGATGAGGGACCCCTGAACACCCCTGGAATTTAAGGTGTGTGTACATATGGTGTTCTAAATGCCGCAGAGGTGTCCAGTCGGGGGCAGTGTGTGTCTAGATACTCAGATGCACTGCTGAAAGATCTAGGGTGCCAGTTCACCTTGGCCGAGGGTTTTGTTCCCAACCCCCCTTACCAGAAGTCACTTCATCATACACCATACTGTCAATCATCCCCCTCCCCTCTCCATAGCAACTGAATACATTGGTAGGCTGCGGTCTAGCTATATAGGTGTACAGCATTTGGCTCTGAACTGTTGCCTAAGCCTATTGGATCAAGTCTTGATTCTTGCAAGCAACAATCAAAGTGGATTTGTACACCTTTGTAGAGTAGGATTACCAAGGTATTAACTGTATTGTGCATACGAAAACCAAACAAACATTTTTGTAATTATTCAACAGGTGTTGCAGTGAATTGGATCATTAATTTTCTTTAAATTGCTACATACAGATGAATGACCCAAACCTGGCACAAAACAAAAATGTGACAAAGATGAGGAACTAAGGCTTTTTAATGAATAAATAAGCAATCTACTGTATAGATCAAAACAATACATGGACTTCAGGAAAGTGTACAATTCTTGGTACAAAACGGAAGCTATATGTAAAAACACTCTACGTAAGTGAACCTAAAGTGCATAGAAACTTATGAGATTATTGTATGTATAGATGTATGATAAATAGAGCATTACTGAAATAATATGGAAAAAAGTGCCATATTTTTTTGTTCAGTATTACTGTATATCTTTATTCTTAAGATTGCATTAGACTGTCACAGCTACTGTAAAGAACCCACACTCTACTTTTGCTTCTTTTTCAGCTTAGGCAATGGTCCTTTGAACTTTTCTGCAATAAATATCATGCTTTCAGCTTCTATTTACTTTTCAGAAAACAGGACTGAATTCAAAAAGCTGTTCAACAAGCTCAGACAAGCTCATTTACATAAAGTTTTTTTAACTCTTGCTGTACTGGAAAACAAAAAGGGACTTCAGATATTATTTAGTAGGGCTAGTATTATATGTATATATGTTTATTTCATTATGTCAAATGCAACTTCTGGTACACTTTAATCTCACTAAGAGATTAAATCTCCAAGCACCTGCTAAGTAAAGTGTGTGAGCTCTGTAGCTTTTGGAAAGGACTGCCTCCAACCCCCCCCCCCCCTCCCCCCCAAAAAAACAAATGCAGAGTACAAGATAAATGATCCCTCTGTGATACCTATGAAAAACTTGCATGTGGACAATGTTCCAAATTAATTGTGAGCAGACCCCCAAGATACTGAAATACCAACCCAATATGAAAAGAAAACACTTGTGCTGCTCTTGCTAAATGTTGTACATAGCTAAAAGACATCAAGGTGCCTTTGTTTGGCTTCCAGGTTTGAATAGCAGGAAGAATGTTTTTGGCGTGCAGCCATGCAGTTTTTTTTTTTTTAGACATGTTGGGCCATATGCAATTCACTTTTTCACCTAGGTGATATTTTCACAACTTGTAAATAAAATGCCTTGTACACCACCAGCAAGCAAATATATACTCAAAATTATTTGGACAGTACTTTTTCACCAACTTTGTGGTACGTGTTCTATTGCAAAATGCTAAAATGTTATTGTAAATAGAAGGTGAAAAATTCTCTCCTGGGAGAAAACTCAGGAGAAAAAGTGAATTGCATATGGCCCATTGTGTTTGCATGGGTTCCCTCAAGTGCTCTGATGCCCCCCACATCTTAAAAACATACAGTAGATAAACTGGCTTTCCCACAGTGACCTTGGAGTGTGGTAGGGTCATTAGATTCAGGAGGCCCTTGAGGGACAATTAGGACTGGAACCCACTAGCAGCATTATTGTAAGCCTTTTTATAAGTGCTTGTGATTTGAAAAGCTCTTGTAAATGTAATGCTATGTGTGTGATCCCACTTGAGGGATGTTATTTTATAAAAATCATCCATAGCATTACATTAGCAAGAGCTTTCCAAATCAATGGAACTTGCCTATCTGATTACTAGTTGCCTTGTGAATCTGCTCATCAGTTCTTGTCTCCAGTGCCCTGTACCCTGCTCCTGATATATGTTCCCTGGTATTGACCTCCTATTGTTCCAACTAACATCTATCAGACAAGCTGGGTCTGGTTATTGACCCAGCTTGTCTGATTAATATCTTGTGTGCTGATTTTGTTCATATGTTCCTGTACATATATTGCATGATTATTGTTCCTGTGTATTGCCATTGTATATATTGTGAGATCTGTGTTCCTGTGTAGTGTGTGTGTGTGTGTGTGTGTGTGTGTGTGTGTGTGTGTGTGTGTGTGTGTGTGTGTGTGTGTGTGTGTGTGTGTGTGTATCCATATGTATATTTTCACTGTTGTAAATAGACACTTTTTCTTTTTTAAATCCATTGTGCAGACATCAGTATTTATTTTAAGCGATCTCCTGGTCTTGTTTAGCAATGACTATATGCATGATCAGATCATTAGAATTACTATCCCCAAAATGTCACCCATACCATTATTACTTGTGAGGAGGTCATTCCATAAACCACCCTCGCCCATTTCCTGGAGCATCCCAATGTGCCATATGCGCACAATAATACCCTTACATACATCACATTTGATAATGTATTCATTGCATTATTTTCCATGCAGTTCCTCTTTAAAAAAAAAGTAATGCCAATCCAGCAATCAGATGTGAACTTCCAGATCCAAAGTATAAACCATCATATGTATGGTAGGTAAAAGTTATTGCCAGAAAATAAATACAGCAACAACTTGACACAGTTTCAATACCTAATGCAACATTTTGGTAAATCAACTTCACTAGCCTTCACCTTTTTTCTGTAATAAAAATATAATTCTGTTTACAGTAAACCTAACACAAAGCCTTTTTATTTACAGATAACAAGAAACATTCACATAAAGCAGATGTCTATACAACACAGCTTTATCCTGTCTGTTCTTTTTCGTAGTCAAAGTATTAAAAGAGAGCTTTAAAAACTTGAAGCTTAATAAAATCAATTGCAATTTTCTGAAACTTGTTTAGTTGAAAACGCTAAACTTTATTAGCACATAAATGTTAACTATTATTCAGCATCTTTTTTTGGAGTATCTGATTAGCAATTATACTCACACCATTCTAAACTCTAGTAATTTTTATAGGCAATTCCTGTTAGCTGTTCATTAAAATCCATGCACAGAGTTCTGCAATCTCTAAAGATTACCCAGTGCAGTATTTAAGCATGAAACTGCTTTCACCGTGTTTGGAAATATAAAGCTGCACTAAAATGTAAATATCTTTGACCCATTCAAGTAACCCCACAATGTTACAAGGCCATGGAAGGGTCTTACATGAGCTTGTGGTCTTTCCCAATTTTCTCATTTAAAGAAGCAGAATGTGCACCATTCGTCCATAGCCAACGTGATTTCTTTTTCCACTGGCAAAAACAATCAGCAAAGTAGGAGTGATTTCAACAATTTGATACCTTATACACATTGTGTCGCAGCTGCGGAGGTGGAGGCGGGAGCCTCAGGCTCAGGTGGGATCAGCAACGGCCGCTTCGCGATCTCGCGGTGGGGGTGATAGTTAGGGATAGGTAACAGAGGATTAAATCAGTGGTCCTCAAACTAAGGCCCACGGACCGAATGCGGCCCCCTGAGGCTTTCTTACCGGCCCCCCACTCACAGAATGTATTGTTTACAGATGCAGTCCACTATATCTAAATATCGGTGGCCCATATATAGAATAGCAGTGCTGGCACCACCCATCCACAGGGAAGCCAGTGAGCAGTCTTTCGATGGCTTCCAATCCAACTCCGCATCAGGTGACTACGCTGTCCAATTGGATGGCAGGTTGTCACCTGGGTATGCTTCACTGTCTGGCGCAAAGAGGCTTTTCAGGAGCCCCATGAATAAATGGCTGCTGCTGGGAGTTCTCCTCGAGGCATGGGCGGGGGGTAAGGAAGGTAATAAAAAGGCAGTGTGTGTGTGTAGGGGTGGATAATTTTCAGTTCATGAGATTATTGGGGGAAGGGAGGACTTTTAAAATATGTATTACTTTGCATGTGGGGGATTGTGTTTCAGGCTGCTGAGAAAAGTGGTTAACAGGTAGAGGGGATAACTTTTTTGGTGGCACATGCTGTGTTGGCAGTCACACTATCTTCACATGCTGTGTTGGGGGGCATACTATCTGCACGTGCTGTGTTGGCAGTCACACTTTCTTCACATGCTGTGTTGGGGGTATAAGATCTGCACATGCTGTGTTGGAGGTCACACTATCTGCACATGCTGTGTTGGGGGGCATACTATCTGCACATGCTGTGTTGGCAGTCACACTATCTGCACATGCTGTGTTGGGGGCACACTATCTGCACATTCTGTGTTGGGGGGCATACTATCTGCACACGCTGTGTTGGCAGTCACACTATCTTCACATGCTGTGTTGGGGGGCATACTATCTGCACATGCTGTGTTGGCAGTCACACTATCTTCACATGCTGTGTTGGGGGTATAAGATCTGCACATGCTGTGTTGGGGGGCATACTATCTGCACATGCTGTGTTGGCAGTCACACTATCTGCACATGCTGTGTTGGGGGCACACTATCTGCACATTCTGTGTTGGGGGGCATACTATCTGCACACGCTGTGTTGGCAGTCACACTATCTGCACATGCTGTGTTGGGGGGCATACTATTTGCACATGCTGTGTTGGCAGTCACACTATCTGCACATGCTGTGTTGGGGGTATAAGATCTGCACATGCTGTGTTGGGGGTCACACTATCTGCACATGCTGTGTTGGGGGGCATACTATCTGCACATGCTGTGTTGGCAGTCACACTATCTGCACATGCTGTGTTGGGGGCACACTATCTGCACATGCTGTGTTGGGGGGCATACTATCTGCACACGCTGTGTTGGCAGTCACACTATCTGCACATGCTGTGTTGAGGGCACACTATCTGCACATGCCGTGTTGGGGGCACACTATCTGCACATGCTGTGTTGGGGGGCATACTATCTGCACATGCTGTGTTGGGGGGCATACTATCTGCACATGCTGTGTTGGCAGTCACACTATCTGTGTTGAGGGCATAATATCTGCTTTGGTTAACCTTCTGGGGACCACCTGACGCCAATGGGTGTGACCAAGGAGGCAGCCCCAGGACCGCCTAATGCCAATTGACGTCAAGTCCTGGGGCGGGGATTTGCAGGAGAACGCGCGCATCTCCGCATGAATGATGGAGCTCCGCTATCAGCCTCCCAGCGGCAATGACACTGCTGTCCCCCTGGGAGACATGACAGTAATCGGCTATCATAGGCTGAAGCCTATGACAGCCGATCATGCTGATTGGCTGGCAGGGGAAGGGAGGGAGGGGGTAAAAAAAAACAAAATAAAAAAACAGGAAAATTTATTAACAAATAAATACTGTAAATATTTGTATAACAAAAAATAAAACATTGGGGGAGCGACCAGACTCCACCAACAGAGAGCTCTGTTGGTTGGGATAAAAAGGGGGGGGGGGAATCACTTGCGTGCTGAGATGTGCGGCCCTGCAGCGAGGCCTTAAAGCTGCAGTGGCCCATTTTGTAAAAAATGGCCTGGTCTTTAGGGGGGTTTAAGCCCATGGTCCTCAAGTGGATAAATGGGAGACATAAGGTCTGCACGTGTTAACAGGTAAACGTTTACCCTATCTAGGTTCAATGTAATGTTTTCTACATCATTCTTCAGCAGTCTAAAGTATGTTGACCCGTCCCTTGATCGAAAAAGTTTGGGGACGCTTGGATTAAATATTTAGGATATACAATCAAAGTGTAGGTTAGGCTTATGCATTGGAAATAAAAATTAGTTTTGGGTGCAGGTTAGTCATTAGAAAGGAGATTTAGAGATGGGTTAGGAAAGATGATTTATCTTTGTGAGGTAGGTGAAGACTAGGCATTGGCAGTGAGCTCTTTTTGTTTAATTACTTCTCCTTTTTTCATGGCATTGTATTTGGGTACCGTTAGCATTTTGAAAAGCAAGAGGGACTTTCTACAAGACAATTGTGTTTGATCTTATAGCACTTCCACAAAGTGAACAATAAACCAAGTAGGATAGTTAATTACTGTGTATTTCACTGTCTGAAGAAAAAAAACGGACAGATCAAATTTTAAGCATTTTTAGACCAGGATAATGTTGCTGTCCATATTTACATCAACTTTTTACTTAACATGTTATATTCAAGCAAACTTAGTTCTGTATATATATTTTATCAGTTTGATTTCTTTAGTACAGTTTGCAATATATTAGAGGGGTTTTCATAATGTTTATACGGTAGTATATATTGGACTTTTATTTTGAATAAAAACTGTTTGCATAATCTTTGGGTGCTTCATCTGTGGTATATGCTGCAAATAGTGGCCACTGACTCCACTGTGGATGAGGCTCATAACAGATGATCCCCTGGCACTTGAACATATTGCACTGTTTGCCTCCTATCTGTGATTCAGGTTTTTTATTCATGCAGTAAAAGTGGTCACAAACTCTATCCCAAACTGTCGCAAAGTGACAGTTACATTGTTTGTTCGGGCTCCAGATAAATTTCGGATGAAATCCAAATGAGTTTCATTCAGATTTCATCCTCTAATTAGTGCACCTGAGCGGGTGTGTGCGGGGGGTTAAACTTACCCAGTAGCCTCCTCTTTAACCCGTCCCACGCTGCATTCCAAGCCGCGTCACATGACTACTACACTTCCTCCTTCAACTAGGAAGGAAGAAGTGTTTTTAGTCACGCGATGCGACTTGGAACGCATAGTGGGAGGTGCCGTGGGACTGGTTAAAGAAGTAGACTGCTGGGTAAGTTTAACACCCCCCAAAAACACACACACACACGCGTGCGCGCGCAAGCTCAGGGGCACTAATTACAGGATGAAATCCTGAATTTTGTCCGAAACTCGTCCCTGTTTGTAGGGTGCCAAACACCATAAAATTGAAAGATCCAATTTTTCTCCAATTGGATAATTTTGATCGGTTGTCCCGATAAATCAAGAGCTTTTCTTTGTTTTCATTCGATAAATCTGATCAAATTTCCAGTTTTTTTTTTTCATTTTTGGAGAGTGGACATGTTGGAAACTTCAGACCAACTTTATCAAGAATTGAATGGTGTGTGATGGATTGTCAATTACTTGATGTACAGTTTCAATAAATGTTTTCTCAGCTTTCAATTATTTTATTCATAATTGGGGAACTGAACATCGGTGTGCGGTACATTGATCAGATTTTTGAAATGTTACAATCAGTCAGAAAAATTGATTGCTTTTCTTGAATTGAACAGATATAAACAGTTGTATAGTGTGTGGCCACCTTTACTCTTTTCTGTTATCGTTGTTAAATAAAAAAAAAAAAATCTTTAAACGCTATCATTTTTTTACGAGACCAATACATTATTTTCTCTGTAAGAAAGTGATACTGATATATTTCTTGTTGTATATATTGCTGATACATTGCTTGTTTTATATATTGCTGATACATTGCTTGTTGTTGTATATAGTGCTGATATATTGCTTGTGGTATATATTGCTGATACATTGCTTGTTGTATATATTGCTGATACATTGCTTGTTGTTGTATATAGTGCTGATATATTGCTTGTGGTATATATTGCTGATACATTGCTTGTTGTATATAGTGCTGATACATTGCTTGTTGTATATATTGCTGATACATTGCTTGTTGTATATAGTGCTGATATATTGCTTGTTGTATATGGTGCTGATATATTGCTTGTTGCATATAGTGCTGATATATTGCTTGTGGTATATATTGCTGATACGTTGCTTGTTGTATATAGTGCTGATACATTGCTTGTTGTATATATTGCTGATACATTGCTTGTTGTATATATTGCTGATACATTGCTGGTTGTATATATTGCTGATACATTGCTTGTTGTATATAGTGCTGATATATTGCTTGTTGTATATAGTGCTGATATATTGCTTGTTGTATATAGTGCTGATATATTTCTTGTTGTATATATTGCTGATACATTGCTTGTTGTATATAGTGCTGATACATTGCTTGTTGCATATAGTGCTGATATATTGCTTGTGGTATATATTGCTGATACATTGCTGGTTGTATATATTGCTGATACATTGCTTGTTGTATATATTGCTGATACATTGCTTGTTGTATATATTGCTGATACATTGCTTGTTGTATATAGTGCTGATATATTGCTTGTTGTATATAGTGCTGATACATTGCTTGTTGCATATAGTGCTGATACATTGCTTGTTGTATATAGTGCTGATATATTGCTTGTTGTATATGGTGCTGATATATTGCTTGTTGCATATAGTGCTGATATATTGCTTGTGGTATATATTGCTGATACGTTGCTTGTTGTATATAGTGCTGATACATTGCTTGTTGTATATATTGCTGATACATTACTTTTTGTATATATTGCTGATACATTGCTGGTTGTATATATTGCTGATACATTGCTTGTTGTATATAGTGCTGATATATTGCTTGTTGTATATAGTGCTGATATATTGCTTGTTGTATATAGTGCTGATATATTTCTTGTTGTATATATTGCTGATACATTGCTTGTTGTATATAGTGCTGATACATTGCTTGTTGCATATAGTGCTGATATATTGCTTGTGGTATATATTGCTGATACATTGCTGGTTGTATATATTGCTCATACATTGCTTGTTGTATATATTGCTGATACATTGCTTGTTGTATATATTGCTGATACATTGCTTGTTGTATATATTGCTGATACATTGCTTGTTGTATATAGTGCTGATATATTGCTTGTTGTATATAGTGCTGATACATTGCTTGTTGCATATAGTGCTGATATATTGCTTGTGGTATATATTGCTGATACATTGCTGGTTGTATCTATTGCTGATACATTGCTTGTTGTATATAGTGCTGATACATTGCTTGTTGTATATATTGCTGATACATTGCTTGTTGTATATATTGCTGATACATTGCTTGTTGTATATAGTGCTGATATATTGCTTGTTGTATATAGTGCTGATATATTGCTTGTTGTATATAGTGCTGATACATTGCTTGTTGCATATAGTGCTGATATATTGCTTGTGGTATATATTGCTGATACATTGCTGGTTGTATATATTGCTGATACATTGCTTGTTGTATCTATTGCTGATACATTGCTTGTTGTATATATTGCTGATACATTGCTTGTTGTATATAGTGCTGATACATTGCTTGTTGTATATATTGCTGATACATTGCTTGTTGTATATAGTGCTGATACATTGCTTGTTGTATATAGTGCTGATATATTGCTTGTTGTATATAGTGCTGATATATTGCTTGTTGTATATATTGCTGATACATTGCTTGTTGTATATATTGCTGATACATTGGTTGTTGTATATAGTGCTGATACATTGCTTGTTGTATATAGTGCTGATACATTGCTTGTTGTATATAGTGCTGATATATTGCTTGTACACTTTGTCATTCTTTTCTATTTTTGCTGTTAGAAAAAATACCAAATATCTGTTAAACCTTTTCGCCGCATGCAGTAAATGAATGTTCATGCAGCATATACGCTGTGCTGTAAGCACATTAACTTACTGGCCTCGCTTTATCTCGCTGTATCAGTGCAGCTTTCTCAGGGTCATTCTTCAGCTTGCAGCCTTGTCACCCAGAGATTGATCTGAGATCTATCAGTTTAGTCTTTGATCACATGACACCCCCCCCCCCCCCCCCTCTTCAACTGGCTAATCAAGGTGATCAAAAGAAAACATTTGTTTTTTGGGTTGTTTTTTTAAACAATCTTTCCCATGTCACGTGGAATTGGAGAAGCAGATGTTGGAGAAAGGCTGCATTTCAACATTTATAAAGGAAATTTGTTTCTACACTTACAAAGTGAAACTATTTGTGGAACTGTTTATGGCTTTTCTCATTGTTGTATATTATTGTATATTTTCACTGGCTAAAGCAAAACCTTTATATTTCAAGATTTTGTAGTAAGTTGTTGGCATAGGTTCACAGAGGAGAGCTATGAGGAGAAGGAAAATGAAGGAAGAAGGAGCCTATGAAAGGAAACATTTATTGCAAACTGTAGTCATTACCCCTGGATGGGGAGGAAGACTTTGTTGAGCTGCCTGACAAACAGGTGTTCGGGTGCTCACCAGTGGACAGAGACAGGAGTCCCTCCATGTTCCTGGGCTAACAGAAAGAACCTTTCATATGTCACATCAAGGCTTTTCATCATTACTGATTGACCATGCTTCTGGGTCCATGCTACCAGGTCACAATGAAAGACAAAATGCATCCCTGCAAAGTTCTTTTACTATGATTGTGCAAAGCCTTTCTCAATGGTGGCAAGTATGCCTCTGCCAACAATTGATGCTCCACTGCCCAAAGTGGACCACCAGGCAGCAATAGCAGTAGCATTAATACCAACAGAGGATATAGCGGGCAAGCCTGGCTCCAAGTAGAACTCACAGGCTCAGCTTATCCATGTCAGTCAACTACAGTTTGGTTATCCACAGTTTCAGAAGCCAAGAGCAGATAGGCTACTGGGTACACAAGATAAGTCATATAGTTCTTCAACATATATTATATATATGAACTGCATAAACTACCTCCTCTGCATGGCTGATGTAGCTGGATGCACTCATGTAACTTAAGTTAATTTCAGATTTATGGGCTAATCAGACAATACATACTAGTGAGCTGCAGATTCATTTGGGGCACTGGGTAAACCTGATACTAAGAGTATCAGTGAATTGCTATAATCAGTACTCACTGTATAGGCTTTGCAACTGTATTTTCATTTATAATTCTGTGTACACGGTGCACGGAAGCTGAACAATCCCTTTATTAGGTACTAATACTGACCCAAGGAAGCAGTTTTGACCGTGAAACACGTTGTCAAGTGCACTAATAAATGTTTTTGAATTTTATCCTGAACAACAAATTGTCATTTGATCTTAAAGAGAATCTGTATTGTTAAAATCGCACAAAAGTAAACATACCAGTGTGTTAGGGGACATCTCCTATTACCTTCTGTCACAATTTCGCCACTCCCCGCCGCATTAAAAGTAGTCAAAAACAGTTTTAAAAAGTTTGTTTATAAACAAACAAAATGGCCACCAAAACAGGAAGTAGATTGATGTACAATATGTCCACACATAGAAAATACATCCATATACAAGCAGGCTGTATACAGCTTTCCTTTTGAATCTCAAAAGATCATTTGTGTGTGTTGTGTGTCTGTCCCCTTCTTCTCTCATGCACTGAACATTACAGGCTTCCTGCAGACAGCTCTGCCTGTGCCTGTGTTTGTAATTCCTCAGTATGTGTCAGCCAGCTACTTTCACAGCCTAACAGAGGAGGATTTTTATCCAGCTCTCTTCTATCACTGATAAGATAGCAGAGACTCTGCTGGCTTATGTAAATAAAACACACACTGGAGTGTGCATAGAGGAACAGACCAGCACGGAAGAGTTGGCAGCCTTCCAGACACAGGCCGACAAGTCTGACAGGGGAAAGATACATTGATTTATTACAAAGACCGTGATAGTACAAAGTGCTGCAGTGAGCCAGAACAGATTAGAATAGGTTTAGGAACTTGTAGTATGGTAGAAAAAACGTTGTAATTTTTGTTACAGAGTCACTTTAACCACTTGCCGACCGCCTACTTCATATTGGCGGCGGCAAAGTGGCAGCCCCAGGACCACGTAACGCAGATTGGCGTCAGGTCCTGGGGCACTCTCTGGCCGGGGATCGCGCGCTGGGATGCGCGCGCATCCACCGGCGATAGGCTCCGCCCACCCGCGACGTCAACCCGCCGGCCAATCGGAAGCGCCGGCGGGTTGTTAACCCGACGATCCCCGGATAGGAAGCGTATAATACGCTTTGTAATGTTTACAAAGTGTATTATACAGGCTGCCTCCTGCCCTGGTGGTCCCAGTGTCCGAGGGACCACCAGGGCAGGCTGCAGCCACCCTAGTCTGCACCCAAACACACTGATCTGCCCCCCCCCTGCCCCCTGATCGCCCACAGTACCCCTCAGACCCCCCCCCTGCCCACCCCCCAGACCACCATTTGCACACAATCACCCCCCTAATCACCCATCAATCACTCCCTGTCACTATCTGTCAACGCTATTTTTTTTTTTAGTCCCTAAACTGCCCCCTGCTCCCTCCTGATCACCCCCCCACCCCTCAGATTCTCCCCAGACCCCCCCAGACCCTCCCCCCCCCCCTGTGTACTGTATGCATCTATCCCCCCTGATCACCTGTCAATCACCCGTCAATCACCCATCAATCACCCGTCAATCACCCGTCAATCACCCCCTGTCACTGCCACCCATCAATCAGCCCCTAACCTGCCCCTTGCGGGCAATCTGATCACCCACCCACACCAATAGATCGCCTGCAGATCCGACATCAGATCACCTCCCAAATCCATCGTTTACATCTATTCTCTCCTCTAAACACCCACTAATTACCCATCAATCACCCATCAATCAGCCCCTATCACCACCTGTCACTGTTACCCATCAGATTAGACCCTTGCGGGCACCCAATCGCCCGCCCACACGCTCAGATTGCCCTCAACCCCCCCCCTTATCGATTCGCCAGTGCATTATTTACATCCGTTCTTCCCTGTAATAACCCACTGATCACCTGTCAATCACCCCCTGTCACTGCCACCCATCAATCACCCCCTGTCACTGCCACCCATCAATCAGCCCCTAACCTGCCCCTTGCGGGCAATCTGATCACCCACCCACACCAATAAATCGCCCGCAGATCCGACATCAGATCACCTCCCAAATCCATCGTTTACATCTATTCTCTCCTCTAAACACCCACTAATTACCCATCAATCACCCATCAATCACCCCCTATCACCACCTGTCACTGTTACCCATCAGATTAGACCCTTGCGGGCACCCAATCGCCCGCCCACACGCTCAGATTGCCCTCAACCCCCCCCTTATCGATTCGCCAGTGCATTATTTACATCCGTTCTTCCCTGTAATAACCCACTGATCACCTGTCAATCACCCCCTGTCACTGCCACCCATCAATCACCCCCTGTCACTGCCACCCATCAATCAGCCCCTAACCTGCCCCTTGCGGGCAATCTGATCACCCACCCACACCAATAGATCGCCCGCAGATCCGACATCAGATCACCTCCCAAATCCATCGTTTACATCTATTCTCTCCTCTAAACACCCACTAATTACCCATCAATCACCCATCAATCACCCCCTATCACCACCTGTCACTGTTACCCATCAGATTAGACCCTTGCGGGCACCCAATCGCCCGCCCACACGCTCAGATTGCCCTCAACCCCCCCCCCCCTATCGATTCGCCAGTGCATTATTTACATCCGTTCTTCCCTGTAATAACCCACTGATCACCTGTCAATCACCCCCTGTCACTGCCACCCATCAATCACCCCCTGTCACTGCCACCCATCAATCAGCCCCTAACCTGCCCCTTGCGGGCAATCTGATCACCCACCCACACCAATAGATCACCCGCAGATCCGACATCAGATCACCTCCCAAGCGCAGTGCTTACATCTATTCTCTCCTCTAAACACCCACTAATTACCCATCAATCACCCCCTATCACCACCTGTCACTGTTACCCATCAGATTAGACCCTAATCTGCCCCTTGCGGGCACCCAATCACCCGCCCACACCTCAGAACGCCCTCAGACCCCAGCCCTGATCACCTCGCTAGTGCATTGCTTGCATCTATTTCCCCCCTCTAATCACACCTTGAGACACCCATAAATCACCTCCTGTCACCCCCTAGCACACCTACCCATCAGATCAGGCCCTAATTTGCCCCGTGTGGGCTCCTGATCACTCGGCCAAACCCTCAGATCCCCCTCAGACCCCCTTCCGATCACCTCCCCAGTGCATTGATTGCATCTATTTTCCCCTCTAACCGCCCCCTGAGACACCCATCAATCACCTCCTGTCACCCCCCTAGCACTCCTATCCATCAGATCAGGCCCAATTCATCCTGTCATCTAAGAGGCCACCCTGCTTATGACCGTTTCCACAAAATTTGCCCCCTCATAGACCACCTGTCATCAAAATTTGCAGATGCTTATACCCCTGAACAGTCATTTTGAGAAATTTGGTTTCCAGACTACTCACAGTTTTGGGCCCGTAAAATGCCAGGGCAGTATAGGAACCCCACAAGTGACCCCATTTTAGAAAGAAGACACCCCAAGGTATTCTGTTAGGTGTATGATGAGTTCATAGAAGATTTTATTTTTTGTCAAAAGTTAGCGGAAATTGGATTTTTATTGTTTTTTTCACAATGTGTCATTTTTCACTAACTTGTGACAAAAAATAAAATCTTCTATGAACTCACCATACCCCTAACGGAATACCTTGGGGTGTCGTCTTTCTAAAATGGGGTCACTTGTGGGGTTCCTATACTGCCCTGGCATTTTAGGGGCCCTAAACCGTAGGGAGTAGTCTAGAAAACAAATGCCTCAAAATGACCTGTGAATAGGACGTTGGGCCCCTTAGCGCACCTAGGCTGCAAAAAAGTGTCACACATGTAGTATCGCCATACTCAGGAGAAGTAGTATAATGTGTTTTGTGGTGTATTTTTACACATACCCATGCTGGGTGGGAGAAATCTCTCTGTAAATGGACAATTGTGTGTAAAAAAAATCAAAAATGTGTCATTTACAGAGATATTTCTCCCACCCAGCATGGTTATATGTAAAAATACACCACAAAACACATTATACTACTTCTTCTGAGTACGGCGATACCACATGTGTGACACTTTTTTGCAGCCTAACTGTGCTAAGGGGCCCAAAGTCCAATGAGTACCTTTAGGATTTCACAGGTCATTTTGAGACATTTGGGTTCAAGACTACTCCTCACGGTTTAGGGCCCCTAAAATGCCAGGGCAGTATTGGAACCCCACAAATGACCCCATTCTAGAAAGAAGACACCCCAAGGTATTCCGTTAGGAGTATGGTGAGTTCATAGAAGATTTTATTTTTTGTCACAAGTTAGCGGAAATTGATATGTATTGTTTTTTTTTTCACAAAGTGTCATTTTCCGCTAACTTGTGACAAAAAAAAAATCTTCTATGAACTCACCATACCCCTAACGTAATACCGTGGGGTGACTTCTTTCTAAAATGGGGTCACTTGTGGGGTTCCTATACTGCCCTGGCATTTTAGGGGCCCTAAACCGTGAGGAGTAGTCTAGAATCCAAATGCCTCAAAATGACCTGTGAATAGGACGTTAGGCCCCTTAGCGCACCTAGGTTGCAAAAAAGTGTCACATATGTGGTATCGTCGTACTCAGAAGAAGTAGTATAATGTGTTTTGAGGTGTATTTTTATACATACCCATGCTGGGTGGGAGAAATCTCTCTGTAAATGGACAATTGTGTGTAAAAAAAATCAAATAATTGTCATTTACAGAGATATTTCTCCCACCTAGCATCTGTATGTGTAAAAATACACCCCAAAACACATTATACTACTTCTCCTGAGTACGGCGGTACCACATGTGTGGCACTTTTTTGCACCCTAAGTGCGCTAAGGGGCCCAAAGTCCAATGAGTACCTTTAGGATTTCACAGGTCATTTTGCGACATTTGGTTTCAAGACTACTCCTCGCGGTTTAGGGCCCCTAAAATGCCAGGGCAGTATAGGAACCCCACAAATGACCCCATTTTAGAAAGAAGACACCCCAAGGTATTCCGTTAGGAGTATGGTGAGTTCATAGAAGATTTTATTTTTGTCACAAGTTAGCAGAAAATGACACTTTGTGAAAAAAAACAATTCAAATCAATTTCCGCTAACTTGTGACAAAAAAAAAAAATCTTCTATGAACTCACCATCCTCCTAATGGAATACCTTGGGGTGTCTTCTTTCTAAAATGGGGTAATTTGTGGGATTCCTATACTGTCCTGGCATTTTAGGGGCCCTAAACCGTGAGGAGCAGTCTTGAAACGAAATTTCTCAAAATGACCTGTGAAATCCTAAAGGTACTCATTGGACTTTGGGCCCCTTAGCGCAGTTAGGGTGCAAAAAAGTGCCACACATGTGGTATCGCCGTACTCAGGAGAAGTAGTATAATGTGTTTTGGGGTGTATTTTTCCACATACCCATGCTGAGTGGGAGAAATATCTCTATAAATTGACAATTGTGTGTAAAAAAAATAAAACAATTGTCATTTACGGAGATATTTCTCCCACCCAGCATGGGTATGTGTAAAAATACACCCCAAAACACATTATACTACTTCTCCTGAGTACGGCAATACCACATGTGTGGCACTTTTTTGCAGCCTAACTGCGCTAAGGGGCCCAAAGTCCAATGAGCATCTTTAGGCTTTACAGGGATGCTTACAATTAGGCACCCCCCAAAATGCCAGGACAGTGAACACACCCCACAAATGACCCCATTTTGGAAAGTAGACACTTCAAGGTATTCAGAGAGTAGCATAGTGAGTCCGTGGCAGATTTCATTTTTTTTTGTCGCAAGTTAGAAGAAATGGAAACTTTTTTTTTTTTTTTTTTTTGTTACAAAGTGTCATTTTCCGCTAACTTGTGACAAAAAATAAAATCTTCTATGAACTCACCATGCCTCTCACTGAATACTTTGGGATGTCTTCTTTCCAAAATGGGGTCATTTGGGGGGGATTTGTACTATCCTGGAATTTTAGCCCCTCATGAAACCTGACAGGTGCGCAGAAAAGTCAGAGATGCTTGAAAATGGGAAAATTCACTTTTGGCACCATAGTTTGTAAACGCTATAACTTTTACCCAATCCAATAAATATACACTGAATGTTTTTTTTTTTTATCAAAGACATGTAGCAGAATAACTTTCGCGCTCAAATATATAGGAAATTTTACTTTATTTGAAAAATGTCAGCACAGAAAGTTAAAAAAGTCATTTTTTTGACAAAATTCATGTCTTTTTTGATGAATATAATAAAAAGTAAAACTCGCAGCAGCAATCAAATAGCACCGAAAGAAAGCTGTATTAGTGACAAGAAAAGGAGGTAAAATTCATTTAGGTGGTAGGTTGTATGACTGAGCAATAAACCGTGAAAGCTGCAGTGGTCCGAATGGAAAAAAAGGCTCTGGTCCTTAAGGGGTTTTATGACTGCAGTCCTTAAGTGGTTAATGAGACACCCTTAAGGTAGGACAATCCTTTTTCTTCTAAACATTGTTAAACACTACACAATAGAGTGCAATAGCCATTTTTTATATATTAAGAGCGTCTCCATCTCAGATACAGTACCCAATGTTACTGCAAACAACAGTTTAAGGCCCGGTGCACACCAAAACCCGATAGCAGATCCACAAAATGCTAGCAGATTTTGAAACGCTTTTTGTTATTTTTCTGTAGCGTTTCAGCTAGCATTTTGCGGTTTTGTGAAGCGTTTTTGGTGTAGTAGATTTCATATATTGTTACAGTAAAGTTGTTAATGAACAGCTTCTGTAACAAAAACGCCTACAAAACCGCTCTGAACTGCCGTTTTTCAGAGCGGTTTGCGTTTTTCCTATACTTAACATTGAGGCAGAAACGCATCCACAATCAAAAAAATGCCTCACCCCGGGAGTATGCGTTTCTGCAAAATGCCTCCTGCTCTGGTGTGACCCACCCCATTGAAATACATTGACCAAGCGTATCCGCAGCCACAAGCGGCTGCAGAAACGCTGAAAAAGCCGCTCGGTGTGCACCAGCCCTAAGGCCTAGTGCACACCAAAAACCGCTAGCAGATCCGCAAAATGCTAGCAGATTTTGAAACGCTTTTTCTTATTTTTCTGCAGCGTTTCAGCTAGCGTTTTGCGGTTTTGTGTAGCGGTTTTGGTATAGTAGATTTCATGTATTGTTACAGTAAAGCTGTTACTGAACAGCTACTGTAACAAAAAACGCCGGCAAACCGCTCTGAAGTGCCGTTTTTCAGAGCGGTTTGCGTTTTGCCTATAATTAACATTGAGGCAGAAACGCATCCGCAATCCAAAATCTGCAGCAGCCCGGGAGTATGCGTTTCTGCAAAACGCCTCCCGCTCTGGTGTGCACCAGCCCATTGAAATACATTAACCTAGCGGATCCGCACTCACAAGCAGATCGCAAACCGCAGCGGAAACGCTCCGGTGTGCACTAGGCCTCAGAGAGGGATAAAATCAGCAATGCAAGTATATTGCATTTTTAATGCCTACAGTTAAGAGATTTATACCATGCTTAGCAATTAATACATTAACACTTTAATATTTCTCCACTTTTGCTGGCATGTTCAGATATACTGAAGCTATACTTTTCTCTGGATCCTGTAAAGCAGATGATAGCATTTTGCTAAGTTTGTAATGGTGAGGAAACTTGGCAGAACATTTTCTTGCATTGGGATGTCACGATTCAACACATTTCAACAAAATTGTTAGATTTTCTTGCTTTTGAAAAAAAAAAGAAAGTATTTCCAGTATTAAAGTGGGTGTACTTTGTTAATGTGAGAACATTTAAAACTTTATGTTAAAATGTTAATAATGCCAAAAGCACACACAAAGTAATCAGTTATTTGCATGGTAGGTGAAAACATTGATTCAGCCTCTAGATATACTACATTGTGTATGTACAGAATTTATCACTGTGCTAGATTAAAAATGCAAGTATTACTTGCTAATGACATGCAGCCATTTTTAGTACGGTAATCAGATCTGGGCTTTCATCCATTTACAAGATCCCTGCTAAGAGATTGCACCCAGAGAGGGGTATACACCAGCCTTCAGGTCAGTCTGTTCCGAATTCCTATCTATTGCTGTATGTGTTCATTTGTGGAGGTTTTCATAGCAAAACAGCAAAGCAGGTACAGATGTAGCATTGGGGTGCTTCTCATATATCTGCACATGTGTGTATCTAATATTTCTAGCTTTCATAGACTTGTTGCAAAGAAGCGGAGGAAAGGGCTCCTTTTTGTTTAGTACTACTGCAGTCTAAATAACCCTCTTACTGTGCTCCTCCCACACAAATTAGAAACTTGTCTGAGCACATTGCCATCTCTTTATTAAACAACTATGTGGAATTTTAATGCAATTACTAGATTTCTCATTTAACCACTTTGAACTCTTGCACAGGACTGAAATAAACCTATAGAAATGCACCCTGTATGTATTTAGAGAGCTTAGCCTGTCTAATTCCCCCTCATCTGTGACTAAGCACAAGATGCAATTTGATCCCTCGGCTCTGTCAGCTGACTGCCACAGCAGAGGGTTCATTGGTAAACACAGGATGTTAAAGAAATGTTTTTTCTTTAAAGGTTATTATGGTGTTGCATATCTTTAAGAGTAGAGAGGAAGTTCTGAGTTCAGGTCCCCTTTAAGGTGGCCGCTAACAATACCATTTGCCAAACAATTCTTTACGAACGATTATTCTTACGAACAATTGGAAATTATTGTTTGGCATCATTAATGGACAAAAATCTCCTAACCAATCCGATCCGATGAATAAATTGATCCCCCAAAAAACCATTGACAAGCCTTGCTGGCAGCTCTCACATGTGCAGTAGCATAGACCCGATCGTGCTTGGCTTTTTCCACTGAAGCCTGAGCGGGTCTGTCCTTTTGTACAGCTGCAGTATGGCCACGGGCCTGTGAGCTTCAAAGGTCTCAGCGCTGGAAAGGCCTGTGGAAGATGCAGAGGCTTCCCTTTCTTGGTAAATATTGAAAATTGTTCAACTGCAAACCTTACAGGTTTCTTTAACCACTTAAGGACCAGGCCATTTTTACCTGATCTGTGCTGTGTGGGCTCTCCAGCCCACAGCACAGATCAGGATAGAGCCAGGTGACCAGACTTCACCCCTTTTTTCCCCACTAGGGGGATGTCTTGCTGGGGGGGTCTGATCGCTGCCGGCTATTTTCGCCTTGCGGGGGGGGGGCTCCTCAAAGCCCCCCTCCGCAGCGATTTTTGGCCTCCCTGTCCTTCCCTCCCTCCCCTCTTTCCCCTGGGCGGTGCAGGACGGAGATCCGTCCTGCGCCGCCTCTGACAGGCTTCAGCCTATCAGACTGCGGCGATCCCCGGCCAATCAGAGGCCGGGGGTCGCCGATCTCCTTTAGCAGCAGCGCCGTATGATGTAAACAGCGGGGATTTCTTCCCCGCGTGTTTACATTTCGCCTGCGAGCCGCGATCGGAGGCTCGCAGGCAGTTCACGGAGACACCCTCCGTGAACTGACATGGAAAGGCCGCTCGAACGAACGGACGTTTCCATGTAAAACCACTTAACACCTAGGTCTGCCGATCGGCTGACCGTGGTAGTTAAGTGGTTAAAGTGAACCTAAACCCTACTAAATAAAAAAAGTTTCACTTACCTGGGGGCTTCTACCAGCCCCCCGCAGCCGTCCTCAACAATAGTCCGTTCCCCCACTGCCATTTCAAGCCAGCTGTCCACTACGCATGTGTGGCCATGGCTGTGCACATCCTTGTACATGTTCACGGTGGTGAGAGCATCCTGCGCAGGCACAGTATGAGGTTCTCGGTTAATGCACTTGCGCAGGACGCTCTCGCCGTCTGAACGCAGACGAGGATGTGTGCAGTCAGGGCCACGCAGGTGCAGTGGATCACCAAACTGATCACTAAGTGGAGGCGGAGGAATGGTGGATCACTGAGGACCGGCGCGGGCACAGGACGGCTGCGGGGGGCTGGTAAAAGCTTCAGGTAAGTGAAACTCTTTATTTAGAATGGTTTAGGTTCACTTTAAAGAAAATGCATAGTCATTCTTTAACTTTTGGCTTATTGATAAGGTTTAGTAATACTAGTAAAAATGTTACTATTAACAGTTCAGAGGGTGTTATTAGCAGAAGAACTAACTAGGGGTGAGTAGAAGGCCCTATTTCATACAGCTTTGTTGTCTTTTCACAGCATCCTTCAGAAGCAAAATCAGTTTTTCTTGTATTTCTACATTGATTATAGGTCATGTACAGGCATTTTGTACCAGTAACGGTTAGCTTGAAAATTGCTCACAAGCATTTGAATATTTTTCCATTTAAATACCAGCAGTACCTCTTCCACACCATTTTTACATCTCTGTGATGCAGGTTAATTTGCCCAGTGATTTCCTGGTCTATCTAAACTGATTTAGTATTGTTTTTTCAGGACACATAGGGCTTTCTTTATTATGACTATCTATCTATTTGTCATAAATTAGCTAGCATCCCTGTGAAACCTTCCGGATGTTGTAATTAAGGCATCCAACGACATTTATTTATGTTTGCAGAAAAATATATCTCCTTTGAATGTCCAGTGTATATAAGCTGTGTGTTCTACATGTTGTACTTGTCAGTAATCAAGTCTGAGTAAGGATTTATGGCCGAAAGCTTACTCCTTTTCTTCTGGGCAGCACGGTGGCATAGTGGTTAGCACTCTCGCCTTGCAGTGCTGGGTCCCCAGGTCCAAATCCCAAGGGTCAACATCTGCAAGGAGTTTGTATTATTTCCCCGTGTCTGCATGAGTTTCCTCCAGGCACCCCGGTTTCCTCCCACACCCCAAAAACATACAGATAAGTTAATTTGCTTCCCCCTTAATTGGCCCAAGACTAGGATACATGCACTACACCATACAAACAGACATATGACCAGGTAGAGATTAGATTGTGAGCCCCTCTGAGGGACAGTTAGTGACAAGACAATATACTCTTTACAGTGCTGCGTAATATGTCAGCCCTATATAAATACTTAAAATAAATAAATAATAAATAAGTTAGCCAATAAATGGTATCATCCTGATTCAAAACGTCTTTCTTTTAGCATGACCAATAACTTAGTAATACTGCAGCTGGATTTTTATTGTGTGTTAAAAGAAAATAGGTTAAAAAGTTACTCTATCCATTCATCTACCTTGTAACTTTTAAATATACACGTACACAGTATATAATGTTGTAAGTCACATATAACATTTTGTCACTAGAGATGGCCCGAACGGTTCGCCAGCGAACTTCCTGTGGTTCGAGTTCGCCATCTAAGGCGAACTTTTCCAAAAGTTCGGTTCGCCCCCATAGTGCACCATTAGGGTCAACTTTGACCCTCTACATCACAGTCAGCAGGCACATTGTAGCCAATCAGGCTACACTCTCTCCTGGAGCCACTCCCCCCCTTATAAAAGGCAGGCCCCGCCAGCCTTTACACTCACTCGTGTGCCTGCATTAATTAGAGAAGGGACAGCTGCATCAGACTCTCTCATAGGGAAAAATTAGTTAGGCTCTTCTAGGCTTGTTAGCTTGCTCCTTGCTGATTCTTATTGCTAAAATATCACCCCACAACAGCTCTTTTGAGAGCTAATCTTGTTCTTGTGATCTATTTTTTTTTTCTTCCGTGTGTCCCACTGACACTTGTGTTGCATAGACAGCCTTGCTAATTCATACTGTGTGTGTGCCACTGTCAGCCAGGCCCAGCACATTCAGTGACTACCTGTGTGTGTGACAGGTGCACATTGTAATACCCAGTAATGCAGATACCTACCTGTTGCGTTCAGTGAACCCACCTCATCACTCCATATACCTACCTGTTGTGTTCAGTGAACCCACCTCATCACTTCATATACCTACCTGTTGTGTTCAGTGCACCCACCTCATCACTGCGCACCAGTCCAGCACGGCCGTCACTATGCAAACAGCTGTTTGCGATGCGTTACACAGTGAGTTTGGTGTGTCAGTGTGAAGCAGTACTCTAATTACACTCCCTGGTTGATGTATACACATGCAAGATGTTTTAAAGTACTTTAGGCCTGCAATTTAGCATGCAATCTGATTTCTGCCCTTAAAACGCTGCTTTGCGTCAAATCCAGATTTTTCCCCGGGACTTTTGGCATGTAGCCCATTCCGCCATGCCCCCTCCAGGTGTTTTCCATCACTTTTGTGGTCAGCATAATTTTTTCTAGTTTTCAAAGTTCGCCTCCCCATTGAAGTCTATTGCGGTCCGCGAAAGTTCGTGTAACCCGAACCTTTCGCGGAAGTTCGCGAACCCAGTTTGCGAACCGAAAATCGGAGGTTCGGGCCATCTCTATTTGTCACAATCTCAGAAACATTTTTCCTGACATTAATCCTTTCCCTTATAATATCATGACATTAACCTGACTTTCAACCTGACCTCTACAATAGTTCTGTCCTAACTATAACAATAACTGAAAACCTCACCTATCCACAAGTTGATCTGATGTTCTGAAAGAAGACCCACCAGGCATCACAACACCCTGGACCACTGCTACACGGTCCACAAGGATGCTTACAAGGCCACCCAGGGCGCCCCCTTGGGGAACTGTGACCACAACCTAATCCATCTGATCCCCACCTACAAGAGGCTCCTTGAGACTGCTAAGCCCACTGTCAGGACTGTCAAACAGTGGACTGAAGAGGCCAAACTGGAGCTACAGGCATGCTTTGACTGCACCGACTGGTCATCCCTGGAGGCACCCACCCTTGATGAATGGTCAGAGAATGTCACCTCTTACATAAGCTTTTGCGAAGAAATGTGCATCCCTTCCAAGAACTTCAAGGTCTTCCCCAATAACAAGCCTTGGTTCAATAACAAGCTTCGAAAATGCAAGGAGCAGGCGCACAAGTTCGGGTCCCCAGAAGAGTTCAGGGAGGCCAGGTACGCCCTGAAACGGTAACTGCGAGCCATAAAGAGAGCCTATACTAAGGGAGGTATGGCAAGGCCTCAGAGCGGTTACTAACTTCAAACCCCCTCCCCAACTGGTGACCCCGAACACTCAACTGGCCGAGGAACTCATTGAGTTCTACTGCAGGTTCGAGGAACAGCCCAAGCAGCTCAAAGCCCCAGGGTCGATGATGACAGCGGCTCCCTCCGCACTGAGAGATCGAGATATTGCTGCACCTGTTGCAGTCCAGGAAGAAGAAGTTCTCAGGCTACTTCGCAAGCTCAACCCCTGGAAAGCTTCAGGCCTGGATGGTGTTTCATCAAACTGCCTAAGGACCTGTGCGGATCAGTTGGCCCCGGTGCTCACCACTCTGTTCAGGAAGTCACTAGCGGGAGGCTCAGTCGCCTCCTGTCTCAAGAGGTCCACAATCATACCAGTTCCCAAAAAGCCAGGCAGCACAGACCTCAACAACTTCCGCCCCGTTGCTTTAACACCTACCATCATGAAGATCCTAGAACGGCTAGTCTTTGCTCACCTCAAATACACCACCGATGCACTGCTAGACTCACTCCAATTCGCATACAGGGCCAACAGGTCCATAGAGGATGCCATAAACATCAGCCTGGCGTACATCATGGAGCACCTCGACAGGTGATTCATATGCCAGAATCCTGTTCCTGGACTTTAGCTCGGCCTTCAACACGATCTGCCCAGACACCCTGGTCGACAACCTAGCGAAACTTGGTGTTGACCCCACGCTTGTCCTCAACACAACAAAGGCTGTTGAGCTGATTTCTAATTTCAGGAAAAACCCTCCCACTCCCCTTCCAGTCTACATAGGCGAGACTAAAGTCTCCAGGGTATCATCAGTCCGGTTCCTTGGTACAACCTTATCCACTGACCTAAGATGGGGGCAGAACACCATCAAAATTCAGAAGAAAGCACAGCAGAGGCTATTTTTCCTGCGCCAACTTAAAAAATTCAGCATGCCTCGGGAGCTGCTGACCAGCTCCTACACCGCGACTATGGAGTCTGTACTTTGCTCCTCAGTCATCGTCTGGTATGCTGGCGCAACGGCTAACGACAGGTATAAACTGCAAAGAATCATTAGTGAGGCAGAAAAGATCATCGGATCGCTTTTGCCACCTCTCGATCTCCCCCACACTGCTAGGATGAGGAAGAGGGCCATCAGGATCTCCTGTGACCCCTCCCACCCTGGCAGCCGCTTCTTTGAGCACCTCCCAACCGTCCAGTGCTTCCGAACTATCCCATCCAAGACCACCAGGCGCAGGAACTCTTTTTTTCACCCAGGCAGTTCTACTGCTCAACAACACCGACCCCTGACCTCCCAGTCTGCAATCAGCTTGCTTGCCTAGGGTGCTCTCTGTCTTTTTGTTCTGCATCCCTAACACACACTACCACAAAGATGTTATTGCACTGTTAATGTTGCTAGTATGTGTAACTACAGCCGTAAATGTATTGTTTTTATTGTCAGTATGTGTAATTGTAGCCGTATATGTAACATGTACAACTGTTGTTATGTACTTTGCCTAAGCCATGTGTACCACAAGCAATTCTGAGTACGGCACCACCGTACTTGGCGAATAAAATCCTTCTTGATTCTTGAAGACCTCCATGCAAAAGCTAAACATCCCTCAGCGCTGCTGTAATGCAAAGTTATATTTACCTCCGGTGTCTTGTCCCACAAAGCCGCCCCGAAGTCCCTGCATCACTCCACTTCCACCGCTTGGTCCCGCCTCCTGCCTTTACAACAGTAAATAGCTTGTCGTTTTTTCTCGGAGGAGAGAGGGGAGGCGGGGCCAAGCAATGGAAGTGGAGTGATGCAGGGACTCTTCGGGGCGGCTTCGTGGGACAAGACTCCGGAGGTAAATATAACTTTGCATTACAGCAGCGCTGAGGGAGGTTTAGTTTTTGCATGGAGGTCCTCTTTAACCCCTCAAATAGTCATATCCCATGGTCTTACCAGACCCAATAAAAATATTCTCTATCTCAGCTTCTGATTCTAACTAAAGTGCAAAGGACATGAAGGCTGCCATATTTATTCTCTATTAAACAATACCAGTTGCCTGGCAGCCCTGCTGATCTATTTGGCTGCAGTAGTGTCTGAATAACACCAGAAACAAGCATGCAGCTAATATTGACAGATCTGACAATAATGTCAGAAACACCTGATCTGCATATGCTTATTCAGGGTCTGTGGCTATAAGTATTAGATGCAGAGGATAACCAGGATAGCCAGGCAACTGATATTGCTTGAAAGGAAATAAATGTGGCAGTCTCCCTAGCCCTCTTGCTACAATTTTCTTTTTTTCTTTTTTTTTTCTTTTTTTTTTGAACAATACATTTTTATGGAATTTTGAGCATAAATAGTCAGAAAAAAAAAACTGAAATAACCACTTCTATCAATAAAGATTAAGGAGTTTTGAACCATTTTTTTAACCAGACTACAGTTTTCCTTTAAAGTCTTCTGCGAAGAAAAGTTTGAATCATTCATTTCAGACTATTACCCCATCACTTATCCTTAGTAAATCATTTAGACATTGTACTGTCCATGGTGCTGAAGTGTAAAGGTACCAACAAATTATATATATTTTTTGTACAATCTTACCAAATCTATGTAGCAGAAGGGTAAACTGAGTGAATACGCTTTGAATGGATATTTTAGGTAGTCTCTCTTATCACATAGAAATGGTAAGATTGGACAAAAAAATATATCATTAGTTGCCATTTTAAGAATGACTGGTGCCAATCACATAAAAAGTAGCTAGACATCTAGAGGCATTTTTGCATTTCCATATTACTGTGCAAAAGATATCTAAAAGAAGTTTAGTACAAAGTTTTGGCTCAGTACCAACTTTCTACTTTACGTGAAATATGCATATAATTCTATGTTGTGTGACAAAGTCGATACCTAGGAGGTAATCGATTTGTCCCAGGTTGTGTTGGATCGGAGGTACATTCCACCTGGGATCAGACGCTACATCCAGTAGCAGCTCCGGAATAAAAGGTTTTGGCTGTCTGTCACATGGACAGAGGTTAAAAAACCTTACTTGGGTCCGGAGCTGACCAGATGCAGAGTGGGTGGGCGCATCTGGTCGCCAGATCCTGGGTGGATCGATTGCTCTGTGTATGTGGGCTTCTGCTGGAGTCAGGCTCACGCAGGGTTAACAGAGCAGCTTTGAAAGGCTGGAGTAGGAGGAGAGAGAGGGTGTGACCAGCAAGGTCTGACAGTCTGCTGAGTAAAGACTTCACGTTTAATTTCAGGAAGCTGGTTTTGCTCTGGAGAGAGAGGGCAGGCTGCACGTGGAGTTTGGTTTATTCCTGACATTGAAAGCTGAATGTAAGCTGGTGGCCAGGACTGGCCTTTTTGTTTTACGTTTTGAACTGTACTTTACAAACTGCCACAAGACTGCGGTTTAAGAAGCCTGCTGTCAAATAAACTTGTTTGTTTTGGAAACTACACCTGTCTGTGCTGCTATCTCCCGCTGATCCCTCACAGTTGATGCAGAATTATGCAAATGTTACTGTAAATGTATGCAGTTTAATAAAAGACCAATGAAATGCTTTCATTTCAAGATTTGATCAGTCTATTTTACAATAGATTTTCATAATAATGAGCATAATTCTGTATCATAATAATTAGCAGAATTCTCAATCATCTCAAGTCTTTTTGGACCTCAGTGACACCCCCACTGGCTAATGTGGACTTTGGTACATGAAGATTTGGGCAAGATATTTAACCTCTTGACGACCAGCTAACGCCGATTGGCGTAAACTGGTCGTCTGCGGATTTCCATGCCATGTCAGTTCACGGAGGGTGTCTCCGTGAACAGCCGGAGAGCCGCCGACCGCGGCTCGCCGGCAAAATGTAAACAGGCGGGGAAGAAATCCCCGCTGTTTACATCATACGGCGCTGCTGCGCAGCAGCGCCGTAAGGCAGATCGGCGATCCCCGGCCTCTGATTGGCCGGGGATCGCCGGCATATGATAGGCTGAAGCCTATCCTTCAATGCGCAGGACGGAAATCCGTCCTGCGCAGCTCACAGGGGGAGGGAGAGGGAGGCAGCGGCGAGACGGCGGAGAACGCTGCGGAGGGGGGCTTTGAAGAGCCCCCCCGCTAAGCAAATGCAGCCGGCAGCGATCAGACCCCCCCAGCAGGACATCCCCCTAGTGGGGAAAAAAGGGGGGTAGTCTGATCGCCCTGCTGCACTCCTGCTCGGTGCTGCGGGCTGTAGAGCCCACGCAGCACCGATCATTGAAAAATCCCCTGGTCGGCAAGTGGTTAATAAGCACAATACAAACATAAATGGCATTAAAAAAAATAGCTGGCAGTATAGGGTTTAACACAGCTTTTATTACAGTACTATGAATAACAAAACAACTTCTGCAGCCATTCTATCATGACTAATTCTGGCCAATGCCGAGTGACCTAAACATTGCCTCTCTACACTCAGGAGTAGTTATTCATGGATGCATGAAGGGGTGGAGTCACAAAACTTTTTCCATGATTTTTCGCACCTCATCTGTTTTTTTTTACCGTACATAACAGCACCTCTTCTGTTTTTTACCATACATTTATATAAGACCTTTTAGGCTGCTTTCACAGTGGGACATTACAGGCGCACGTTAGAGCAGCCTGTAACGCAGCCCACCGCACAGTAATGAAAAATCAATGGGCTGTTCACAGTGCCCACGTTGCGTTACATTGTAACGCAAGACGTCAAGACAACATACTGCATGCAGTACTTTATAGGCGGCTAAGCCGCGTTAGACTGCTTGCACATGCTCAGTAATGTTGGGGAGGGGGGGAGAGCGGCCAGGCACATGGCTAATTAATATTCACTGCACTTTGTGACGTGTGCAGTGTTTACTTCCTGGAGCGGCCGCTCTGTGCGGCGATTGGCTGGCGGGACCACGTGATGCCACATGTGTCCAAGAGTACGCAACACGGCATCACGGACGCCAGAGTGAGCTGCACAACGTGGCTCGCTCTGACGTCCACATCCAACACCACCAGGCGTTGCGTTAGGGGCACGTTATGCGACCATAACGTCCCCTAAAACGCAACGTCCTGGTGGGAATGTAGCCTTAGGCACCTAACAAGTAAAAAAGTACTAAAAAATAAAACAAGGAAAGAAAATCAAAGTTAAATCAATCAGAAACAAACTTTAAATGTAATCCTTGGAAAACAGCCAGACAGGACTGGATGGAATCAAGCATTGAGAACACAAATTAATTTAGATGATCTGAGTGAAAGGGTCAAGGTGTAAAATAACATTTAATTACAATATTCAGCTTAGTCCCTTACAACTAAACATTTTGGTCGTTTTTGCTTTTAATGGCTGTTTATGAAGGCAATTTATTAGTTTAGCTCTAGTTTCCAATTAGCCACTCGCAAGCTCATTTGTATGAGTGCCACGGTCCTCCCTTCCTGCAACTAATAAGCATTGTGAGCACTAAGTACAAACCTATATCTTGCTAATTAAAAGTCCTCCCCTCTCCAAGCCTTGCTGCAAGGTCACATTACACCAGGGAAGGAGTGTTCTTGTGATTTTTGCTGAATAAGTGATGTTATTATTCTGCTCATATTTCTCCAAGTGTTCAGAAAGCAGTCAACATAATACATTAATACAGCGATGCAGAAGAGAGAAATGACTGCTCAGATAAGATGTTCTCCCATTTTATGCAGAGAATAAAATAGCAATCAATCTTTGTTTTTACTTTTATTAACACACAGGTACGTTGGTAAGCTGAATCTGAAGAATATATATGTATTTTAGCTACTTAAAATTACTGGAAAATGTTCTGGATGCGAGTCTAACCCTCCCATTGTTGTGGGCTCTGTATTGTTGCATCTGATTTTCCTCAGCGGGTCCCATGCCACGAGCCACAAGGGTTGTATTATTCCATGGGCATGTGCTCACTTATAGTGTATTTTTATTCATGCTCATAATTACCGGTAAACCTTTCCACTGGAAAACCTGAACAAAGGAGCAACTGAGGGAAGTCTGAGTGTGAATAAAATAAACATACCATTATTGGTATTTGAGGAAAAAAAACTCTGGTCATCACTGAAAAACCTATAGTCAGATAATTACAGGAGCCCCTCCTTAGAATAAAATATTTTCTTTTTCTGCAAGACCAGTTGGCTTTTGTCCATCTTAATACAACATGGCTTCTTTTTCTTGTATTTGAGAATCTAGTTTAAATTCTGAACATTCAATCGTAAACTACACAAGTGGTGTAATTAGAAAAAGTACTTCATCTCTCCATATGAAAGGTAATTCTTAATATAATCTTTAGATTTTTATGGTGCTGAGTTTGACATGTCCAAAGGTCCTCTTACCATTCCAGCATTGGCTTCTGACTGGTGCATGAAGCCCAGCTGTCATTAGACAGTTGTGTGTAGTGGCGTCAGATGGGCAATAGCACATGGAGTCCGGCTATTGAAATCTACACCCAAGTAGAGAGAAGAGATTGCAAAAATGGCATAGATTTCAATTAGCTGCATCTAGAATGATTTAAACAACATCAGGCCACAAGAATTGATGCCCAAGTGAGCAAGCCTAAGCCTCATGCAAACATATGCTCCTTCTCATTTGCTTAGCATGATGGACTGGTCTGTGCTTCCTTCCTCTGTACGAGACCACCAGAAAAATTTAGATATTACACAAAAAAAGAAAAAAAATAGGTTTGAATGATTTCGAGTTTCTACGAGAGCTACAAGTACTAATCTAGTTAGACATGTACAGTAACTAGATTGTGATACCTTTCATGTTTTCCTATTTAAAGAAGTAGAATGTGTCATGTCAAGTTAAAGAACCACTATCACGAAAATTGTAAAATAAAAAATAAAAAAAATTAAAATACATGTTAACACATACAACTACGAAGTATGTTTCTACCAAAGTAAAATGAGCCATACATTACTTTTCTCCTATGTTGCAGCCACTTACAGTAGGTAGTTGAAATCTGACAGAACGACAGGTTTTGGATTAGACCATCTAGTCATGGGGGATTCTCAAGGGTTTGTTTACAGTAGTTTCAAAAGCACTTAGTGAATGGCAGTTGTTCTGTCCAACTGCCAAAAAAGTGTGCAGCGAGCAGGGAGGCTGGCCGACATCACTCTATAAATAATTTTTAACAAAATTATAATAATAATAATAATAGCCTTGCTGCGAATCCCCCATAAAGAGATGGACTAGTTCAAAACCTGTTGGTTCTGTCAGATACTATTACCTACTGTAAGTGGCTGATACATAGGAGAAAAGTAATTTATGGCTCATTTTACTCTGGAAGAAACATACTTCCTATTTGCATATGTTTACATACATTTTAACTTTTACAATTTTTCATTACAGTGGTCCTTTAAGTTATATTGGATCTAGACCTGGAACTTTCTACCTGCTGCTAAGTGCATAGCCTGTTTACAGGAGCTCAAAACCCCTGAGTAGGTGTTGTGATCACATTTTCTATAGGGAAGGGGTTAAGAAAGTTCCATTTGATACATTTTTTTAGCACAAAAAATGTGCTGAAAATTCACCCCCTCGGCCTATATGCGAGTCACCAACTTGCTGAGCCTGTGTCTGTGGTGACTGGTGTGCAGACTGACCTGTTCCTGCCTGGAGGAGATTGACTCTGCAGAGCGGCTGATTGGAGGATGACTTCTGCTGAGCGGGGCTTGCAGGCTGTGCAGTGGATGGCTGGAGCGCACTGTGGACCCAGAGCATGCCTGTACTTCTGTGCACTGCAGTGGATGGCTGAAGGGGAACGCACAGAGAACAGCTGATTAGCAGTGGTTGGATGCCGGGGTGAGAGCAGAGCAGGAGATGGATGGCCAGAATCACAGCAAGAGCGCTCCTCCATGCACATAATCTCGCTGCTGCTTCCTGCTGTGTCTGCAGCTTGTGAGCTGATTGGCTATTTACCCCTGTCCACACAGCCAGCCAATGTGAGAAAGCACAGCACTTCCAGCACGTCATTTGAAATGGCAGAAGGCATCCTAGGGCTGCATTCCGGTCTGTTGTCTGCAGCTTTCCTCCCCATGTCTCTCCAGTGCCGAGTTCTCCGTCCCAGCCTCCTGCCTATTGATGAAGCCAGACGGGACAGGGACAATGGGTAGACAACAGCAGACATACACTCTTCTGGGTAAGCCGACACCTCCTCACCTCTCCTCTTCATTTATCTCTTCAGCCTTGCACTGGCCAGTCTTGTTTACATTTGCCTGGCCAGTCTTGTTTACATTAGCTCTACATTTCTCTGCAGCTTGGATGTAAACCTTTCACTGCTGGTTTCAGCTGATTTAGCTTGCCTTGCAGAACTGGAACTTTGTGGGTAACTATCAAGCATATATGCACATGTCATGCATTTATGTACATTGATATTTATCTGAGACAAGCTTATGTGCTTTGGGTCCAACTGGAGAAAGGCTCTTTATAAATGTTTTGTTTGTTTTTAATCTCAAAAGCACTGAGCACATCACTTTAAGTAAACATAATGTGACCTCAGGAACTGCTTCATTTCATACCCTCGGCTTATAGACGAGTCAATCATTTTCCCCTGATTTCTGAGGCAATTGTTGGGTGGGGGGGGGGGGGGGGGGGTCGGCTAACACGTGAGTCGGCTTATACACGAGTATATACGGTAACTACTAGTAAATGGTACCCCTGGCTGTCACCACTAGGAGGAGGAGAAGTAAGGTGGTATCTGTAAGGGGTGCTCCATAATTCTTTTGCTGGGGGAACCAAGATTTGCAGTTACTCCTCTGATTTGTAGTCACTTTTGTTAAGGTTAAAAGGTAAATTGAGGAAAGGTAAAGGTAAATTGAGGAAAGAACAATTTATAGTTTCCTGAAAACTTTTATTTTACATACTAAAGCTTTAGCAATGACATCACAGATATCTCTAAGCAAAACTGTGGTAACTGTCTCAAAGACACTGCCCTTTTCCACACATAATGAAGTGAGTGCAGATATTTGAAACCGCAGATGTTACCTAATTTTTGGTATACTCATGCCAAATCCACATTTCATTGTTTGGATATGGTGGACATACTGATAAACTGTACGAGAGAAATATGGATAAAGTTCTCTGCACTGATTTTTAGCCTAATAAACTTTTTTTTATTTTAGTTACCCTACCAGATACATGGTGGGCCAAAAAACTTACTTGAAAGTGTCTTACTGTTGCTTGTTGCATTCAGGGCTTCTAAAAGTTATTTGTGGCAGCTCAAAACTTCACCAGGTCATGAACGAGCGTATTTGAATTGGGAACAAATGGTCTATTAAGCCCGATGTGGGATTCACATTTCTTACTGTGGCCCATAGCTCATACAAATATATATATGTAGCTTACAATGTATCGATTTCTGCATATAAAAACGTCTGTATAGCTTCTAACTAGAAAATTGTCGGCTTCAATTGCTGGTTTCACCTGGGTAATGGTTGAGCAAGATGAGAATCCCTTAGGTGAAGAGTAATTCACCTAAGCTTGGCTAGTAGCTGCTGGGTGATCTTAGAGTAAGGCCCTGTGTTGTGGAGCTGTCTTACAACACCACTGATACCTTGATCCAATGTTGAGCTGTCAAATGTTCTATCACCACCACTACACTGCCGCACACCCTGACACTCTCCCAACATCCGCTGCTACTGGGCACCCTGACACTCCCCCGATGTCTGCCACATATACCACTATAGTGTTAGGCATCCCGGCACTCTCCTGATATACGCTGCCATTTCAGTGCTGATAACCCCAACACTTTGCCAATGCTAAACGTGTCTCTTCCAGACCCACAACTCACTCTGGGTACACCAACATTCTCCCGGTGTCAACCACATCTCTTACAGCCCCAGCTCCTAACCAACGTTACACTACCAGGCAGCCCAAAACTCTCCCAATGTGGACAGAACCTCTGCCAGACCTACCACTCACTGCCGCTACAGCGTTGTGCACTTCATCAACATCTTCCGTATCTATGCCAGGCTACCATGGCACTGTCACTCCCCACCGCAGCAGCTTTGAAACTTCAGGAGCACTGGTGAATGTTGGTAGAGTGTAAAGGTGCCCGGCACTGTAGCAGAGGCAAGAGGTGGGTCTGGCAGAGGTGTGGCAGTTGTTTGAGTGCCCTGTTCTGTAGCAGCTGTGAGTGAAGGGTCCGGCAGTTGTGCTGGTGGTAGTGGTTCCTCAAGCAAGATGGCTGATAAAATAAAGAAGAAGACAGAATAATAAAGAATAAAGAAGCATACAGAAGATGATTTCAGAAGAACAAAGTACACAGATGATTTTTTTTAAATAGATAAAGTTGTTTTTTTTACTTTACCACAAATAAGTAAAGGATCAAAAGTGACCCTCTACACCCATTTACTGGGAAGGAGACAGACATCTGGATGACTGTAATTCCCCCCTCCCATGACCTATCCCCACATGTGTGGTGGGCTATTTACTCCCACCTCCTTCTGGGCACTGGAGATCGGTATGACTTCCATTTCCTTGGAAAGGATTTTAAAAAAAAAGCATAAACATGGCTTTTAAACACATTCTCCCCATGCAGGCTGATATGACCTGCATGGGGCTTCGCCATACTAACCTATACCAGCCAACATGGTACATGTTATGGAGGGCTCTGTTACAGAGGAGCTAATGCATGCAGGTATGGATAAACCTTTTTTTTTTCATGATATGGACAGGGCTCTGTAGGAGAGGGGAAGACCTTGCATGTGCCATATGCAGTCTTCAGTTCACACTCCTCTCACCTGGTTTGGTTTGAAACATGTAGGGAAACTGACAAGGCCACTTTAAATGCAATTACTGCTGTACAAACACAGTTTAAAAAGCACATACACATCAAGCACTGGTTAATGAAGTGCCATACAATAATGCAAAGCCATATGGCTTATGAAAGTGATAAACACGTACCTGAGTAGTCCCCATTATGTCTGAGCCTGATGCACGATGCAGACATTCGCAGGCAGCGGTGGAGGGAGAATGTGTGCTTACAATCCAGCCTTAAGATACTGATAGAACCTAGGACAGGAATGAAGAGAAATTAAGAAATATGAATAAATCATACAAATTATGATAAACTGAAAATGAAGCGATTAGCAACATGATATTTGACCTGAAAATAACATCAGTAACAAATGTGTCCAAGGTTATCATACTTTTTCTTGGAATTTAGGAGTCCAGTTTAGAATTATAAGCACTGCAAAGTGTTATTGCCAAAAATACAGCTGATAGGAGTAAATGTTGAATTTTTACACAAATCTGTATTGGTTTGCCATATACTCAGTCTCATGTGGCACACATGTACCTGAAGACTGGAGTCCTCTGAGGCAACAGTTGGCGCTAAACAGCAGGAGGTCCAGAAGAGGGTCTAATAACTGGTAGAATTAGAGGTCTGAGGAGGAGGACTGGTGTCTGGTCCATATGCTGAGAGGAGGGGGAAGAGCCAGGCATAAAAACCATGGCAAAGGCTGCTTTGGGAGCCTCAGTAGCAGCCAGACTGGTCTTTGCATCAATCTGTACAGTTACTTTTGTGAAAATGGTTTCACAAGAAACGTTTTTTAAAAGGATATCTTATGAGGTCTTTACAACTTGCCTGACTTTCTACTACCCTCTTGCCGTAAACCTAGATCTCCACACTATGTTTTTCCTCTGTGATGGGGTAGCTTACCAACTGTTAGGTTCATTTAGGTAAACTAGCCAATGGTGCATTTGAAGATAAACAGGCTTAATTTTTGTATAATAATACTAACTTGGGGAATTCCACTGATAAAAACTTTCATCTTTCCACTGAGCCTCTGGCCCTGCCCAATGCATTCTTTTTTTTTTTTTTTTTTTTTTTTTTTTAACAAATGGCAACTAAACATTTTATTTGCTGCAATCATGACCATAGTCTACATGTTAGAATTACTTCTGTAGATTAATATATTTAGATAGAACTACAAGATCCTTAAAAGTGCAAATTGTGGTGCACCGCAGTGTATGCATAGTTCTTCTGCACACTTTTATGAGAAACAGGTGATACTTGGGGGATTGAATCATTGGGGTGGAGAATATACCAGAGAATTAGAGGTGAAATGTAGCAGAAAGAAAAACTTGGCAGACATTGGGTCTTGGAACCCTAAGGGTTCTTTCACATTATGTCTGTTGCATAGCAACAGACAATAACAATGTATTGCAATGTGCAATGATAGTCCTATGGGGCTTTCACATTGAATGCAGTGCGGCAGGTTCCAACACAGTAATGCACAGCAACACATACATTTACAATGGGAGAGAGGCATACTTTCATTGCACTGTATGCCTCAATGTATGGTCGCATCGTGCAGTCTGACTTTTCAGCCATGTTGCCCTGCGATATGATCCCAGTGCAATGCACTCCGTCTGATAGGGCCCCAATACTCAGAGATCTCAGTACAGAGATCAATGTTAACTGCTTTATTTTTTTTAACATAATTTTTATTTTCAATTTTACAAAAACTTTGCAACATTTTATCCATGCAGTATTATAAGCTTTTCTTATAAAGGTTACCTTGACAGTCTATGTGTTCATATAACAAAATACTGAATTTCAAGCGGTAACATGGACAAAACTCTTCTCTATTTTTAAACAGCTTATTTCCAACTTTAAGAGTGGGGAATCACTTCTTCCGTTAGGTGTTACCTGTGCAAAGAGTGTCCTCCAAACCTAGTAGTGATTGCCCTTCTATCCTCCCTCCTCCCCCCCCCATGCCCCCCTTCCCCCCCCCCCCCCCCCGGATCACGGGTTATTGGACTATGCTCGGTATTGCCTAAGATTGATGTTTGTACCGAAGGTACCTACCGTGCTATACGGCAGGTTCAGATGGAATTCAACGCATATTTGTTAGCACTGTTTCCTCGATCATCTGTATCTGGTTGAGTCTCTGGAACCAGTCTTTTATGGTGGGGATATAGTGGGATTTCCAATGTAAGGGAATTAACCCTTTAGCTGCGTCTAGCATATGAGGGACCACCGTTTTCTTGTACGATTTGCTTTTTGATAGGTGTAGAAGGACTACCCACGGATTATCTTCAATCTTACGACATGTTATTTTTTCAATTATCTGAAGCACCTCGTCCCAGTAGTTCACCAATTTGGGGCAGTTCCAAAGCAGGTGTAGCAGAGTACCCCTGTTGCCACATCCCCTCCAACATTCATCACTTCTTGTTCTATCCATAATCGCCAACCTATCTGGTGTCATGTACCACCTGGTTAAAAGTTTATAATTGCTTTCCTGTGTACGCGTACTGATTGAGGAAGAGTGAATATTGTCTAGGAGAAAAGGCATCTGTATGGGATCAAGGGGGATTCCTACTTCTCTTTCCCATGCTCTCAGAAATACTAGCGGGGAGCTGCTAATCTGTTCCAAGAGCATCTGATACAGTTTTGAGATTGAGTGATCTATTTTATCATGTTTAATGAATAACCCAACCCACTCAGAGATTTTTTCTTCAACATTGAAGCCCAATGAGTGATCCACACACCACGCCCCCACTTGTCTAAGTCTCCAGAAATCAAAGGGGAATTGTCCATAGTCTTCACGTAATTGTGACAGTGTTTTCAATCGGCGTTGAAGCCATAGGTGTCCTAAGCACAGTTTATCTCCTCCTCCCCAGGACCCAAAGAATCTCCTCTCCAAGCCTGGTGCAAAAAGCGGATAGCCGTCAATGGGGACATTAATGAGATTCCAGGGAACCATCTATGCTTTTGGTTTATGCTGTCTATAATTTTAAGGGTATTATATATCCAATCTGGGCACATGTCTAATAAACCTCTTTTTGCTTTCGGAACCCATTGGGCTGTAGCCAAATCTCTTCCCCCTAAGGTTTTCTCCAATCTTACCCAGCTTTTCGTATCGTCCCCAAATTTCCAGTCCAGGGCTCTATTCAACGCTACTGCCTGGTAATATGTTTTGATGTCGGGGAGACCCAGACCTCCTCTCTCTTTCCTTTTGATAAGGATACTGTAGGCTAGTCTGGGGTGTTTACCCTTCCATACGAATTTAATAAATCGCGACCTAATTTTAGAGAAAAATTCTTTGGGGAGGGGTATGGGTATCATTGACATGAAGAAGAGAACTCTTGGTAGCACGTTCATTTTCAGAATGTTCTTTCGCCCAAACCAGGTAAAACTATCCCTATCCCAATTCCCCAAGTCCTTCTTCAGAGCCTCAAGTAAAGGTAAGAAGTTAAGTTTATACAGTGCTTTAAGATCTGAAGGCAGTTTAATCCCTAAGTAACGTATTGCTTCCTGTTTATACGGAAATGGGTAGTTCTCAGTGATTAATTTAACTTCCCCTGGGTCTATGTTAATTGCTAGAAATTCTTATTTGGACATGTTTATTTTAAAATTAGAAATGAGACTATATTCTTTTAAGATTTTGAGGAGATTTGGGAGCGTGGTGTGCGGGTCCCTCACGTAAAAAAGGATGTCGTCTGCAAATGCTGACAATTTATATTGTTGAGAACCTATCTCTACACCCTTGACCTCCCGACTCCCTCTGATTTCTCTGAGTACTGGTTCCAGAGATAGCACGAACAATAGAGGAGACAGGGGGCAACCCTGCCTGGTGCCGTTGCTTATTGTGAAACTCTCTGACAATATTCCATTCACACGGACCCTAGCGTTAGGTTTTGAACATAAGGCCATTATCCAGTTTTGCATATTCGGTTTCAAGCCAATGTGTTGTAAGATTACCCTTAGCAAGGTCCAGCTCACCCTCTCAAACGCTTTTTCCGCGTCAGTAGACAGTATCATCAAGGCTGAGCTGGACCTCTGTGCCCAATGGATCACATTTAAGGCCTTACTCGCATTGTTTCTGGCCTCTCTTCCTTGTATAAAGCCTGTCTGATCAAAATCTACTAGCTTAGGAAGTACGTCTTTTAACCTATTTGCAAGTATCTTAGAGAAAATTTTTACATCTAAATTGATGAGCGAGATCTGTCTATAGCTTTGGCACCAGGCAGGGTCCTTCCCCTCCTTAGGAAGCACTATAATATGTGCCTCTAGGCTTTGTGACTGATAGTTATCTCCATTCGCCAGTTTGTTAAAAAAAAGTGAGCATAGGGTTCATAAGGGTGTGGAGAAACGTTTTGAAATATCTTTTAGTGAGACCGTCTGGTCCCGGGCTTTTACCATTAGGCATATTTTTGATTACTTCCCCAATTTCTTCCACCAGGATGGGTGCATCTAGCGCTTCAGAATCATCTAACGACAGTGTGGGCATGGCTACCATGTGTAAGTATTCTTTTACTTTTTGCGTGAGGATTGATTGTGCCTGGGGTGTCTTCTGTGGCTCTATATTGTATAGTGAGGAGTAGTATTTTTAAAAAATCTCTGCTATTTTCTGTGAATGATTTACCATTTGTCCCTGGGCATTTTTTATTTGACTTACAAATGCTCTTTCTCGTTTTGCTGCCATGGCTCTAGACCAGGGGTCTCAAACTCAATTTACCTGGGGGCCGCAGGAGGCAAAGTCAGGATGAGGCTGGGCGGCATAAGGGATTTCACAAAAAAAGTCCTCAAATGTCATTATTAACAGTTTTAATTATTTCTTCTGAACATGAAGTGTCCTACCTTATAGTTCGCTTCAGTGCTCCCATTACAAGTAATCTGCCCTGTCCCCGCCACAAAACAAGGGCTGCAGAGCCTCCAAATTGCCTGGGGGGGTAATCCGCCGGCATTTCCTGGAAGGGGCAGAGCTTTCATCTTCAGCTCTGCCCCTCCTGACGTCAATCGCGGCGGATCGCCGCCTCTGCCCGCCCCTCTCACTTTTCCTTCACAGAGAGGGGCGGGGAGAGGCAGCGATCCGTTGACGTCAGGAGGGGCAGTGCTACAGCTGGAAGCTCTGCCCCTCAGCGCAGTTGTGGATGTTTGCCCGTGGGATTTGGGGGCTCTGCAACCCTCGTTTAGCGGCGGGGATGCGGCAGATTACTTGGGAGCACTGAAGCGAACTAGAAGGTAAAATAGTTCACTTCCGTGTCTCTTTTTCTTTTGCCCGTGCGGGCCACAAAATATTGTACCGAGGGCCGCAAATGGCCCGCGGGCCACGAGTTTGAGACCCCTGCTCTAGACAGAGTCTTCCCTGTTTTATTACCATACTCATATGTCTTAGCTATCCAACGTCTCTGTTGTCTCTGTACCCTCTGATTCATTAACTCTAACAGCTTATTTCTTTCTATTTTTAATGCCCGCAGTCCCTCCCTGGTTTGGTTTCTCTTATGCATCTCCTCCATGTTGGTTATTGAGTCAATGAGTCTTTGGTATAATGTGTTATATTCTCTTTTTTTTTTGTGAACCTAAAATAATTTTTTAGGGTTTTTTGCAATGATTTTATTGTCTCCTCATCGTCCAAAAGTGACTCATTCAAACGCCAGTGCCATTGTTTTTTAGGAATATCCTTTAAGGCTAACTCAAACCACACCGCTGCATGGTCAGATATAGTTTGACATTCCATCCCCGCTTTTAGTACCGCCTCTAGAAAATATTCATCTATATAACATCGATCTATTCTTGTGTAAAGATTATGAACTGGGGAATAGTAAGAATAATCTCTGTTTAATGGGTATAATATCTCCAACAGTCTACTAAGTGCTGTGCTCTTAAAAGTTGGTTTAATCTCCTTATAGCAGACATTGGCATTGATGTGACACCCGTGGACGAATCAAAAGACGGATTACTTAGCATTTTATGATCTCCTCCCCATATCAGACATCCCTCGCGAAACCCCTGCAGTTTGGCAAAAACATGCCTGAAAAAGGGGATCTGTTTCTGATTAGGTGAACAAACATTAACTATCGTGTATTTTTGTCCTGCAGCTTCCCCTTTAATCATCACATATCTCCCTGGTTCGTCTATCAAACTTTCTGTTATCTGAATTGGGCAGTCTTTACTAAGAGCAATAGCTACTCCTTTCGCTCTCCGTATTGGTGAAGAACCCAGGAACCATCTATCGAATTGTCTTGATCCTACTAATATAATAAATGGTAAAGTTGGGATGTTTGGATGTTTGTTACTCGATCACGCAAAAATGGCTGAACAGATTTGAATGAAATTTGGCACACACATAGTACATTACCTGGAATAAAGTATAGGATACTTTTTATTCCCATAACCAAAAAGGTGGCGGAGACAAATACAAATTTCACTGGAAAATGTAAGCCATTCTTACACTGTTAATGGTAGGGTTCTCAAACTTTGCACAGTTGGTCGCTGGGTGACTAGGATTAATATTCAGAAAGGTGGGTGGAGTCTATAAAAGCCAATCAAAATTAACCTATTGATTTTCAAGGGGAATATTTACATTGCTGCCATTCTTGCACTGTTAATGGCACAAGCCTCAAACCTGGTACAGTTGATCATTAGGTGACTAGGGTTCAATTTCAGAAAGGGGGTGGAGCCACAAACAGCCAATTAAATTTGTTTCATTTCAATGCACATTATTGATGCCAAACACCGCAAAGATCACAAACTTGGTAATTGATTAATTGTATATTAATTGTATATAAAAGGGCAACGCCGGGTCATAAGTGGGCGGAGACAAATACAAATTTTACTGGGAAAATGCAAACAGCAGCCATTCTTACACTGTTAATGGTAGGGTTCTCAAACTTTGCACAGTTGGTTACTGGGTGACTGGGGTTAATATTCAGAAAAGTGGGTGGAGCCTACAAAAGGCAATAAAAATTACCTATTGATTTTTCAGGGGAATATTTCACTGCTGCCATTCTTGCACTGTTAATGGCACAAGCCTCAAACCTGGTACAGTTGATCATTGGGTGACTAGGGTTTAAATTTATAAAAGGGGGTGGAGCCACAAACAGCCAATATGATTTGTTTCATTTTAATACAGGTTATTGATACCAAAGACTGCAAAGCTCACAAACTTGGTCATTGAGTAACTGATTAATTGTGTGTTAGGGTTAGGAAAAGTGGGCGCAGCCAGCACCTGCAAAATACATAATCGGGCAATGCCGGGTCATCAGTAGGCGGAGACAAATGCAAATTTCACTGAGAAAATGTAAACTGCAGCAATTCTTACACTTTTAATGGTAGGGTTCTCAAACTTTGCACAATTGGTCACTGGGTGACTGGGATTCATATTCAGAGAAGAGGGTGGAGCCTACAAAAGCCAATCAAAATTCACGTATTGATTTTCAAGGGGAATATGTAATTGCTACCATTCTTGCACTGTTAATGGCACAAGCCTTAAACCTGGTACAGTTGGTCATTGGGTGACTGGGGTTCAAATTCAGACTAAGGGGTGGAGCCACAAACAGCCAATCAGATTTGTTTAATCTCAATGCAAATTATTGATGCCAAAGACCGCAAAGCTCACAAACTTGGTTATTGAGAAATTGTGTGTATGGGTTAGAAATAGTAGGCGGAGCCAACACCAGCCAAATACATACCTGAACAATGTTAGGAAATAAGTGGGTGGAGAAAAATACAAATGTCATTGCGCAAATGTAAACTGCAGCCATTCTTACACTGTTAATGGTAGGGTTCTCAAACTTTGCACAGTTGGTCACTGGGTGACTGGGATTAGTATTCAGAAAAGTGGGTGGAGCCTATAAAAGCCAATCAAAATCCACTTATTGATTTTTAAGGGGAATATTTAATTGCTGCCATTCTTGCACTGTTAATGATCTGTACCTGGTACAGTTGGCCATTGGGTGATTGGGGTTCAAATTCAGAAAAGGGGTGGAGCCACATCCAATCAGATTAATTTTATTTCATTGCAAATTATTGATGCCAAAGACCGCAAAGCTCACATACTTGGTCATGAAGTAATTGTGTGTTAGGGTTAGGAAAAGTGGGCAGAGCCAACACTAGCCAAATACATACCCGGGCAACGCCGGGCGTCCAGCTAGTAGTAAATAAGGAGGAAAGCCTATTTTAAAGTGTGTTTCCTGCAAAAGTAAAATTTGCGGCTTTAGCCTCCTCATCTCCACCCAGAGCCTCGATCTCTTATTTGGGGAACTTAGTCCCCTTACGTTATATGTAAGAACCTTCAACTTGTCACATTTATTTTCCATCTATATATTCCTTAGCGTGACTTAATCCCTGTAACCCGTGATCCCTGTATACTATCCCATAACTAACCCAGTTAACAATAACTGTGCATGAGCTTAACGCTCTCATCATCCCCGTGTGCCGGGGAGACCTATTGGGGGTACATGACCGCATGGTGAGGGAAACTATCCCTCCCGTCCCAGAACCTCTTACATCTCAACGTTTGACACCTTAATTCCTAACTTATGGCTGCAACATACTTGGGAACCTATATATAGCCCTACAATTGCGTCAAAACAGTTGTATATAAAAAGAAAACAGAAGATTCTTAGCGTGTGCAGATTAACCCTAGGCCCGCACGGATGCCTGAGTATTATATTACAGGTCAGCCATGTTTGGCCAGAGTATGTCAGCGCTTCTTTAAATTAGATGTTCACTAAGTACTGAAAAGTCCCATTTGTTACACGTTTATGCAGATTCATTTAGAGACCATCTTAGCCTTGTACTCAGTTAACATATGAAAAAGGAGGCTACAGTTAGACGTCTATGAAGCAACGGGCCCACATGTAAGCCTGGACTTGATTTAACCAGGGCCCCATGTGGAGCCTCGCAAGCCCTTATGCCTCTTCTGCTTCGGAGGTGGTTTTTGAGGGAAAAAAAAGTCTAGTAATGTTCGTAACAAACAGATGTAGCGACTAACAGTCTGACCTTAGGCATCTGGATAAACGCTTTTGCTCCTTTTGACCATCTTCCACTCACAGGCTTTACAATATGGCTATCCTTGCGATCCTTGTTGAGAGTTGTTCTCGGATCTGCTTTTCCTTTTGTTGTGTCCTTGTCATTGCCATCTTTCTCTCTGCGGCAACGGTGGCAGGTCCTGTGCTTCTCTCCAGTCTTCAAAGTCCACTTTAGATAGTTCCAGTATATCTAGGAAGTCATCAAGATCGTCCTTGGAGCGAAGTGTGGCTGCCTTACCCGCCACTGTTGCGGTGAGTGCGAACGGGTGGCCCCATTTGTAAATACCTCCTGATTTTCGGATCTCCTCCAGAAGAGGCTTAACCGCCTTTCTTTGCAGCGAAGTGCGTCTTGAGATATCCGGATAAAAATAAAGCTTGGCCCTGTCAAAGTCTAGATATTCCTTATCTCTCATTTTTGAAAAATCAGTTCCACTTCAGTAAATCTCAACAACCTGCAGATGACGTCTCTGGGTTTTGCTGGATCCACATTCCGCGGCATGAGGGCCCTATGGACCCTTACCATGTCTATAGGATTCTGTGCCGGGCGTTCCACGATTATATTGAATACATCTGTTATTGTAGGCTTTAATTCTTCTTTGCCTGTTGCCTCTGGGAGTCCCCTGATTCTTATATTTTGTCTCCTAGCTCTGTTTTCCTGGTCATCCATTTGTGTGCGTAGCAAGACTAGTTCTTTATCTTGCTGCGTCACTTTCTTTCGTACGGCTTCCATATAAGTATGGGCGCTGTCCTCGTTTTCTTCCAGGTTCAGCACTTTTTGCTCTATGTAAGAGATGTCTTTATGCAGACCATCCAGCTCCCTTCTAAACGACTTCTCGATGCGAGTGGCGAAATTCTCTAGATCATTTAACGTGGGAAGACCTTGTATGTATTCTCTCATCTCTTTTACCTCAGAGACCAGATCTGTCCCCTTGCTTGTTCTCCTCCCGGAATATGCCTGCTCTACAGGATCTTCTCAAAAAATTAGCATATTGTGATAAAGTTCATTATTTTCTGTAATGTACTGATAAACATTAGACTTTCATATATTTTAGATTCAAATACACACAACTGAAGTAGTTCAAGCATTTTATTGTTTTAATATTGATGATTTTGGCATACAGCTCATGAAAACCCAAATTTCCTATCTCAAAAAATTAGCATATTTCATCCGACCAATAAAAGAAAAGTGTTTTAAAAACAAAAAAAAGTCAACCTTCAAATAATTATGTTCAGTTATGCACTCAATACTTGGTCGGGAATCCTTTTGCAGAAATGACTGCTTCAATGCGGCGTGGCATGGAGGCAATCAGCCTGTGGCACTGCTCAGGTGTTATGGAGGCCCAGGATGCTTCGATAGCGGCCTTAAGCTCATCCAGAGTGTTGGGTCTTGCGTCTCTCAACTTACTCTTCACGATATCCCACAGATTATCTATGGGGTTCAGGTCAGGAGAGTTGGCAAGCCAATTGAGCACAGTAATACCATGGTCAGTAAACCATTTACTAGCGGTTTTGGCACTGTGAGCAGGTGCCAGGTCGTGCTGAATAATGAAATCTTCATCTCCATAAAGCTTTTCAGCAGATGGAAGCATGAAGTGCTCCAAAATCTCCTGATAGCTAGCTAGCTGCATTGACCCTGCCATTGATAAAACACAGTGGACCAACACCAGCAGCTGACATGGCACCCCAGACCATCACTGACTGTGGGTACTTGACACTGGACTTCAGGCATTTTGGCATTTCCCTCTCCCCAGTCTTCCTCCAGACTCTGGCACCTTGATTTCCGAATGACATGTAAAAGTTGCTTTCATCCGAAAAAAGTACTTTGGACCACTGAGCAACCAGTGCTGCTTCTCTGTAGCCCAGGTCAGGCGCTTCTGCCGCTGTTTCTGGTTCAAAAGTGGGTTCATGCTTCGATCTGCTGAAAAGCTTTATGGAGATGAAGATTTCATTCTTCAGCACGACCTGGCACCTGCTCACAGTGCCAAAACCGCTGGTAAATGGTTTACTGACCATGGTATTACTGTGCTCAATTGGCTTGCCAACTCTCCTGATCTGAACCCCATAGATAATCTGTGGGATATTGTGAAGAGAAAGTTGAGAGACGCAAGACCCAACTCTCTGGATGAGCTTAAGGCCGCTATCGAAGCATCCTGGGCCTCCATAACACCTGAGCAGTGCCACGGGCTGATTGCCTCCATGCCACGCCGCATTGAAGCAGTCATTTCTGCAAAAGGATTCCCGATCAAGTATTGAGTGCATAACTGAACATAATTATTTGAAGGTTGACTTTTTTTGTTTTAAAAACACTTTTCTTTTATTGGTCGGATGAAATATGCTAATTTTTTGAGATAGGAAATTTGGGTTTTCATGAGCTGTATGCCAAAATCATCAATATTAAAACAATAAAAGGCTTGAACTACTTCAGTTGTGTGTATTTGAATCTAAAATATATGAAAGTCTAATGTTTATCAGTACATTACAGAAAATAATGAACTTTATCACAATATGCTAATTTTTTGAGAAGATCCTGTATGTCATGTCTCGGGGAGTCACCCACCTCAGAGCTGGTTCTCTCATAGTCCTCCTCCGAATCAGTGCGGTATTCCGGTGAGTCCGTATGCTGACTGCGGGTCCTCGTTTGTGTGTTCTTGGGCTGTCTTGTCTCCCCACTCTGTTCTCGCTCGGAGTGCTGCGAGATCCTGTCGGGCGCCATCTTGGATGAAGATGCTCCGGTCTCTCTTCTATTGTCTCTAAAGAAAGTGCTAATCCCCGGAGTGTTGGCCATTTTTTTCTCAAAATCTTTGTTCCCCTTCTTGGGTGGCATCTCTTCTTTGTATCAGGGTCCGCGTATTTGGCTTAGTATCAATGCTGCTGCTTAATTTCTCGGCTCTAGGACAGGAGTGATCTCAAGCGCGTCTTCACTCTCCCATGTCCGGACACGCCCCCCCTTTAACTGCTTTATTAACAATGACTAGGATGGCTGTAGAAAATCATGATAGCTGAGTAAACTGAGTAAAAAATAAAACAATGTAAAATAGTGTCAGAATACAATGTAATGGGAATAAGAGAAGTGCTGGAGGATAGAGCAGGAGTTATTGTGGGATGATTGAGCAGATTTTGGGCCCGTTCTCACTTGGGTGATTAGCGGGCGATTCCCGCTAATCACCAAATCGTTACCGCAATACAAACTTAATGGAAGTAATCTCACTGCCGTGATTGACACCAATTCACAGCAATTACAAAACGCGTTGCATGTAGTATTTTGCCGAGATTCTGGAGCAATCATGATACAGTGCTTAAAAAAGCATGGATCGCGATTGCTCGGGTATCGCGGGAGTGTACAGTGATTTTATCATGCTAATCGCAGTAAAATCACCCATGGTGAGCGCTAGCATTTTGCAATTGCTAGTGTGAATGGGTCCTAAGACATTATTTTATTGTATCTTTCTATTGTGGTTGTTTGTGATGAAGGTTAATATGTATTCATGTGGGGATATCTGGTATAAGCACCCAATTAGGCAAGCGTGCAATGTCAGTAGTAGAGACTAGCATATTTCTTTAAAACAGAAGAGTTGAGAAAGGGGGTGAGTCTTTAAATGTAGGAGGCTATAAATATGACAAGCCACCTGAATGCCTGCCATCTCCTTGAGGACGTCGTATACTGATCCAACACACTAAATGGGGCTGCGTATTTCATTGGATACTTTTAGAAAGTTGCTACAATGAGTACTACTGGGTAAAGCCAACTGTAGAGCTACAAGGTGCCATGTCAGTCATAGGTTATCCATCTGAGACAGGCAGATGGATGTTTGGTGTGGTGGTGGTGGTGGTGGGGAACGAGAGAGCAAATTAAGAATCAGGGTCTGGTTCACCCAAAAGCAGGTGGTGGGTGTGACAGGAATAGAGTTGGGCCGAACCTCCGATTTTAGGTTCGCGAACCTGGTTCGCGAGCTTCCGCGGAAGGTTCGGTTCACGTTAAAGTTCGCGAACCGCAATAGACTTCAATAGGGATGCGAACTTTGAAAAAAAAAATAATTATGCTGGCCACAAAAGTGATGGAAAAGATGTTTCAAGGGGTCTAACACCTGGAGGGGGGCATGGCGGAGTGGGATACATGCCAAAAGTCCCTGGGAAAAATCTGGATTTGACGCAAAGCAGCGTTTTAAGGGCAGAAATCACATTGAATGCTAAATGACAGGCCTAAAGTGCTTTAAAACATCTTGCATGTGTATACATCAATCAGGTATACAGTGGCGGGTCCACTGAACAGAACAGGTATGCAGTGGCGGGTTCACTGAACACAACAGGTATGCAGTGGTGGGTTCACTGAACAGGTATGCAGTGGTGGGTTCACAGAACAGGTATGCAGTGGTGGGTTCACAGCACAGGTATGCAGTGGTGGGTTCACAGCACAGGTATGCAGTGGTGGGTTCACAGCACAGGTATGCAGTGGTGGGTTCACAGAACAGGTATGCAGTGGTGGGTTCACAGCACAGGTATGCAGTGGTGGGTTCACAGAACAGGTATGCAGCCAGACAGGAACAAGTTAAGCCTAACTAATCTTTCCCTGAGAGACAGTCTGCAGCAGCTCGCCCTACTCTCACTAACGCAGGCAGCACACGAGTGACCGTAATGGCCGCCGCTGCCTGCCTTATATAAGGGGGGGTGGGGCTCCAGGAGCTAGTGTAGCCTAATTGGCTACACTGGGCCTGCTGACTGTGATGTAGAGGGTCAAAGTTGACCCTCCATGTGCATTATGGGGCGAACCGAACTTCCGCAAAGGTTCGCCTGCGGGACGCGAACGCGAACCACTGAAGTTCGCATGGAACCGTTCGCAGGCGAACCGTTCGGCCCAACTCTAGGAAGTGCACTAATCCAGCTTGGTTTCATGTTTTTGGAGGAGCACAGCTGATTTGGGGAGATATTGTTCTATAGTACTGCAAACTGGAGATATTTTAGAATGAAGCAGAAAACTCTATGGAGAAACTGTATGTACAGAGAAACTATACAGAAACTGCCAGGGGCTTGAATGGAAACCAGTACAGATGATATGCATATTGTTATGCCCCTTGTGCTAACATTTGCATAACTTGTGCCATTTTAAACCACTTTCTACTGTATCTAGTAAATCATCATTTCAAGTGTGTTGAAGTTAAATACATATAAAATGAATATTTATTGCTTAGTTTTCAGCAATTACAATCTACAAGGCACAATTAAGTGACACAATTTAATAGCCAGCCACCAAATTTTAAACACCTCTGCATTTTCCTCCAGAAACGTATTGACTTCATTAATTAAATTCTATGTACAATATTCAAATGTATTAGTATTAAATATACATGGCAAATGCCCTTAAGCCACCAATTTACAAGATCTTAAATACTGTTTGGGAGTAATTTATCAAACTCTTCATTTTAGAAAATGTGCAGCTGAACCTCGAAATGCAATCAATTAGGAAGTGTATTCTAATGCCAAATGTGCCCAAAGATGTTAAATTACAGCTTCAGTAAGTCGTGAGTCAGATACATTTGAGCAATTAAGTAATAGTGTGCAGTCAAAGTGTGGAGGATGCCTTTAGAAAATGAATATGACCTAATTTGTGTTGCTTAGTAAAGCTAGATTTTTTTGTATTATTATTTTAAGCCTAGCAGAAGTAGGACTCTATTATAGCATAATTCTGTATATGGTGTGCAATTTCTGCTACTGCACATTTATGGATCTGGACTGCTGTCTGTTGCTTCACTAAAGTCAGAAATATAGTTAAAAGGGCAATGAAATGAAGAGTGGCAGCATAATACCAGGCATTTTTTTTAATTATGTTCATTAGGAAAGTTATTATTCTTTGATGGATAAAACCCTGAGCAGAAATTTTAACCTGTGGAAAGCATTAAACATTAAGTAATCTTTCTTAGCTTGTACAGTTAAATTAAGAAAATGTGAAGGACATTCTCTGATGCACTCACAACACTGGACGGAAAATGATAAGCTTCAGCTACACGAATGAGAAATGTGCAATTAAAGCTCATCTTTACCAAAATGTTGTCTTCTCAGTTTGGAAACAGTGAGAAAAGTTTTAAACCACTGCCAGTTTGTATCCAGTGTTAAGGTGGCCACACACTTGTAGATTTGCAGCAGATTTGACCATGTCAGGCTTGTCTGGCTAATTGCTATAGGTCAGACTGTATGCTTATATGACTGACTTATAATCCAGCCCTAACACCTGCATACACTCCTACCTAACAAACAAAACTACACAACCCTGCAGGTAGATGTTGCATACAACCTGGCAGAGGCGTCGCTAGGGCTAAAGGTCCGAGGCACGTGCCACGGATCTCCGCCCACTGTGCCACGAACCTCTGCCATGTGATGCAGGGCACTTCAGTCCCCCGAAAGGAAGCAGCAGCGTCTGTTGCTAAGACGCTCTCTGCCGCTCTCTTCTCCCCTTACAGCATTGGCCAGCGCCAACCCAGCTGCTCCACCCCTTCTCCCTGTCACCTCCAACATTGGCCACTGAAGCTCCGCCTCCCTGCTGTTTTGAACTGAGCGCGGTCTTCGTGGGCTTGATGGGGAGAAGCAGCAGTGTTGTTTCCCGATGAGAGTTGAATCAGTGGGCCAGTGGGCGGACACCTGCACTTCTCAGCACACACTGAAGACTCTGGAAGATCCTGGAGCAAGCTGAAAACTGACGAGGGGGAGGAAACCGGAGAACAGACTCACAGCCAGAGCCAGCCACACGGAGCATGCAGCAGCTAATCAGGGGGGGGGAGGTAATGTACTCTGGCTGGCTTGTTTCCTTTCTAGTGTCTTTCTCCCTCTGCCCTCCCCCTCCCTTCTTTTGTGTATGTTGTGCTGAGAGAGAGGGAGAGAGAGAGTGTGTGTAGTATGTAAAGTTAACTTTGAATGTGTGTTGTGTGCCTCCATCTGTCAACATGTGTGTATGCTCCTTTCTGTGTGTGTTTGTCTCTCTCTGTGGCTGTGCTCTGTCCTGTGTGTGTCCTTTCTGCTTGTGCCCCTCTCCTGCGTGTGTGTTGTGTGTTGTATGGTGTGTGTGTGTGTGTGTGTGTGTGTGTGTGTGTCTATGTGCCCTGTCCTCTGCACTGACATCTCCTGCAGCACTTAATAGAGTACATAGTCATGCCGTTCAATGTCCTCAGAGGAGCCCCAATATATTATCCCTACCATAGCCATAGTCTAATGTCCTTCCATATTATTATGTATTTATATAGCACTGTACATAGCACATAGTCATGTCACTGGCTGTAAGAGGAGCTCCCAATCTAATCCTGCCATAGTCATACTCTAATGTACTACCATAGTATTATTGTTATGTATTTATATAGCACAGACATCTTCTGCAGCGCTTCATAGAGTACATAGTCATGTTTCTGACTGTCCTCAGAGGAGCTCACAATATAATCCCTACCATAGTCATAGTCTAATGTCCTACCATATTATTATTATGTATTTATATAGCACTTACGTCTCCTGCAGCACATTACAGAGTACATAGTCATGTCACTGACTGTCTTCAGAGGAGCTCACACTCTATTCCTGCCATAGTCTAATGTCCTACTATATTATTATTATGTATTTATATAGCACTGACATCTCCTGCAGCACTGTACAGAGTACATAGTCATGTCACTGACTGTCCTCAGAGGAGCTCACACTCTATTCCTGTCATAGTCTAATGTCCTACTATATTATTATTGTGTATTTATATAGCACTGACATCTCCAGCAGCACTTTACAGAGTACATAGTCATGTCACTGACTGTCCTCAGAGGAGCTCACAATCTAATCCTACTATAGTCATAGTCTAATGTCCTACCATATTATTATTATGTATTTATATAGTACTTACGTCTCCTGCAGCACATTACAGAGTACATAGTCATGTCACTGACTGTCCTCAGAGGAGCTCACAATCTAATCCTACCATAGTCATAGTCTAATGTCCTACCATATTATTATTATGTATTTATATAGCACTTACGTCTCCTGCAGCACATTACAGAGTACATAGTCATGTCACTGACTGCCTTCAGAGGAGCTCACACTCTATTCCTGCCATAGTCATAGTCTAATGGCCTACCATATTATTATTATGTATTTATATAGCACTGACATCTCCAGCAGCACTTTACAGAGTACATAGTCATGTCACTGACTGTCCTCAGAGGAGCTCACACTCTAATCCTACCATAGTCAGTCTAATCTAATGTCCTACCATATTATTATTATGTATTTATATAGCACAGAGATCTGCTGCAGAACTTTAAAAATGACATAGACAGGTCACTGTCTGTCCTCAGAGGAGATCACAATCTAATCTGTGCTATAGTGTATTTATTCAAAAGTGGCCTTGGCGCTCCTCAGATGTGCCTCTCCCTAAAAAAAAATTAGAAATTGCAGGATATATAGTGTTGTGGGGGATCACTACACCTTGGGGGGTATTACCTCCCTAATATAATGTACAATTGATAAGGCGAAGCGCTCTACACCACATACACAGACATTGCTTGATATAACACAATCTAACATGCATTCAATGAAGAAGTATCAACCCCTATCACATAAGCATTACCACAACTACTAACATGTGCCACAATCTGTATATGAGTCCACCTGTGGGAGCAAAGTACATGCAACTTGACCTAGTGTTCCCAATTTGTGAACCAGCACAAACAGTTCATCTGTAAATGAAAATCACATAAACTTAAAATAGTCTTCCAGAGAGCCTAGCCGGAGCTGGTGACAATCACCGAACCCACACAGTCCGTTGCTACAACCATACAGGGTCTTCTCAAAGCTTGACAAAAATACCCTTACCAGCAAGAGTGGCTGATTTATTCACAGATCAGCAAACAGGCATGCTCAGATGTTGACTCTTCATAGTCCGCAAACTTCTTCCTAAGTGTCGCTCAAAAACAGAAAAGTAACATAGCGTGATCCTGTTAGCACTGATCACCCTTAAAACACCAGTGCTCCACACGTGTATTCCAAATGTGCCCACACCTCCGTGATAATGTGATATAGACAAACTCCTCGCTCACCAGATATGCTGGCTGATCCTCTACTGACCAGCAGTGCTCGCTTTCTTATGTCCTGAGATGTTCATAATGTGGTAGAACCTTAGACTCAAAAGACATGGCTGACATAGCGTAACTCTGTTTTAATAAGTTTAAAAGCAATACAATAGTGCACTCACATTTGTTCAAAATTAATGCGCATATATAAAACCATGGACGTCCTCACCGCCGCCTTGCTACTTAGCGTCTCCACTCTCCGTGCCTGAGACCCCGCCCTACCGGTTTCGTCACACGACTCATCAGGGGCATGCCATTGGCCGGGAGTGGTGACGCTATAACTCCCTTTCTATGCAAATTTTCCTGGATGGCGGCGGTAGTCTCGCGGCTGCTCTCATATCTCGCCAACCGGGCTCCAACATCATGGCGTCTTTTCAGACGTATAATTATTACATACTGCGGCCAAGCCTCATGGGTGCAATTAACCCATATTAGCATGAACCCACGTATTTATAGCATGTGGCCTCCAGGCCCACATACTCAACTGCCATTAATCATCTGCCGGGCCCGAAAGGCGTAATTCCACAACAATCTTTAGACATGAATAAAATAATTAAAATAAATAAATAAAATAAAATGCAATACATATTTCAAATTTCAACACTACCACTAACGAGCCAGTTTCTGTCTTACTGTTTAGCAACATTAATAAGCGCAAGGAAAACGCGACATAACCGTCCATTCATTCATTGCATATCTTAGCACCAGCCCTCTGAAAATCTTTGTATTGCAGGTGACAAAGGTGCCCTATGTGCCCCCCTTAATTGTTATTTAACCCCAATATGACTAATTACTTAATAATATTAATTGTTACATTTACTGTGCTAATAGCCCCTAAATTCGGGTACACCTCGCTATGATTGTGTTAATATTTTAGCCCACTCATAAACTCCACTTTATTAGGGCTCATGTGTCACCTAGATACAACCAATCACAATTCAAAAGGATGTGTCAACCTACTTCACTCTGAAAGTCATTATGCCCCAGGTGACAAAAGTGCCCTATACGCCCCCCCTTTTTTATTTATACCCCATTCAAAACAGTTGCTTAATGATTCTATTGTTACATTTACAGTGCTACTAACCCCTAATCTATCATTATATTAAAAGTGGTGGTAAACCCTAAACACGGGGTAATTACTTTAAGATTATATTTTCACCCACTCATGAACTCTACTTTGTTAGGGCTCATGTGTCACCTATAGGCCACTCCTCACCCATTTGGAAAGATGTATTGCCTGCCCACTAACTATTACCCTGAAAACTCCCCCAAAGCAAAGGAGGAAGGGAGAAGGGTCCCCCTACTAATTGAAGGCAGCCTTCATAATGTGAAGAATATAGAAAAGCGAGTGATGGGACATAGCGTTTCCAAACACTTTGCAGAGGTACATGGGGCTAACCCATCACTAATGCACTTTAGTGCTATTCAGAAACTGTCAGAGAGGTGGCGAGGATGTCACAAGATCAGAGAAATTTCAAAACTAGAAACGAAGTGGATTTTCAATATGAAGACTATGAGGCCGAATGGTCTAAATGTGGAATTAGACCTCAATTGTTTCATAGCAGATGACTAGGTGGGGGAAAGCCACAGTAAGAACATCATACTAATATTACACTTGGTGTTAGGGTAGGCTTAATTAAGTAGGCTGCCTTCAATTAGTAGGGGGACCCTTCTCCCTTCCTCCTTTGCTTTGGGGGAGTTTTCAGGGTAATAGTTAGTGGGCAGGCAATACATCTTTCCAAATGGGTGAGGAGTGGCCTATAGGTGACACATGAGCCCTAACAAAGTAGAGTTCATGAGTGGGTGAAAATATAATCTTAAAGTAATTACCCCGTGTTTAGGGGTTACCACCACTTTTAATATAATGATAGATTAGGGGTTAGTAGCACTGTAAATGTAACAATAGAATCATTAAGCAACTGTTTTGAATGGGGTATAAATAAAAAAGGGGGGACGTATAGGGCACTTTTGTCACCTGGGGCATAATGACTTTCAGAGTGAAGTAGGTTGACACATCCTTTTGAATTGTGATTGGTTGTATCTAGGTGACACATGAGCCCTAATAAAGTGGAGTTTATGAGTGGGCTAAAATATTAACACAATCATAGCGAGGTGTACCCGAATTTAGGGGCTATTAGCACAGTAAATGTAACAATTAATATTATTAAGTAATTAGTCATATTGGGGTTAAATAACAATCAAGGGGGGCACATAGGGCACGTTTGTCACCTGCAATACAAAGATTTTCAGAGGGCTGGTGCTAAGATATGCAATGAATGAATGGACGGTTATGTCGCGTTTTCCTTGCGCTTATTAATGTTGCTAAACAGTAAGACAGAAACTGGCTCGTTAGTGGTAGTGTTGAAATTTGAAATATGTATTGCATTTTATTTTATTTATTTATTTTAATTATTTTATTCATGTCTAAAGATTGTTGTGGAATTACGCCTTTCGGGCCCGGCAGATGATTAATGGCAGTTGAGTATGTGGGCCTGGAGGCCACATGCTATAAATACGTGGGTTCATGCTAATATGGGTTAATTGCACCCATGAGGCTTGGCCGCAGTATGTAATAATTATACGTCTGAAAAGACGCCATGATGTTGGAGCCCGGTTGGCGAGATATGAGAGCAGCCGCGAGACTACCGCCGCCATCCAGGAAAATTTGCATAGAAAGGGAGTTATAGCGTCACCACTCCCGGCCAATGGCATGCCCCTGATGAGTCGTGTGACGAAACCGGTAGGGCGGGGCCTCAGGCACGGAGAGTGGAGACGCTAAGTAGCAAGGCGGCGGTGAGGACGTCCATGGTTTTATATATGCGCATTAATTTTGAACAAATGTGAGTGCACTATTGTATTGCTTTTAAACTTATTAAAACAGAGTTACGCTATGTCAGCCATGTCTTTTGAGTCTAAGGTTCTACCACATTATGAACATCTCAGGACATAAGAAAGCGAGCACTGCTGGTCAGTAGAGGATCAGCCAGCATATCTGGTGAGCGAGGAGTTTGTCTATATCACATTATCACGGAGGTGTGGACACATTTGGAATACACGTGTGGAGCACTGGTGTTTTAAGGGTGATCAGTGCTAACAAGATCACGCTATGTTACTTTTCTGTTTTTGAGCGACACTTAGGAAGAAGTTTGCGGACTATGAAGAGTCAACATCTGAGCATGCCTGTTTGCTGATCTGTGAATAAATCAGCCACTCTTGCTGGTAAGGGTATTTTTGTCAAGCTTTGAGAAGACCCTGTATGGTTGTAGCAACGGACTGTGTGGGTTCGGTGATTGTCACCAGCTCCGGCTAGGCTCTCTGGAAGACTATTTTAAGTTTATGTGATTTTCATTTACAGATGAACTGTTTGTGCTGGTTCACAAATTGGGAACACTAGGTCAAGTTGCATGTACTTTGCTCCCACAGGTGGACTCATATACAGATTGTGGCACATGTTAGTAGTTGTGGTAATGCTTATGTGATAGGGGTTGATACTTCTTCATTGAATGCATGTTAGATTGTGTTATATCAAGCAATGTCTGTGTATGTGGTGTAGAGCGCTTCGCCTTATCAATTGTGCTATAGTGTACCCTAAGTCCTAGCCTCCCCCCCCCCCCCCACTGGAACTTGGCACCCTATGTTACTTTGCTTCCACTGCTCCCTAGCTCCTAGCACCTACTGCATGTCTGTCACCCACTACTTGTCAGCATTTACTTACTACTGTCATTTGTTTCCTACTGCCTGCTATTAATCACTATTTACCTTCTACTAGAATCTACTGATCACGATCAGCCTGCCACCAGCATCAGCCGATCACTATCAGCCTGCCAATAGCATCGACCGATCACTACCAGCCTGCCAATAGCATCGTCTGATCACTACCAGCCTGCCACTAGAATAGCTGATTAATTAAGGTAATCAAGGCAGGTAAGTATTTACCTTTCTGAACCTGATTTACCACATGAAAAGTAGTGATATAGCCCCTGCTAAAGCTTATTATCTGTGCCAGTACTGAAAATGTGGGCTGATCTCCGCTACCTTCAGTATGTACAGTGTAAGCTGTTACTCTGTGCCTGTACGGATAGTAAACTAGCTGCAGTGTGTGCTGATCTCTGCTACCTCTAGTATGTACAGTATACTCTGTTACTCTGTACCTGTACTGATTGTGAACTTGCCAAAGTGTGGGCTGATCCCTGCTACCTTCAGTATGTATAGTGTATGCTGTTACTGTACTGATAGTAAACTAGCTGCAGTGTGTGTTAATCTCTGCTACGTACAGTATAAGCTGTTACTCTGTACCTGTAGTGATAGTAAAATAGCTGCAGTGTGTGCTGATCTCTGCTGCGTTCAGTATGTACAGTATATGCTGTTACTCTGTGCATGTACTGATAGTAAATTAGCTGCAGTGTGTTCTGATCCCTGTTAGCTCCAGTATGTACAGTATAAGCTGTTACTCTGTGCCTATACTGATAGTAAATTAGCTGCAGTGTGTGCTGATCTCTGCTGCCTACAGTACTACAGTATGTACAGTATAGTATAAGCTGTTACTCTGTGCCTGTACTCCCTGCTACCTTTTGTATGTACAGCATTAGCTGTTACTCTGTGCCTATACTTAACTTGCTGTAGTGTGTGCTGTTCATTTCCCCAATAACCCCAATATGTACAGTATAAGCTGTTACTCTGTGCTTGTACTGATAGTAAACTATCTGCAGTGTGTGCTGATCTCTGCTGCCTCTAGTATGTACATTATAAGCTGTTATGCCTGGTACACACCATGCAATTTCCCATCAGATAGATGGGTCGACAGATATTTTCCGACAGATCCGCTCAGATTTCTGATTGATTTTCTGATCACTTCTATGGAAATTGATCAGAAAAACTATCGGAAATTAGATCGGACCTGTCGGAAATTATCTATTCGACCCATCTATCTGACGGAAAATTGCATGGTGTGTACCAGGCTTTACTTTGTGCCTTTACTGATTGTAAACCAGCTGTATTGTATGTACGGTATTATCTGTAAAGCCTTGTACATACATACAATTTTGATTAGCCAATTTTACTACTTCTAGGTATTATGAGAGTTCAGCTCTGTCCATGGTGTATAAAATCTGTTGGCTCTCATACTACATGGAGGTAGTAAAATTGGTCAGTGATTGACCAATCAAAATTAAATGTGTGTATGCATCTTTTCTCTATGCCTATACTAATAGTAAACTATCTACTTAAAGCATAGAGGGCTCCATCCAACATTTTGCTGGGCAGGCTCTTTATCTTTAAATTAGTCTGCTGTTAAGTTCATGTACATTTGGCCCCACCCACGAACACGCCCACTTTCTGAATGGCCACGCCCATAATTTTCCGCTGCGCGCGCCGTTGGTTCTCTTTACTTGGTGCCCCATGGGTGCCACGGATCTCCTAGGACCCTAGCAACGCCCCTGCAACCTGGCATGTAGCATTCACCACACACAGCAAGGAATGCAAATACAGTATAATTGAATAGTCACCTGAAGCTTATGGACTGAGGCAATCTAGACGAAAGTACAATCAAAATACAGATGCAAGGTCAGACAGGCTGGGATCAGGGCAGGCAGCGTTCATGCAAGGTCCTTAAACAATCTGCAGTTTGGCAACAGGGAATCCAGTAGATGCAAGGTCAGGTACAAGCCGGGTCGTTAACAGAAGATCAGAAGAAGAGTAGTCAGGTACAATCTGGGTCGGCAACATAGTATCAGATTGGCAAGAAGCTTGGTCAAGAGACAGACAAATCTACAGCAAGACAAGGCACTTGGTGTTAGCGCAATTTCAGCTACAAGCTGAGCATAGGCCATCACGGGCGAGGTGACCAATTAAAAGTATCAGAATCCAAAACATCCAATCAGCCTGCGGCGTGTCAGCAAGTCAGCTGACACGCTAGTACACATGCTGCTAATGTTTACAGCGGCAGAGCCCGTACTGAGGACACGTCCACCGTTTGGCCAATAAGGAAGGAGCGCCATGCGCTCCACTGACATCAGAGCTTCGCCGAGACTCAAAGGCTTGCGCCTCAGCGTGGATCTTGGCATTCCGCCGCCATATGCGGCGAGGTCTTACAGATCATCAGATAGATTTCTGTCAGATGCCTGTAAAGTTGACTCTGACAGGAATCTGATGTGTGCCACACACTAGGAACAGATTTCCAATAGATTTCAGAAAAAATCTATTGGAAAATGATCTAAATGCATTATTGGACCATTAGATCCAATGCAACTCTATGGACTGGCAGCAGATTGACCTAGATTTTCCACCCTGTAAGATAGATCAAATCGATCGAAATTGGCCACAAACCGATCAATAAATTTTATAGAATCGATTTCTGATCGATCGATTCCGTAGAATCGATCAATTGATGGCTGAAATAGACCAGTGTATGGGCCCCTTTAAAGCCCATATTATCACATGGGAAGTGAGAAAATAACAAAAGTTCTACCAATTCCTCAGGGTCTCCGGGCCAATGTTAAACAGCAGAGAGGCATTAACAGATAACAGCATGGTAGCTGATAAGAAGGTTCACCACCGGCCTGCTGCAGATGGAATGCTTTCTGCTATAAATCTGGGGTGTCTGGTGTCCATCCTTGCACACAGTGCATGTGGTTACATATTGCCCAATGTGCCAAAATTCACATGTATGTACAATGACGTGATGCATGGTGAATTAGTATGTTTGCACCTTGTGTCACTGTCAAAGGGCAATGATCAGCAGTGTTCACATGTACATCACCCCACACTCTACCAGGACCATAAGGACTGGTGTGACAATGGTGGAGGAATCAAAGTCCTCTTCAGATACAAAGAACATTTTTCAGCTGATTGAGAAGAGTCAGTGGGAAAAAAACAGCTTTCTTATGAAAATATAAGCAAAAAAGCTGCTGAACAAATGGTCATGGGAATACACAGCTTAAGGGACATTCATTCTTGAAGGACACGTGAACTGATAGGGATATGGAGGCTGCCATTTCCTTTTAAACAATATCAGTTGCTTGGCAGTCCTGCCGATCGATTTGGCTGCAGCAGTGTCTAAATCATGCACCTGAAACAAGCATGCAGCTAATTCAGTCAGACTCTAATTAGAGATTGAACTGCATGATTGTTCAGGGTTCATGGCTAAAACTATTAGACAGAATATCAGCAGGACAGCCAGGTAACTTGTATTGTTTCAGAGGAAATAAAAATAGCAGCCTCCACATCTCTCTCAGTTTATGTGTCCTGAGTTAGAGTACTACAAAAAAACATGATCCTTATTCCTGAAATGGGAAACGTTTATATGGATCACTATATGGCATGCAAGTAGATCTTATTAATATGATCCAAAATTACTAAAATAAAAGAGACGATTGCTCTTGCTGTCTCTACCCATCCTCCTTCAACCAACCTCAAGCCTTCTGTCTGATAGTCAGTGGATCGCCAGCAAAGTAGATTTGCCGAAGTGCACACCGTCGAGGAGAATACAAGCCAATGAGATTTCTGGGGCAAACCTAACTATCTGAAGATAAATAGTTAATTCATGTTTTTTATCTGGGCAGGTACCTGGCTACTTAACCCAAAATACAGAACACCAACACCAGTTTAGCTGCACTCATAAGAGAGAACCATTTATTGCACAAAAATACGCTTCACTGTTTGAAAATTTGAGCAAAAAAACCCCAATAAATATAGGGTATAAATTGCATAAATCTAAAAATGACAAGATCCAATTGGGGCCCCAATACATCTAACAGAGAGAAACCACTCACATCACCACTCACTCATAAATATGCAGGGATACGACTTCAATTCAAAGATGCAATAAATTATGCAGTGATTGATATCAACAATTCATCAAGATTAGCTAATCAAAAAAAGCTTTCTTCTTAAGTAAAGTGCACTTTTAGATAGAAAAAAACTGCATATGCAAAAAATAGTGGTTCCTATCCAGGAAATGCTATGTATAATTCAAGCAATCTTCTATTATGTCCATGTGAGATGGTTAGCAGCATCTCTGCATCAAAAACAAAGTAATGCTGAGGCAATGTCCCAATAAGGTTTACTTGTCATAATAATGATAAAAAGCAGCATACGACCTGGTAGATGAAAAGATCACTTAGGGGCAGCTCCACCACGTGCCGATCAGCATGATTGCAAACTGTATGTGTGATCATCAGTCCTTGCCACACAAATCCTTATCCGTTTAGCTGATAGCGGTGATGCCCATTCCAGATAGTTCACATAGAAGGTTGCTGAAATGCAATGTGCATTTCCCTCAGCACTTCATATAAGTATGCAGGCTACTGCCTATTTCCACTTATCTGTATACTGTGCTCTGCTGCCATAAGATGTAATAAGCAGGGGATAACGGGTAACCACCACGTGGGAACTGCCCAAACATTCAAATCATCCAGGACGCACACCAGCAGCGGCCATCGCTAATGCATTTCACCCCACCCTTGGGGCTTCTTCAGAGTGTGCTGCGTGGCTACTTAACTCTTTATCAGGTGGCATAAGGCTAATTAGCATTGTATCTTGGGACACATGGAAGCAATCTTAATGTTAGCTTTTAAGTTAGAAAATAGTCTATTCGTGGCAACCACAGAGGCTAGACAGATCTTTAAAGTTCTAAAAATAAATTCTAGGTTAGTCTTATTTTTGCTGTGTTATTGTTTTTGCCGTGTTTGATTGTAGGAAGTGAGGTGGCTGAATTATGTCATATGTAACAAGAAGATGGTAGCAGAATTGGGGGGAGGAGGGAGATTCGAATTCACCTTTAGGGGCCCAGAGGTCTTTAGCTGCATCACTAGAAACCCAACCCAAGGCAACTAAGAAAAATAAACATTTCCCATGCCCCATGAAAATGCATCCAAATTGATAACAAGCATTATAAAAAAGGGTACGTCATAATGAGTGAGTTCTACTGTATAACGCACATAGTATAAATAACGCCTTTTCTGCTCAGCAGGACAGGACAATCAACATCAACAGGGTTGGTTGTTGGTTTCCATTTTTGGTAAGGAAGGCAAGCTGGTGTCTCTCCACAGGGATCTTAAAAGACATCTATTGTCACACTAGAAATCCATTTCCAGTACTGCAAATGATATTGTACAAATAACCTGTACCATTTTTGCAAAAATATTGTAAAACTGAAGTTGTTTCATGCTGATAATCTCCTATTGCGATCTAAAGGGAATGAGAGTTACAGTAAAATTACTTCTTTAGTAAATCATCCCCCTGTTCATCAACAGAATACAAAATGATCAGTCAGTAAAGGATGATTAACATAAAAACAGGAATAAATAAAAAAAACTGACAAAGATGTGCCTGGCAGAACGTTTAGCTTCACCACAAGTAATACAAGGGATCATAATTATTAGAAAGAATCAGACATCACTTTGTCACAAATGCCAAAAATGTGAGGAATATAAGTCATACTGTCAAAAATGAAACCATCAAACAAAGATAAGAAAAGCAGCTACACCATTGTACAGACTTCAAGTGTTCTATTCATCTTCTAGACACAAAGTCAAAAAAAAGAGAAGGGAATAAATGTAAATATAATACAGTACCTCTAACTCTATTATTATATTCTGTTATTAGCTGCATATTTATTTTTATGTACTTTCTTATAAATACAGCAATTCACATCAACAACAGCACTCAAGTCAGAATACATGGCTCAGTAATGTTATATGTGGGAAATCACCTGTGAGTGCATAGTTGGCCATATGGACAAAAAGAATCAGTTTAATGGCTTGGTCCACTATTCTCATGGAAGAAGTAAAACCCTTCTCTTTTCCATTGGTGATTGAAGTGATTTCACATAACTACCTCTATTAAGGACTTGCTGTTCTCTCATTACTAGTTTATTCAATACTATAGGTAAAAGTGGGATACAAAACTGTAAGGCCAAGTGGATCTTCTGCCTTCCTTCAGTCCCTATAGACCAACGTACTTAGCAGTCTTCACCCTATGTGGCGTAATGCTGCTCAGCTGAGGAATGACTTACTGCATCACCCCAGCAGGCAGTTACACCCAGGCCTTAAATGTGCAAGACACAGAGATTGAGGCCGGGAAGGCAGAAGTACAACAAGAACCCAACTAGACAGGGTGCATGCAAAGTGTAGTCAGGTGGCCAAGGTCAGCAATAGTAATATCAGAATGTAGCCAGGTACCAAACGTAAAGCAGGAGACAGACTATTCAGGCCAGGGTTATAAACGAGAAGTCAGAGGTTCACATTATCAAAGAGCTAGACAGAGGCATGTTAGGGCTGGTAAGCAGGCGTCGGTCTAATCGGCAACCAATACATGGTTAAAGGTCAGGCTATGATCCTATACATGGCGATCTGGTAAGCGCACTCAGCAGAGGAGCACAAGGGTAATAAATGCTTTCCTAGGAAAGGTGCTCTGAACAGGGCAAAGCTTTATTTGGGCAGGAACCAATCAGGTGAGACAACAGGCCTCAGCACCCCACAGGCTGCCAAAGAAAGCTACTCAAATAATAGTTAATTTACCATTTCTGACCTGCTGGTGCCACAGAGAGAATAAGGACCTGTGGCCACGCATTCATGTCTAGAGGATCATCAGCTTGAGCACAGCCACTGGGAATAATGTGCTGGCCCGAAGAGGATGCTGGCTGTTTGAGCCGGCTATTAGAAGAGCCAGAAGTGTCACTGGAATGAAGGTGAGTTTGTTACAAAAAAAAATTCTGTTTAAAAACAAACAGATCAACAGCACTAAAGGCCTGCTCACACAGCTCACGGGGTTGAGCTCAATTCCTAAGCCATTCCTTCCCTCTTCTAGGTAGGACCACTGTTAAACCCTTCCCTTTTCTCTGTACTTCCACAGCTCATTAGCGTGAAGTTTGGGTGGGTGAAGTTTGACACTGCTAGAGGACACACATAGAAGGGAGGCAACCCTCCCCTGTATATGGATACAATACATATAATGTAATAATAACATATAATAATATGGATACAATACATAGAGATATAGCTAGTTTCATTACTTTTTGTTATTAATATAGCACTAACATCTCCCCTAGAGCTGTACAAAACAGACAATAGTGGGGAGCATACAGACATAAGTAGTTCAATAAAGAGTACAATTAGGACATCCAGCAAAAAAGTATAAAATACATACATAGTTAATGTGTGGTTTCCAACATAGGCAATACTTGTTCATACTAATTTACTAAAATACAAAAGAAACAGGAAACACTAGTGTGATCCTGCCCTTGCAAGCTTACAATCTACAGAGTAGTGGAGTGGAGACACTAAGTGAGAGGACGAAAGGGCTAATGTTAAAGGTAGTGAGAATAAACGTCTGGCTACCGCAAGTTACATGTTTCTCTGAAGAGGTGCATTTTAAGGTTGCATTCGAAAGTTCCTAGGCACACAGCATGACAGATGAGCTGTGGGAGAGAGTCCCAAAGGAGAGGTGACCCTAGTGAGAAGTTCTGAGATGGGAGAGTGAGAGAAGGTGACCAAGCTATAGGACAAGGACGCTTTCATTGGAGGAGCGCTGGTGTCTGGAGATTAGTGTGGAAATGTATGGAAGAGACAGCTTATAAAGCTTTGCATAATAGGATTGTTTCATTTAATCTTTTTAATAACATTAAAAAAGAAAAGAAAAAACACCATGTAGCTTTCCCTTTTTAAGTCTCTTTTACCCCCTCTTAACTATTCCAACTGCCAGAATGGGTATGACGAATAAGGAGTCGGAGTCAGGGCAATTTTTGGGTACCTTAAGTGGGAGTCGGTGGTTTCATAAACTGAATTCCAGGTGCGGCGCCTGCTGTACTTGTCGAATAAAGTTGATTCTGATTCTGATTTTTGTACTGACTGCACAGCCCTAGTTTCCAAAAGTTTGAAACTACTATTACTACTGATACTCACTAAAGGGCACCTTCACATTACACAACGCATGCATGAATGCTATTTCGTGCAAGCATTCAACACAGGGAATATACATAGTGGTGTGTTACAGTATAATGCGGAGGTCAGTGGCTGCAACATAATAGAACCTGATGGTAAATTGTGTGTGATAAAATGTGTCCAGCAGCTGTAGTGTTAACAGTCAAATGACGTTCATGTTATCATGCGTATCACACACTATATGTAGTGTGTCAAAACTGAGAGCTCAGTACAAAGTGTAAAGGGCCCTTACGAGACTTTTTACATACAGCGTTATTCTTGTGAAAACCATGTCCTGAATGAAGGCTCACAGTAAAGTTTGGGAAGGAGACCTACAGTATACAAGACATAGAACATTCATATCATGCTTTTCTCCTGGTGGACTGAAAGCCTCAGAGCTGCAGCAACTAGGTCTGCTCTATAGTAGCAGTGTTAGCGAGTCTTGCCCAAGGTCTCCTCACTGAATAGGTGCTGGCTTACTGAACAGGCAGAGCCAAGATTTGAACCCAGGTCTCCTGTGTCAGAGGCAGAGCCCTCAGCTAGTACACTGTCCAGCCACTGCTGGATGTAGGAGTTTGTAATGTTACGTGGGCATAGCAAATTATTTGGTAGTACATTACTGAGCAAAGTGTGAGAAATACCCTAATATTATATACTGATTAAACATACTTATTATTTATTAAAAATCATTTGAACTAGTTTGAACTAGTAATTCATCATTTCAATGGAGAGATTTATGAGGAGTCTCAGCATACCAAACATCCAGCTAAAATATGTAAGTTATAATCTACACAATGTTTTTATTTACATGAATTTTGGATTATGAGTTTATTTGTCCACTTAAAGAATTTCTTTGCCATTACATTTAAAATACACACTCAAACAATGCATGGAGCTAACTGCAATGTCTTTTCCTATAATACTGTGGTACTAGATGATGAACACATAAATGGACATACAAGCAAACCTGAGTCAATATTGTGATTGACATGCATAAGAAGGGTGTCAGATCATCACATAGTGTGTTCCCATGGAAACAGCTGCACATGTAATGTGTCATCTGCAAAGCAATGATTTTAAATCATGGAAAGGTTTTTTTGTCTTAATTTAAACCATCTTATGAAATATTACATAATTAACTAAATACTGTAGGAAAAAAGCTGCCCATGAGGTTCAGCATTGCAGCATGTATTATAGGCATCCAAGGCTGCCTATAGACATGCGATCATTGCTTTATCTGGCTGATAATGACTGTGTCAGGCAACATTCATCTCATGACTTAACGTGAATTAGGGTTAGAGTTTGTGGGCATGGAATGCTGAAGCAGATAAAAAGAAAACAAATTCTGCTTTTAAATGTGCTTGGATGTCTTTGGTTTACTCTAAGCACTTCCTTTCAATAAGGCTACGCTCACAGTGGTGTGTTACTGTGTAATGTAATGGGTATATTGTAACACAGAACATCGCACTGCAATGCAACACCTGTGCAACATTCACAGTGCAACCGGTGAAGTATAACGGTGTGCGGCATCCCAACTTGCAAATGTGCAAACAGTGAAAGATACTTTTCATTGACTGTATGCCTCACTGTTTAAGATGCATTGACTCTATGCCTCCCTCAGGCTTCCCACAACTTCCTCCAGACCTACCATGGACTCTCCTGCCCATCCCGACTGATCTCTTCTATATGCATGAACATGACCGCGCTGCACCCACACACACATGACTGTGCCTGGGCAGCAGCAGGAGTGGCTCCAGCTTACTGTGCAGGCGTGGAAATGCTCGCACAGGCACAGTATGGCTGCACTCCTGCTTTAAAAGACTACTGTATCGAGAGGGTTATGGAGGCTGCCAGCTCTTTTGCATAGTTAAGTTAAGTTTCTTAATGCTTCCTGTACTGGAAACAATATGTGACTCTGTTCTTAGCTACTTAGCTACTATTTCTTAGCTGTACTACACATACAATCAATTATATCATAAGTTTATTTTAACTTCAGATTCCCTTTAAGGCGTCCTAGTAAATTTTGCGATGCCTTAGGAAACTAGGCCCGAAGTCTAAGGGCCCGTTTCCACTGTCGCGGAAACGGCCGCGAATCCGCAGAGTTTCCCCGCAGGCAAATCGCGCTGGGAAACTCTGCCATAGGGGATAACTGCGCCGCCGGCCGAATCGCTTGCAGTACCGATTCGGCCGGAACCCCTACAGAATTTGCGGCGGAGGCTGCGATTCCCATAGCCGTGCATGGCACGGCTCATGGGATTCGCCTGCGATCCCGCCCACCCGCACAGTGCCGGCGTGCGTCTACGAGACGCACGCCGCACTAGAGGAAACGAGCCCTAACTCTTTGTTTGAAGTGTATGCAGGCGATTAGCACTACTGCATACCACAGAAATTGTCAGGCGGATTGAAATAACCCCAGTTTACGTTTTATAACTGCATTACCCTTATACAACAAACAGTGTAGTTTATTAAATATAATTAGGTAATTAAGTATCATTGCAAAATGCACAGTTTATAAAGGGTTATGAAAAGATTTAAAATAAGAAAGTATCCTACTCTTTAATATGTACCATATTTACATTTCACAACATATTTCTCTGATGTCTAGTTTTAAATCCAGCTCACTCCTATTATTAATGGATAAAATTCTAAAGCTTTGCTAAAAATCCTGTAAATAGCCTGCATTTCTTAGTTTAAAGCAAACTCCTTGTTTGTTTAAATATTTTTGCATTACAATAGTTCTGTTTGGCATACTTTGAGGTTGAGAATTAATGAAATGTCATAACTGCACAAACATAACAAGATATCCCACTAGATTTATCTTACCCATACATTTGGCTGGAGAAATTATACTCATGGCAAGGTTATGGGCAAACTGAAAGGAGATTATATATTGCAGATCGAAGAAAGGTCAGCTAGGAATACCAAACCTGGTAATTCACGTTCAAACTCATTCAGGGATGGATTGAAGTCATTAAGTACAATGAACCACGTATTCTTCCAGGACTGAAATAGCATTAATATAAAGTTGTTTTACTTAGATGTGCCATCATTTAAAGCCCAATTGAACACAAATTTGAACAAGACAACCAGACAGGTTAAAAAAAGTGGAAATACATTATATATAGAAGCAGTTTAATTCTGAGGAAGACATGCAGCCACATTCATGACAGATTACAGGAGAGATAGGCAGGAACAACACTTGTTTTTGTGCGCATTTTCTGCATGGAAAAACTGAGAATGAATGTTAATCAATGGGCGAGTTCACACTTAATATGTTTTTCTCATGCAGAAAAAAAAACTGACATTCTGCATGATGACTCTGCACATTTTGCCACTTTTCTCTATCAATTACATCAGCTTCTGTAAAAAAAAAAAGTGCACACATTTTCCTGCATAGAAACACACTTGGTGTGCAGAAAAAAGTACGAAGAAAAACACACACGCAGAAAACTGAAGGACAATTGTGTTCCCTGCGAGAGAGTTTGAGCTCTGGGAATTTGCAAAGGAGGGTGTTGAGTAATCCAGATGGAAGATGACAAGAACATAGACCAGGAGTTTGGTGGTGCTTGGGGTCAAGTACAGATGTATTTTGGAGACGTTCTGTAGATGAATGTGGCATGACCTGAAGATGCTTCGGATATAAGTGGGTAAGGAAGAGCTTAAGATATGGGGCGATGGACATATTATTAATACTGATGACATCAGGTAAGGGCTAAATAAACTGGGGGGGCACCTTTATAAATTCCTGGAAAGCTACCAAAATGCGATCACCAAGAAAAAATCCTCCTACCTATCACAGGAGATCGCAAAGGCCAGCCCAGCTATTCCGCACAGTTGATAGACTCTGTAACCCATCTTGTCTAAACCCTACTATAACTCCCTCAAAGGAGCTATGTGAGAAATTTGCTTGCTACTTTGCCAACAAAGTATCCTCTATTCGGTCTCTCATTCAGTCCACAGCACCTAAGACTTATACAACGCCTGGAAATAGCTGCAAAAACAACCTAACACCCTGGACTGACTTCAAAAGTATTAGTGAGGAAGAGATTTCAGACATCCTCCATCAGCTCCGTCAGACAACCTGCGACCTGGACCCTGGACCAACTAAACATATGCTGAAATGCCCTGACCTGCTTGGTCCAGCATTTCACAAAATAGTAAATTGCTCTCTGCAAGCAGGAAGGTTTCCTACCTCTCTAAAAGAAGGAATCATCAAGCCCCTTCTTAAAAAACCTTCCATGGATCCAGATGCAATGAGCAGCTACAGACCTGTCTCCAACCTCCCCTTCTTAGGTAAAGTTATTGAAAAGGCTGTCTATCTGCAACTTGAAACCAGGCTGTCAGTAAACAACATCCTGGACCCTCTACATTCTGGCTTTAAGAAACACCACAGCTGTGAAACAGCCCTCATCCAAGTCTGCAACGATCTGCTCATGGCAAGGGACAGAGGGGAATGCTCCATCCTAATCCTGTTGGATCTCTCAGCGGCTTTTGATACAGTTGACCATGAAATCCTGCTTAACAGACTGCAGGAGTACTGTGGCATCAGTGAATCAGTCCTCCAGTGGTTCAGACCATTCCTGACTGACAGAACACAGAGAGTATCCCTAGGACCTATAATGTCCAAACCTGCACCTCTACAATTCAGAGTGCCACAAGGATCAATCCTATCCCCTCTGCTGTTTGCAATCTACAGGTTGCCACTCGGTACACTTATCCAAAGACATGGCCTGACGTACCACTGCTACGCCAATGACACACAGCTATACCTGTTCTTCAAACCTGGTGGAACAGATCATACTCCAAAAATAAACTCTTGCTTAGCTGAGCTACAGGCATGGATGAATGATAACTGGTTGAAACTGAATGCTGACAAAACTGAGGTCCTTTTTGTCCAAAGCCAGCGCTCGCCATCAAAACAGCTCTATCTTAAAGCAACACCAATCAGGATTGGGAATTCAGACATAAACAGCTCCAACCTTGTGCACAGCCTTGGCGTACTAATCAATGGAGAATTGAGTTTCAGAAACCAATCTGAAGTTAAATCTTCATACTTTCATCTGAAGAACATTGCAAAGATTAAACATCTGATTCCCCCAGAGGATCTTCCAACCCTAGTTCACGACTTCATCACATTACGGCTGGACTACTGCAATGCCCTTTATGCTGGCCTCCCCAAAAAGGACCTGCGTCGCCTGCAATTAGTGCAGAATGCTGCTGCCAGATTGCTAACAAACCAGCCTCGCCACTGTCACATTACACCGATCCTTCGCTCACTGCACTGGCTACCAGTAGAATGGAGAATACTCTTCAAGATTGGACTGCTGACATTCAAATCCCTGCACAATCTGGGCCCTGGATATATGAAGGACTTGCTGAAGCTGCACCATACCTCTCACAACCTCAGATCAGCAAGTTCTATAAACTTGGTCACTCCCAGAGTGCACCTCAAAAAAATCTGGAGATAGAGCCTTCTGTCATGCTGCCCCTACTCTTTGGAACTCCCTGCCACACCCAATAAAGACAGCACCATCCCTGGAGCTATTCAAATCCAGACTGAAAAGCTACCTGTTTAGCCTGGCATTTCCGGACTTATAAAATTCTTCCTCTGTACCATGATGGTCTGAGCCATGCTTATGCGCTTTGAGTCCTACGGGAGAAAAGTGCTTTACAAATGTTATTTGTTGTTTGTTGTTGTTGTTCTTTAACAGGTCAAGTTTAAGGTGGAGATAATGGAAAAGCATGTGTAGATTAAATCTATACTGCGGAGGGATAGATCAGAGGTGTGAAGGTAGATCTCTGTGTCATCAGTGTAAAGGTGGTAGTTGAGACTGAAAGGAGGGATGAGTTTGCCAATGGAGAAAGTATAGAGAGAGAAGAGTAGGGAGCTGAAGAGAGAGCCACGGGGGACTCTCACAGATGGAAGAGGATTCATTAAAGGAGGTCTGGAAAGAGTGATCAGAAAGATATGAGGAGTTCAAGGTCAGAATCGCAAACACCAATGGAATGCAGAGTTTGAAAAAGTGAGGGGTTGATCAATGGTGTCAAAAGCAGAGGAGAGGCCAAGGAGGAGGAAAATGGAATGGTTGTGGTTTCATTTGACTAAAATTAGGTTGTTAGTGACCGTAGGGAGCACTGTTTCAGTAGAATTAGCAGAGCAGAAACCACATTAAAGGGGGTCAAATAGGCAAGCTAGAGGTAAGGAAATAGAACAGTCATTTGTAAATCAAATGCTCAAAAAGATTGGAGGCACAAGGAAGACATGGGGTGGTAGCTAGAGGGCAGGTAGGGATCATGTGTTGGTTTTCTCATGCTTGAAGAGGAAGATGCCGTGGAAAGGGATAGGTTGAATAGGGTGGTTAGCACAGGGGCCAGGGCAGAAGAGGAATATCTAAACACATCAGAGGAGAAGAGATAAAGCAGGGAGGACATGGCAGTGGAACATGAGGGTAGAAAGGCACCCTTATCTATGGTGGTGGGGCTAAGGCAGGAGAGGGTAGTGTAGGGCAGAATAGTGTGTGTGTGTGGGGGGGGGGGGGAGTAGCATAATAATGCATTATATACTAGAAATGCATAAGTTACTGGGTGGGTTGTGCTATTTATGCAATGCACCCTATGTAACTGGTAAATTTGCCATGCACAACCTGTGCATGGCAATATTAACATAGTTTCGTGATTATGCCCCATTTTTCTTCAACATTGGTACAAAGACAGCAAAAAATTCAACTTTCCACACTCTCACAATACATACCTCCATCAGTTTGGAGTGTTTGGATGCGAGGAGCTCTCCATGTTTTCAAGCCGGCAATGGTTTTAACAGGGAGATTGATGTTATGGGTAATTATGTGTTTTGATCCGATGAATACAATTTGATATGTATTGTGAGAGCTTGGAAAGTTGAATTTTTTTACAGTCATTTGGATATACATTCCTGAGCACCCCCCTAAAGTTGTTTGGGGTAAATGCAGTACTAATTTAGCCAGTTCACCAGTTTCTAGTTTAAATTGGTACAAAGATGATTTTTTTTTCACATTTCCTGTGCAAGTTATTCTCTAAAGTCAGTCGGGCTGGTTTTGGTCAAGGGCAGATCCTCTTTAGCTTCTATATTGTTAATTTATTAAAAAATATTCTGCTCTTAAAGAGGAGCTGTCAGCCATACTAAAAAACGCATATATAAGTAAATTAATACTTGCTCTACTTACATAACTTATGTATTGCATTATCTACGTTTTGATTTTAGTGATTTTTGTACAGTAAAAAAAAAGAGAAAATCCTTCTTAGCATTTCCCATTTTAAGTGTGGGTATTTTGAAACCAATCCTGGTGTCATTTCCTCCCTTACTCTCCTCTGCCTGATTGTGTATGCCTCCACTATAGAAAGTGCATTGTCTCAGCATGAGAAATACTGACCAATCAGAGAGGAACAGAGGTGTGAAAGGGGGAAAAAGGAGGGAAAGAGGCTTCAGCCAATCAGGCTGCATTAGTTAAGTCTGAGAGGAAATAGAGAAGCAAAAAAAGGATTACTCAGCATGTCCTGCAACTTCCTTTTTGCGTACCAAATTTTGTGTGTACTAAATAAGAGTCAGGGAAACTAGGGAATGATCATTTAGCAACAAGAAAAGTAATAGTGATTTTAACTTTTAGATAACCTGGTTAGCATCCTTATTACTTGTTTACCAGATATAAATAAAGAATTGATTTTTTTATTTTATGCCCAACAGTTACACTTTATGGCTTAGCAAGACAGCAATTTTGCATCTGCAGTGTAATGCATACACTCACAATAGGAACTTTCTCAACAGAGGACAGCTGAGGCTAAGCTTGTTTATCATCTTATAGGCTGAGTAAATCCATACATGTACACCTGTCTTTTATGTTAGCTCTCTAATGAATACAGCACAGCAGTCTACTGCTAAACTGCAGTATTGACTGCCTTGGGTAAACAAATGAACTTCTTCACTGGGGTTCCAATTATAATTTGCTCTTCACCTGGCTCACTACCTTTTTCTCTCTGGGTTATTGTGTTTTGCTACCTAGTTGGGCCATTACATTGGTCTCACTCTATGAAACATATTTCATTGTCAGTTAGTGCTATTTTATTTCCTTATACATATGAACCATCACATGCTGATCTCTCTGAACAATACACTATACTATATCTTGCCATCTAGATGAATGAGCACACCTATATAAAACAAAGTGACTCTGGCACTTTGATGTGTTCATAACATACCATTTTCATTTTGCAGGTATGCAACGATTACGTGTATGTTTAATCAACATCAGCATACCAGGTCTTCTATTTTTCTGGTAAAGTGAATCTCTACTATTGCTTACAATAAACCAATAAACATTGATTCAGGTAATACCTTTAATGACTAACTGTACACGGTTTTACTGCAAGCTTTCGATAGCTTGTAAGAAACCTATGAACAGTGTGTCATTAAAGGTATTACCTGACTCAACACCTGTTGGTTTATCGGCATAACTGCTCCACAACTAAGCTATGAACACATTCATGATTTAAGTCGGATGAGGCGGCCAATAAAGTCTTCATTGTTCCCGCCGCTCTGCTCCGCCCCCCCCCCCCCCCCACCCACACACACAGACACACAGAAGCAACAGAGTGTGCTGCGAGCTATACAGATGACTTTGCGTTTGTGCAGCCTGGCCTTTTACACACTACATGTGATTCTGATTTTTTTATACGATCTGATTTTTGATTCCGATTAAAAAAAGTACTGCATGCTGCTACGTTTTTTTAATCAGAATCAAAAATCGGATATTAAAAAAAAAAAGAAAAAAAAAATCGGAATCGCATGTAGTGTGCAAGAGGCCTTTAACTGAAAAAACATTCCATATCAGTGCATTGTAAAAAAACATTCAGATAAAATGCGTATAATGTGAACTGGGCCATAGGGAAACACGGACATTACCAAAATTATTATCCTTTCAGTTATAAACTTAAAAGCATTGGACGTAGTGTAATAAGCTCTTAAAGAGAACCCGAGGCGGGGTTCTGACAACGCAATCCACATACAGATGCTGGGTCTGCCTATACAGCCCAGCCTCTGTTGCCATTTCAAATCCCCCTAAGCCCCCCCTGCGCTCTGTAATCAGCCATAAATAACATCCGCACTGCCGACACCCAGCGTGTCACAGCGGGCTGTGTTTACATCTGTAATGTCAGTCTGCCGCTCCCTCCGCCTCCTGCAGAGCTCCGGTCCCCGCCCACGTCCCTTCCCCCGCCGCTGATTGGAGGGAAGGGACGCGGGCGGGGACCGGAGCTATGGAGGAGGCGGGGGGAAGCGGCAGAGTGACATTACTGATGTAAACACAGCCCGCACAACGTGGCTGTGATTTATGGCTGATTACAGAGCGCAGGGGGAACTTAGGGGGGTTTGAAATAGCAACAGAGGCTGGGCTGTATAGGCAGATCCAGCCTCTGTATGTGGATTGCATTCATAGAACCCCACCTCGGGTTCTCTTTAAGAGCTCAGACAAACTATAAGCGCTTTTTGGCCTCCAGAACTTTGTGAGAGCTTTTTAAAAACGCTCCCATTGACTTCCATAATTTTACAGCGATTTTAATGGAAGTCAATGGGAGCATTGTTTAAAAAGCTCTCAGAAAGCTCTGGAGGCCAAAAAGCGCTCAGAAAAGCACTTATAGGGCTTGATTCACAAAGCGGTGCTAACCTACTTAGCACGTCTAAAGTCTTTAGATGTGCTAACCAGGGTGTTAAGTAGGTTAATCAATTGAGAAATCTGGTGCTAACCTACTTAGCACCCTGGTTAGCACGTCTAAAGACTTTAGACCAGGGCTGTGGAGTCAGTCCAAAAATCCACCGACTCCGACTCCTCAGTTTAGGATTCCACCGATTCCGACTCCGACTCCTCTAATTTGCATATTACAATTTTGTTGATTAAAAGTATGTAACATGAAATTCGTCTCTTAACTGCCAACGTTTTGGAATTTTACAAGACAACTGAAGTGAGAAGGATATGTAGACTACTATATTTATTCCCTTTAGACTAAAACTAGTCCTTGGTAAGAGTACTTGTAAAAGGTACAAACCGGAACAAAGAACATCTATCAGGCCCTAGGCAATGTAAGTGTGGGTACATGTAAGAATGATGTGCAGGTACTCTGCAGGGGAATGAGGAGATTGTAAACAGACAACACCTCTGTGTTCAATGTGCACAGCATTCTCAGTGGATTCCCTGCAGCTCTGTGGGGAGTGCATATGTAGAGTATAGTACTACTGTGTAACAAAGTAAACCTGAGACAGATGAAATTAAAGTTTATACATACCTGGGGCTTCCTCCAGCCGCCTTCTGGATAATCAGTCCCTCGTTGTCCTCCTCCACCACCTGGATCTTCTGCTATGAGTCCAGGTACTTGAGCCAGTCGGGCGTAGTGCGCATGCACACACTCCGCCGCCAGAAGCATACTACACCTGTGCAGCACTATTGCGCAGGTGCAGAATGTTCCTGGCTGTGGGAGCGGCATGCGGCCGGACAGCGCTGACTGGCTGAATTACCAGGACTCATAGCAGAAGATCCGGGTGGTGGAGGACAGCGAGGGACTGATTAGCCTGAAGGGGGCTGGAGGAAGCCCCAGGTATGTATACAACCTGGGTTATTGTGTTTTGCTACCTAGTTGGGCCATTACATTGGTCTCACTCTATGAAACATATTTCATTGTCAGTTAGTGCTATTTTATTTCCTTATACATATGAACCATCACATGCTGATCTCTCTGAACAATACACTATACTATATCTTGCCATCTAGATGAATGAGCACACCTATATAAAACAAAGTGACTCTGGCACTTTGATGTGTTCATAACATACCATTTTCATTTTGCAGGTATGCAACGATTACGTGTATGTTTAATCAACATCAGCATACCAGGTCTTCTATTTTTCTGGTAAAGTGAATCTCTACTATTGCTTACAATAAACCAATAAACATTGATTCAGGTAATACTTTTAATGACTAACTGTACACGGTTTTACTGCAAGCTTTCGATAGCTTGTAAGAAACCTATGAACAGTGTGTCATTAAAGGTATTACCTGACTCAACACCTGTTGGTTTATCGGCATAACTGCTCCACAACTAAGCTATGAACACATTCATGATTTAAGTCGGATGAGGCGGCCAATAAAGTCTTCATTGTTCCCGCCGCTCTGCTCCGCCCCCCCCCCCCCCCACCCACACACACAGACACACAGAAGCAACAGAGTGTGCTGCGAGCTATACAGATGACTTTGCGTTTGTGCAGCCTGGCCTTTTACACACTACATGTGATTCTGATTTTTTTATACGATCTGATTTTTGATTCCGATTAAAAAAAGTACTGCATGCTGCTACGTTTTTTTAATCAGAATCAAAAATCGGATATTAAAAAAAAAAAGAAAAAAAAAATCGGAATCGCATGTAGTGTGCAAGAGGCCTTTAACTGAAAAAACATTCCATATCAGTGCATTGTAAAAAAACATTCAGATAAAATGCGTATAATGTGAACTGGGCCATAGGGAAACACGGACATTACCAAAATTATTATCCTTTCAGTTATAAACTTAAAAGCATTGGACGTAGTGTAATAAGCTCTTAAAGAGAACCCGAGGCGGGGTTCTGACAACGCAATCCACATACAGATGCTGGGTCTGCCTATACAGCCCAGCCTCTGTTGCCATTTCAAATCCCCCTAAGCCCCCCCTGCGCTCTGTAATCAGCCATAAATAACATCCGCACTGCCGACACCCAGCGTGTCACAGCGGGCTGTGTTTACATCTGTAATGTCAGTCTGCCGCTCCCTCCGCCTCCTGCAGAGCTCCGGTCCCCGCCCACGTCCCTTCCCTCGCCGCTGATTGGAGGGAAGGGACGCGGGCGGGGACCGGAGCTATGGAGGAGGCGGGGGGAAGCGGCAGAGTGACATTACTGATGTAAACACAGCCCGCACAACGTGGCTGTGATTTATGGCTGATTACAGAGCGCAGGGGGAACTTAGGGGGGTTTGAAATAGCAACAGAGGCTGGGCTGTATAGGCAGATCCAGCCTCTGTATGTGGATTGCATTCATAGAACCCCACCTCGGGTTCTCTTTAAGAGCTCAGACAAACTATAAGCGCTTTTTGGCCTCCAGAACTTTGTGAGAGCTTTTTAAAAACGCTCCCATTGACTTCCATAATTTTACAGCGATTTTAATGGAAGTCAATGGGAGCATTGTTTAAAAAGCTCTCAGAAAGCTCTGGAGGCCAAAAAGCGCTCAGAAAAGCACTTATAGGGCTTGATTCACAAAGCGGTGCTAACCTACTTAGCACGTCTAAAGTCTTTAGATGTGCTAACCAGGGTGTTAAGTAGGTTAATCAATTGAGAAATCTGGTGCTAACCTACTTAGCACCCTGGTTAGCACGTCTAAAGATTTTAGACCAGGGCTGTGGAGTCAGTCCAAAAATCCACCGACTCCGACTCCTCAGTTTAGGATTCCACCGATTCCGACTCCGACTCCTCTAATTTGCATATTACAATTTTGTTGATTAAAAGTATGTAACATGAAATTCGTCTCTTAACTGCCAACGTTTTGGAATTTTACAAGACAACTGAAGTGAGAAGGATATGTAGACTACTATATTTATTCCCTTTAGACTAAAACTAGTCCTTGGTAAGAGTACTTGTAAAAGGTACAAACCGGAACAAAGAACATCTATCAGGCCCTAGGCAATGTAAGTGTGGGTACATGTAAGAATGATGTGCAGGTACTCTGCAGGGGAATGAGGAGATTGTAAACAGACAACACCTCTGTGTTCAATGTGCACAGCATTCTCAGTGGATTCCCTGCAGCTCTGTGGGGAGTGCATATGTAGAGTATAGTACTACTGTGTAACAAAGTAAACCTGAGACAGATGAAATTAAAGTTTATACATACCTGGGGCTTCCTCCAGCCGCCTTCTGGATAATCAGTCCCTCGTTGTCCTCCTCCACCACCTGGATCTTCTGCTATGAGTCCAGGTACTTGAGCCAGTCGGGCGTAGTGGGCATGCACACACTCCGCCGCCAGGAGCATACTACACCTGTGCAGCACTATTGCGCAGGTGCAGAATGTTCCTGGCTGTGGGAGCGGCATGCGGCCGGACAGCGCTGACTGGCTGAATTACCAGGACTCATAGCAGAAGATCCGGGTGGTGGAGGACAGCGAGGGACTGATTAGCCTGAAGGGGGCTGGAGGAAGCCCCAGGTATGTATACAACTTTTCTTTTCATCCGTCTCAGTTACCCTTTAATTTGTAGTCACCAAACCAAATTTTAACAACACATCAAATTATTTGATTTCATCCACAAAGGGAGTGCATACATTTGCATAAATCAGCATCAATGCAGAATTATTTCCATCTTGTTGACCATCTCTATTAGTGACACAGCTACACATCAGGCTTTATTCTTACAGCATAGATGTTATTTAGTATATATAAGAGATTCCTGTGTACACATCATATATACAGTCACAATCAGATATGTATATCTGACCATAAAAATACGGGGACTGCTTTATTGAAGCAGCACAAGTAACTAATTTTGATTGGTTTATTTCATTTTTGTGGACTGAGCACAGCTATTACTGTATATATATACATTATTTTTAATGACTATTATCTGAGAAATAGAACATTTTATCATATTTTCTATTTTAATTACAGTTACAAATTCATTAGGAGTCGGAGTCGGTGCATTTTTTCCGGACTCCGACTCCAGGCACCCAAAATTGCTCCGACTCCACGACTCCGACTCCACAGCACTGCTTTAGACGTGCTAAATAGGTTAGCACCGCTTTGTGAATCAAGCCCATAGTGTTTTCAATACACTTTACAAACATACAAAACAAAACTACAAAAAAATGAAAGCTAGATGTGTAAATTTGTGCCATATCTTATCCTTAGATGAAGATAGAAAACACAATTAAATCCAGTTATGCATTCAAAAAAGAAAACATTGCTTTAAAAAGGTGCAGTGTATGAATACCAGAATTTGTCTTTGTTTTAGCATTATGTAATACCATTCAACATCTCTAGTGACATAGGTTGAACTTGAGGTTCA